>NC_140602.1:38360451-38462951 GCF_057381915.1 Diplotaxodon limnothrissa | reverse complement strand
TGGGCCCCTTTCCTGGTATGTAATCTCATGTGGGTGACTGAAGTTGTCTGGGGTTGTAATATAGGCGGTGCCGGTGTAGCCACTGTCCAGAGGCTGTTGTGCATAATTGACCGTTGGCTCTTGTTTAGGGGTGTAGGTATCACTTTGCTCTGCTTTGCCTGGGAAATGTTCCTTTAGATTTGCTACTGTAGGTGTGGTTCGTGTTTGGATGTGTGGTACTGCAACTGACTTGGGACTTGGTTGAGTATGTATATCAGATCCTAGCGTAAAGATCCTGGGGTAAGAGTCTATGGTCGGTGAATGCTGAGGGAGCTTCATCTCTGTGTTATCATTGGAGGTTTCTAGAATGGGTGTGGTTTGGCTGCCATGTGTGGCACCCTTCACATATTCCCTTGTGCGCCTTACTGGGTCATCAGCAGGAACGTCTATTTCACTAAGAGTCTCGTTATTATCCTTAGTCGCTGCAGCTTCCAAAACTTCTTACTCTATGACTGGGTGGGATGCACCCAGTCATAGAGTAAGTCAAAAGATGCCTCAGGAACTTCTCTGTATGCAAACAGCAGAAAAGACAGCCACCCCAATCTTTGTATGTGTTTGATATATTATTTCTGCAACATGCTCTTGAGGGTCTGGTAGAACCTTCCCGCTAGGCGATCAGTCTGTGGTTGGTTAGGTGATATTATGGTTGCTGAGATGCCCAGCTGGTTTTGGAGGAGTTGTATCAACTTGGAGGTAAAACTGGTTCCCCGGACTATCAGAATTTCATCTGGTATCATCTGGAGAAAAGCTGTACCAGTACATGCACAACAGTGGGAGATGTGAAGGAAAGCTTCTGAAAATTGTGTAGCATAGTCACACACAACCAAGATATACTGACGATAATATTGCTCTTCATGTGGCTGTCATTGTGGAATAGAACAGAGTTGACAGGAAGTGGCTCGAGTAGACCTTGATCTGACTTGGGAGCAGGCATGTTTTCTGGCATGTGGGACATATAAGACAATGAGACTGCGTACATGTCTAGCAAAAATGGGAAGTCATCCGCAACACCCTCTACAGATTTTTTGGTGGCCAAGGTAACCAGCCTAGGTGAAGGTATATGTAGTTTTTATTGTTTAAAGTGCCTAGAACATTTCAAGACGATTTCATCTTGGTCAAGTCATTTGGTATTCATGTATATATATCCTGTCAGATGTTTTAAACCAATAGGCATCATAGATTAAAAAAAAAAGTATGTATGATGTGTACGAAATGTAAGAAATATGTGATTATAAATAAATGATTAGATTTTTATTTTTTTTAATCTATAAATTTAGTGCCTTCACATAACAAAACCATACAACTTAGCCACTTACTGTGGGACTCTCTGTCACTTTATCTGTGGATTAGAGGATAAAAACAGTGAGTGGTTTGTCAACAGTTCAAAATTTGAAATATGTGAGTGGGTGGAGAGTGGCAGAAGATAGCTTCTTTTTTGCCTATCACCAGATTATCCTATGGGTCTGAGCAGATGTGCCATGCCAGAGCTGTTTTTCTTAACTTGGGAAAAGGAATTTGACGTTCTGCACAGGAAAGTCCTGAGCTTGCCAAACACACAAACATGCACCATCCATACACACACAAACCGACCACCATAGCTTGTTGTGTTGTAAATCATTGGCCTCTCTCTGGTCTATTAAGATATGGAAAGCGCCACATGGGATTTATACAGTCAATCTATTTTACTAGTCTTTGGTGTCAGTGCTGCCATCAGGTTTGTTCCTTAAATGCCTTATCAGTTAAATGCAGCTGTTATCCTATGTATTCAACCAGAAATGTGAATGTGACTTCAGTATGAATAGAAAGCTATGTCTGCTATATAGCATTTCTACAGGTATAACATTTATACATTATGATACATTATATATATATATATATATATATATATATATATATATATATATATATATATATATACTTGAATTAGTTGTAAAAATAACGATAAAAGTCATGCATCTTTTTTAGATATGAAAAAATGATAATATATGTATTTCCAATTTCCTTTTTCCTTTTTATTTTATTTTTAACTTTTGTCACTATATCTGTCACATCTGTGAATATGAACTGTGCTGAAAATAGATATAGGTTTTATATCACAAGGTAAATATATAATGCATTAATATATGCAGAAATAATATAATATAACATAATACATTTTGTTGATGTTAGCATATTTATGTAATCATCAGAATCAGAATCAGAATCAGAATACTTTATTGATCCCTGGGGGAAATTATTTTTTGTTACAGTGCTCCATTTTAAACCAACATTAAGACAAGACAGACAATACGCTAACTAAGAATAGTACAATATATACATATATATACATACATACATACATAAGTCACTTATAAATAAATATTTGGAAAAGAAACATGTGTAGTTGTAGCAGCAAACAGTGTGTTGAATGAATGAATTTAATGAATGTAAATTAAAATTGTTCATCTCTCATTTACACACAAGGATGTTCTTTTTTTTTTTAACAAATCTGATCTTTTAACAGTCTTTACTAAGATAATTTAATGAACTCGTTGTTTTTATTCTCTTGGAAAGCAGCTGCATCCCACTGCAGCTTTAGTGATAAATATTGTGTTGTTAAGGCAGAAGACCTATCACATAGTTAAATATAATAGTATTACTATACTAAGGGTAATGATTCTATTACTAATCCAAATGCCAGTGTTATTACTTGATCAGCTGTTGTACTCCACGGTTTTGTATTTGTACTTGTACAGGTTCTCAGTTTAACTGAGTAAATCCAATAAACCCCAAGTGAGCTCCCAGATTACTTTAAACTCAAGATTGGGCCTATGTAAACGCTTCTGCATACAAAGACTAAGAGTAAACTTACATAAAGAGATAAATGTCTGTGCCAATTTCACTCAATATAAACATCAATAAATAAAAAGCTCTATAAATTTGGCAAATATTAAGCCCCACTTTCTGCTGGTACCATCTCTTTTGCTTTAGAATATCCATCTGTTCTTTTTCATAATACGATTTGGAATAAAAATCAAATTATAAACTATACTAGACTTTTCACTGTGCGCTTCATGGATTTCAAAGGGGAGCACTTCACAAAATCTTGCATACATCATTGATCCAACAAATGATGTCCCCATGTCTGCATTTCATTTCTTGTCCTCTGCTGGCTGCTCTGACCAAAACAGCTTTATTGAAGCATGACATTACAGTTTGCTGGATACTCACTCTGCCCGGCTTATACAAGGTCTGGTACTGTTCACTGTTTTAGGACATTTTTTACACATCCTGAAGAAGGCCGTCCATCCACCCATCCAAACTTTTTCTACTGCTTATCTGGGGTTGGTTCATGAGCCACCAGCCTAAGCAGAGAAGTCCAATCCCCCCTTTCCTCAGCCATCTCCTCCAGCATATTCAGGGGAACACCAAGGCATTCCCAGACCACAAAGAAATATAATCTCTCCAGAATGTTTTAGCTCTGTTTGGTGCCTCTACATCAGGGGTGTCAAACTCAAATACACAGTGGGCCAAAATTCAAAACTGGAACAAAGTCGCGGGCTAACGTTAATATTTATTGAAATATATTTATTCCTCCAGATATGAAAATGAATCTTTTCTTATGGACTCAAAAACGTTTTGCTGAAAAACTGAATATGGAACAAGCAAAGCTTAATACTAAACAATATATATATTAGCTGTATAATACCAGTAGGCCAGCTCTAATAATAATATGGTATGGCTTCGCGGGCCAAATGTAAGTAGGCTGCAGGCCAAATTTGGCCCGCAGGCCAGAGTTTGACACCTATGCTCTACATGGTAGGACATACGCAGAACACAATGCTCAGGAGGCACTCTAGTCAGATACCCAAAACACATCAACCCTGTATCTAAGAGAGTCCAGACACCCTTCAGAGGAAGCTCATTTCTACTGCTTTCACACTCTCTAATTTCTTTGCTTACTAACCAAAGCTCATGATCAAAGGTAAAGGAAGGAACATATACAGACCAGTAAATTGACAGCTTCACGTTTACCCCAGCTCTCTCTTCACCCCAATGGATTGATACAGTTTCTACATCACTGCAGGCACCACACCAACTTGTCTGTCAATCTCCCACTCCCTCCTCCACACATTCTTTAAACTCTATTTCAGCTGAAAAATATGGCCTCAAACTTGGAAATGTTAATTCTCTTTCCCCCTGACTCACACTTGCCTGTTAACCACTCCAGTGTGAATTGGAGGCCAAAACCGCCACCAGAACCACATCATCTACAAAAAGCGGAGACAAGATCCTTTGACCACCAAAGTGGAAGCCGCCTGCCACTTCTCTCTGCCTAGAAATTCTGTCCATAAAAATTATGAACAGAATGGGTGACAAAGGACAGCTCTGGCAAAGTTCAACACCCACCAAGAATGAGTCCAACTTACTGCCAAAAATGCAGACCAAGCTCTCTCTGCAGCTTTAAAGGGACTGAATGGCTTGCAGAAATTGTCCAGATACCTCAGAAATCTCACAGGTTCCCTTTAGGTACATGGTTGAATACTTCTTCAAGTCCCCAAAGCCCATGTAGGCTGATTGGGCAAACTCCCCCACAATTAATTTGAGGGTGTGTGTCCAAAATCACACCTTTAGTCGATTTAGTCGATTTTTGCATGGAACCAGTGCATCAAGGGAACCCTCACAGACATTGGAAGAAGATGGAAGCTCCACACAGAAAGACTACAGACTGGACTTAAACCCATGACTTTTTTGCTTTCAGGTGACATTACTTTTCAATTATCCACCATGCTGCCCCTTTTTCATAGCATTATATTGCTTCTAAATGATACAGAATATTTAGATTTTTAATGTTTTCTTTGCAGTTAAAATTTTAGTTTAGCGTTTTCCTTAAGAAAAAAGACACACGAATGCATGTCCTATTTCTTCATCTTCTTGCCACTGTGGTCGCTTTACATCCATCTAATCCTGTCACTTGCGTCTTTTTCTATCAAACCAACCATCTACATATCCTAATTCACAACATCCATAAATCATCTCTGTGGATTTTTTTGTTTGCTTGGTTTCATTTTTGCTTTTCCTCCTGCCTGGTAACTCCATATTAAACATCCTTTGACTAGTATATACAAGAGATGGACCAATCCGATATTACGTATCGGTATCGGTCCGTCGTTACGTAAATTAATGGATCGGATATCGGCGAGAAATGTAATCCGATCCATTAAATATCAAAAAAGCGCCTCACAAAACTTACGACACGGCGTAACTCGGCTCATAACCGTACCACGTCGGAGCAGTCTGCGTCACGTGATAGAGCGGCTGTGTGTATTTGTAGCCTACCAATCTGGCATTTCATTTCAGAGGAAGTTATCCCAGAGAGAAGTACAGCAAGTGTTTAAGTTCATCTCTGAATGTTTGTAAAGCATTCCCACGTTAAGTTTAACAACTGATATATGGAGCGACTGCCTCTCTCTCCCTCTCTCTCCTGCTGCTACTTCAATCATGAAACTGATCAATGATCAGCTGATCGGCTTTTCTGTCGCGACTCTGTCTCTCTTGTTTGTTTATTGCCCACTTCACGCCAGAAAGAGGAAACCAGGGGCTGAATAACAGCAGCACGTTTAACCTTGATAAGCTGTTGTTAGAATTTATTCAATATTACTTTGTACACCAGGATCCTTTTCTACGTAGCTGACGGCTGGTAACTGTGCAGGGGCGGATCTAGCAAAGTTTAGCCAGGGGGGCCGATAGGGCATTAACAGGGAAAAGGGGGCACAAAGACATACTTTTCTTTCTTACTCTCATTTAAAATGTCTAGCTTTTAATAAATAATTATCTGAATAGTACACTCAAAGTTTTAATCTTTTAAAAAATATATAGAAGTCCACTAGTATATAGTAACTATTGAGTCTAATATACTCTAGTAAGCTATAGTACTTTTTCCTTTGGGAAGGTACCATCTGTCTGCAGTTCTGTTGAAGAAAGATGTTGAATCTATTTAATTATTCTTGAAAAATAATTGATTTCTGTACATTTTTTTTCACACTGCATCAAATTACAGTTGATTACGTCGATTAAGCATCATGAGGTGAAGGGTGGGTGGTTCCCTATCTATTTTTTTTATTTATTTATTTATTTATTTTGCTGGGAGTTTTAGGACCCTATTATTTAGGTTGCTTACTCTTTAAAATACCAGAATAGGGAGGATGGTGTAGGTTTAAGTGTATTAGATTGATCAGTATTGATGAACTATGAAATATTTGGGTGCTGTGTATTTTTTGCATATAGGTATAACAGAATAGCTTTAGTGTTGTTGTTTTGTTTTTTAACTTGAGTATGAACTTATACAAAAACAGCAAGATATTTAAAAAAAACTGTTTTATTGATTAAAAAATACATGTATTCATTGCTACGGGCCATTCGATCCCTATACAACCGTTGTAAGAGCTTGGTTCGCATTGCCGGCAATAAGTCGGACTCGTTCCCGGTGGGTGATGGGCTCCGCCAGGGCTGCCCTTTGTCTCCGGTTCTGTTCATAATTTTTATGGACAGGATTTCTAGGCGCAGCCAAGTGGCGGAGGGCTTTCGCTTTGGTGGCCTCAGAATCTCATCTCTGATTTTTGCGGATGATGTGGTTCTGTTGCCCTCATCGGGTGAGAGCCTCCAGCTCGCACTGGAATGGTTCGCAGCCGAGTGTGAAGCAGCGGGAATGAGGATCAGCACTGTAACAGCCACTATGGTGTGGTGTCCCTTTAAGACACCCAAGTCAAGGGTTGATGGTGTCATCAGTGTGTGCCACTGCTCTCTCTCTCGCTCTGGGATTATGAGGACACATGCCTTCACGCTCGTGCTTAACGAGGGACGGACTTATGTTTTCTTTTCCAGACCCTTTTTTTGTTTTGTTTGCAACGCTTGGGTTGTATGAACGCTGGGCATTTTGTTGTTGAGCCGCAGCCGTTCAGCCGGGCTTTTATACGGTTGCTGAAGAATGCGTATTAAAGAACCACCGTGGATTACTGATACCAGTGTGGGTGTGTATCCTTCCGCCTAGCCTGCTAGGTGTTTTGCCGCCTCTTCTCAACCACACAACACAACCCAACGTTACAAAATGGCGCCCGAACATCTTCTCTTGGACCTCAGTATGCAGTATCTTCGAGCAGCGGATGATTGATACACTGAAAGGTACATAGCGGCAAAGTAGAGCTAGTAGTAGCCTGCCATACTTCGCGGAGACAGACCAGGCTGGCCTCGACGCGGACGTCCGATTCGCCGGATCACGGAAGTGTGTTTCTACGGCAACGAGTGGAGCCGCCGCAGCGCTGTTTTCGGGATGTATTATCGTCATCTGCCGAACGCCTTTACTGCGACATTTTTGGATTAACGTGGATTCACGCTACTTGGACGCGAGATGGATGCCCTTTCTTCATAGTTTCTGTTGTACATGTAAGCGGAGTAAAGCACACCGGATTTTTTTTTCTTCCTCGCCAGCTGAGCTCACGCTGCAGACTTTGCTTCGTTCGTACGGTCTCTGCAAGTGGGAACTTTTCCACGGGACAAACCTCTATACCGCATCAGGACTGGACAAGTCTGGTGTCCTCTGGAAAATCGCCGAACTGATGTTGTGAGTGTATTTAAAAAAAAAAAGAAAAAAAAAAGAACGCTGTCTATATTTCAAACTGATTTGCTATTGATTCTCACTGGCTTAACTGTCCTTATTGAAATGCTGTTTTAAGTGCATCTGACTTGAAAAGGTGTTGCTCATACTCAGTTACTCGTAAGTTTGGATCTATTTTACACCTAAATGCTTTTGATCCAGGGTGTTTGCTCCTTCCACCTCCACATTTCAAAGTCAGATAAGACATGTGTAGCTAAACTTCAGAATTCACATGTTTCATATACTTTTGTGTGACCAGAACTGAAGTTGATTTCTGCTTAACTGCTACCTTGTATAGATTTGGGTCTTTGATAAGTGTGTATTATGGCTACTCATCCTGACTTGAATGACATGTGTGATGATATAGACTTTATGTTACACCCCAACCGACTTACTGCCAGACATAGTACTGCTGACCTTGGGCATAAAGTGCAAAGTCTGCAAGCAGAGGTTGATATGCTTCAGCAGTGTCTTCATGACTCTTTGGACCTCCAGAGGAATATTCTGGAGCAGTGGACTCAACAAAAACGACCAGTCCCAAAAGTGCCAGCTGCCCAGATTACTCACCCTTTTCCTCAGGCCTCCTCTACCCCATATGTGCCAGGCCTGCCAACCAGGGAAACGCAACAATCTATCTCAACACCTGGCCCCACGCAGCCCGCCAGAGCCTTGTCCCAATCCCACTCAGATTCACTGGAGCTAATTAATACAACCAGAGTCCTTGCTGCGGCATTGCACCAAGCCAAATTGGAGCCCAAGGTGTTCGCTAATGATGGCAGCCTTCACCCAGAAGAATGGCTGCAGTCTGTTGCTGCTTATAAAACCTCCTTAGACCTAACAGACGCCCAAATCCTCAGAGAGCTGCCACACTTCCTAGCTAAGGAACCAAGAAAGTGGTCTAATGTGCTCATTCCTCACGTATCTACATGGGCTAAGTTTTGTGAACTTTTCAGAACCGTCTTCTTGCCTGCTGACAACCAGGAGCAGATTTTGAGAGGCATCCTGGACTGTTTCCAGCACCCCGAAGAACCTCTGCCAACGTTTGTTGCCCACATGCTCAGTGAATTTAGGAGACTGAGGAACCCACCATCTGAACTGGAGCAAATTGAGCTCATCTGTAACCACGCAGTGGAGAAGTACAGAGTAGCACTGTTCGGAACGCCTGTAAAGTCAGTAATTGATCTAGTGCTGCGTGCCCACGAGCTGCATTCTGTTCTTGGCACTAACCTTTCACGGCCCTCCCGAGCTCAGCCGAAAAACAGAACTGAGGGAGGACCCCGCTGTTTCAAATGTGCCATGCCTGGTGTTACCTCTCGTACGTGCCCTAACTGTTCCACTGATTTTCAGGGAGCTCGACACTCTCCCAGGATGGCTCCGGAGCTTCCCCAAACGCTGTCTCCTGACCAACATCCAGTAACTCAGCCTGCGGATCCAGATGAAACTGGCGGGGTCAGGGAGACGAGAGCAACGGGCAGGAGGCCGGGAAACTTCAGGGGGGGGAGAGTGTTTCACAGGGGCAACCCTCCCCCCAACCAATAACTCAGCCCTCATCGTCTTTGTCAAATCAAAGTGTGCCACCAGTGCTCAATCACGTTGAAGATGGAACTTCGCAAGCATCGTGGAACACCCCTCTCAGAGTTAAAGTGAACTTTAATGGGGCGGCTCTGGATGCCACACTAGATACAGGGGCATCTCTTTCAGCAGTAAATGCAGACCTATTATCTGAGAGACACCGAAACCAGTCATTAGAGAATCCGTGGGATTCTCCTCCAATAAGACTGGCCAATGGCACCAACTGCAGTCCATTAGGAATAACCTGGCTGACCATTGGATTTATGGGCAAGCGAGTCTATCAGCGGTTTGTGATAGTGCAGGACCTGTCATCCCCCTTTGTTCTTGGGATGGACTTCATGACTCGCACTTCACTGACAATACATGTCCCAACAAGAACTGTAATTATGGATGATAATCCCCCATGTCTTGATGAACTCTGTGAAAATGGCTTTGTGGAAGCTGATCTTGAGTGTGGAACTATGACCCTGCAGAACACCCCGCAGCTCCATGATAAGGCTGGAGAAGCTAACTTGGATTCTGAGGAACGGGAAGAACTGTTGGAGTTGTTAAATAGTTTTGGTGACCTGTTTGATGGCCACCTTGGTCGCACTTCTCTGGCAGAACATGTCATTGTAACTGGGGATGCAAAGCCTGTTAACTTGCCACCATACCGCACCTCACCAGCTAAAAAGCAAATCATAGAAGAGCAAGTGGAAAAAATGCTACAGGATAACATCATCGAACCTGCATCAGGACCATGGGCAGCCCCCGTGGTCATTGTGAACAAACCCCCCCCGCGAACCACGGTTCTGTGTTGACTTCCGTGGTCTGAATCAGCTGACCGTGAAGGATTCTTACCCACTCCCGCGAGTGGATGAATCACTGGACTTTCTGTCGAGAGGGAAGTTTCTCACAACACTAGACCTCGCTCGAGGTTACTGGCAGGTCCCCATTGCTGAAGAAGCTAAACCAAAGACTGCTTTTATCACGCACTGTGGCCTGTTTCAGTTCAGAGTCCTTCCTTTCGGCCTGTGTAACGCCCCTGCGACTTTTCAGCGGCTTATGAACAATGTTCTAGCTGGCCTGATTTATAAGTCCTGCGCGGTGTATCTAGATGACATTGTTGTCGCATCACCGACCTTTGAGCAACACCTGCTTGACTTAAAAGAGGTCCTTGGTAGGCTTCAGTCTGCTGGCCTCTCTTTAAAGCTGAGCAAATGCCAATTCTGCCTTTCAGAACTCACCTTCCTTGGTTATCGGGTTACGCCGGCTGGCATTCATCCTGACCCTGACAAGGTGAGAGCTGTGACTGACTTCAGAGTGCCGACCACAACAAAGCAGGTGCAACAGTTCCTTGGCCTGACTGGCTACTATCGCCGCTTTGTGCAGGACTATGCCCGCCATGCAGAGCCACTCTTCGCCCTCACTAAAAAGGACGTGCAGTTTCACTGGGATGACAAGTGCCAGGCAGCTGTGGACTTTCTGAAACATTCAATAACCTCAGCGCCGGTCCTCAGGTTCCCAGATTTTTCGCGTCCATTCTTCATTCACACTGATGCATGCGATGCTGGTCTTGGGGCAGCATTAATAATGCAAAAAGATGAGGATGACAAAGACGTTGCTGTAGCATTTGCTAGCCGGGCTATGCACAAATCGGAAAAGCCCTACTCAACTCCAGAGAAGGAGTGTCTGGCCGTGATCTGGGCCTTGGAACATTTCCGACCCTATGTCGAAGGCTTGCACGTAACCATTTACACCGACCACAGCAGCCTCAAGTGGTTGATGTCTCGACCGAATCCCTCTGGCAGGCTTGCTCGGTGGTCTCTGCGCCTTCAAGACTTTGACTTCAGCATCATCCACAAACCTGGAGAACGTAATAAGGTGCCCGATGCCCTTTCCCGTAATCCTCTACCTGATGTGGATGCCCCCATTGATCTTCTCCCTCCCTATGCCGTGATTGGGAGCATGGACCTTCGTGCTCTACCTTCTGTGATTGTTTCGGACCGCCTGCATGTTCGTCAGCTGCAGCTTGAGGACCCGGTCACAGGCCCGTTGCTCAATCAACTGGAAACTGACCAACAAACGGGGGAGAATAATCAAGATCTGGAACAGTACATTGTCCATGACAGTCTCCTCTATTTCCTCGACCCAAAGACAAAGTGTGGTCTCCACCCACTCAAGCAGCTTAAACTGTTTGCTCCTACTGCCCTCCGTGGTTATCTGCTCAAATATTACCACGATCATCCCACAGCTGGACACCTGGGCATTGCAAAAACGCTGGCACGCTTGCGTCTCAGATTCTTCTGGCCACACATGAACTCTGACGTGAAAAAGTATGTGGTCTCATGTTGTTCGTGTCAAACCACTAAGCCGAGTCAAAGAAAGACAGCAGGCCTTATGGTCCCTATCCAGCCACAAAGACCATGGGAGTACGCAGGGGTGGACTATGTTGGCCCACTGCCCCGCACACAAAGAGGGAATGCTTATATCCTTGTTTTTGTGGACTATTTCTCAAAATGGGTCGAGGTGAGTGCTGTGAGAGAAGCCACTGCTCAAGTTGCTGCGAACAAGTTCATTACTGACATTTTTGCCCGACATGGTTCTCCCTCCCACCTTATTTCTGATAGGGGAACGCCTTTCGTCAGTGAACTCTTTGAGCATGTTTTGTTGACTCTTGGGACTGAACACAGACTAACAACTGCATACCATCCTCAAACGAATGCAACTGAGCGTGTAAATCGCACTTTGAAAACGGCCATTCGAGCCTATGTTGGGGATAAACACACCTCTTGGGACAAGTATCTTCCCCAGATCTGTTTTGCACTGCGCACTGCGCCTCACGAGAGCACAGGCCTGAGCCCGTCCATGATGCTGTATGGGCGAGAGTTGGACACGCCCTTGGACCTTGTCACTCAACCCTCCTGGGAGGGACTGAGCGACCCGGAAACGTCCCACTCAGATAACCTGAGAGCTTCGCTTCGGGATGCTCATGAACATGCTCGCTTGGTGCTCGGAGAGAGTCATGAAAGGCAAAAGCGCTACTATGATCTGAGACGTCGCACGGTTTCTTATGAAGTTGGGGACCTCGTCAGGGTAAAGTCACACCCAAAATCAGATGCATCGTCCAACTTCTCTGCTAAGTTGGCCCCGCTTTACACGGGTCCCTACCGCATCTCCAAGAGGATGTTGGATGTGAATTACTCTCTCACCACAGTGGACACTGGGGAGAGAGTGGGAGTTTTTCATGTTGCGAACATGCAACTATTCCATACCTGGGACTCAGCTTTGTCTAGCCAGCGTGCGAAGCTAAATGCTACAGCAGCTTTGGATCTCAGTGTCCCGGACAGCAGTTTGCCTCCTGCTCTTTCAGTCCCGGGCCGCATTGACTGTGACGCGGTTGACGCAACTCCCGCGGTCTTTAGCAACGCCCCTGCTGAGACTGACGTTGACTGTGCTGACGCTGCCCCGCTTGTCATGGACCAGAACTCTTTCCAAGAGACTGCTGATGTTGCTCTGGAGACAGAGGTTAACAGTTCACCTCCTGCTGCCGATGGGTGTGCTGTTAGAGGTTCTTATGACCTCAGACCAAGACGAGTTCCTAGGGTCACCGCTGACTGGTCGGTCAATAGGTGGACCAACCCTTTTCATACTGACAGATTTAACATAAAGTGACCTTGTTTGCTTTCTGATGTGTTTCATGTGGTCTACTGTTGTCACAGGACCGTTGTTTGAGTTTTCTACGATTCATGTTGGCACTGTTTTCATGTTGTGGTGATATGTTCATGCTTACTGTTGCAATTTTTGGGAAAACGGTGGAAACGCAATGTACCAATAAGAGGGAATTTCATTCTGTCATTGTCCTGGCTATCCTAAGTTTATTTTCTTTCTTTGACATTTATTTGAATGGGCATTCACCATGTGGGACACTGTCATGTATGCCAGTTTGTCAATTTTGGACTGTACATTCCCCTATTTTGTTTTTAACGTCTTATCCTGCTGACCATGTATGGAGGCTGGTTAAGTTTGAACTGTACCTTTGCTGTGTTCGGCTGGGGACAGCCTTTGTTTAACCCGGGGGGAATATGTAACAGCCACTATGGTGTGGTGTCCCTTTAAGACACCCAAGTCGAGGGTTGATGGTGTCATCAGTGTGTGCCACTGCTCTCTCTCTCGCTCTGGGATTATGAGGACACGTGCCTTCACGCTCGTGCTTAACGAGGGACAGACTTATGTTTTCTTTTCCAGACCCTTTTTTTGTTTTGTTTGCAACGCTTGGGTTGTATGAACGCTGGGCATTTTGTTGTTGAGCCGCAGCCGTTCAGCCGGGCTTTTATACGGTTACTGAAGAATGCGTATTAAAGAACCACCGTGGATTACTGATACCAGTGTGGGTGTGTATCCTTCCGCCTAGCCTGCTAGGTGTTTTGCCGCCTCTTCTCAACCACACAACACAACCCAACGTTACAGCACCTCCAAATCTGAGGCCATGGTTCTCAGCCGGAAAAGGGTGGAGTGCCCACTCCGGGTCGGGGATGAGTTCCTGCCCCAAGTGGAGGAGTTCAAGTATCTCGGGGTCTTGTTCGCGAGTGATGGGAGAAGGGAGCCGGAGATTGACAGACGGATTGGGGCTGCAGCTGCAGTAATGCGGATGCTGCACTGGTCCGTCGTGGTGAAGAGGGAGCTGAGTGTAAAAGTGAAGCTCTCAATTTACCAGTCGATCTACGTCCCTACCCTCACCTATGGCCACGAGCTGTGGGTAGTGACCGAAAGAACAAGATCGCGGATACAAGCGGCAGAAATGAGCTTCCTCCGAAGGGTGGCTGGCCTCTCCCTTAGAGATAGGGTGAGAAGTTCGGCCATCCGGGAGGGGCTCAGAGTAGAGCAGCTGCTGCTCCACATCGAAAGGAGCCAGCTGAGGTGGTTCAGGCATCTGACAAGGATGCCCCCTGGGCGCCTCCTGGGTGAGGTGTTCCAGGCATGTCCAACTGGGAGGAGGCCCCAGGGCAGACCCAGGACACGCTGGAGAGATTATATCTCTCGGCTTGCCTGGGAACACCTTGGTATTCCCCCAGATAAGCTGGAGGAGGTGGCTGGGGAGAGGGAGGTCTGGGCCTCTTTGGTTAGGCTGCTGCCCCCGCGACCTGGCCTCGGATAAAGCGGATGAAGATGGATGGATGGATGGATGTATTGATTGCTAATCCTGTCCATCCTGGTCACTCCCAACATGAACATCAGTCCTGCCTACACTCTATTCTTCACCTCTCTTGTGCACTGTCTGTTGCTTTACATGGTTAACCCCAGGTATTTAAACTCATCCAATTTCATTACCTCTACTCCCTGTATCTTCACTATTATAACTGCCTCGCTGTCATTCACATGTACACTCAACAAAAATATAAACGCAACACCTTTGTTACTGCTCCCATTCCCCATGGGATGGACGTAGAGACCTAAAATTCATTCCAGATACACAATATAACCATCCCTCCCAAACAGTGGTCACAAATCAGTCCAAATGTGTGGTAGTGGGCACATCTGCTATATTGAGATAATCCATCCCACCTCACAGGTGTGCCACATCAGGATGCTGATCTGACATCATGAGTAGTGCACAGGTGTACCTCAGACTGCCCACAACAAAAGGCCACCCTGGAATGTGCAGTTTTTTGCGCTATTGGGGGTCTGGGGACCCAGAACCGGTCAGTATCTGGTGTGACCACCATTTGCCTCATGCAGTGCAACACATCGTCGCATGGAGTCTATCAGATTGTCAATTGTGGCCTGTGGAATGTTGGTCCACTCCACTTCAATGGCTGTGCGAGGTTGTTGGATATTCGTGGGAACTGGTGCACGCTGTCGTATACGCCGGTCAAGCACATCCCGAACATGCTCAATGGGTGACATGTCCGGTGAGTATGCTGGCCATGCAAGAACTGGGACATTCTCAGCTGCCATCTGCCCTGAACAATGTGAACCATGATTCATCCGTGAAGCGTACACCTCTCCAACGTGCCAGACGTCATCGAATGTGAGCATTTGCCCACACAAGTCTGTTACGGCGACGAGCTGGAGTCAGGTCAAGACCCCGATGAGGACGACGGGCATGCCTTTTGTTGTGGGCAGTCTGAGGTACACCTGTGCACTACTCATGATGTCAGATCAGCATCCTGATGTGGCACACCTGTGAGGTGGGATGGATTATCTCAATATAGCAGATGTGCCCACTACCACACATTTGGACTGATTTGTGACCACTGTTTGGGAGGTATGGTTATATTGTGTATCTGGAAGGAATTTTAGGTCTCTACGTCCATCCCATGGGGAATGGGAGCAGTAACAAAGGTGTTGCGTTTATATTTTTGTTGAGTGTATATTCTGTCTTTCTTCTATTGTCCTTTATTCCTCTTTATACTTCTCCGGGTTCTTTTCTGCAATAGCTGCACTCTAATCTCATAACAGATCACAATGCTGACTGAGAACATCACAGTCCATGCTGTATATATTTTCATTAGTATTCTTAAAGTAAATACTGCAGCTATAGTGGTCAAAGCCATACTAGTCATTCTTTGCTCACTGAATGTCACCTCTTCTTAACTTAGCTTTAGCACATTATTCATATTATGGAAGCTGGGGAATCTTAACAATAAATGAACAACACAGAGATTGAGACTGTTATTCCACCCCAAGCAGGTAGGAGCAGCTCTTTATTGAACACTTTACTTTGCTACACTGTGCTTCAGAGGGTCAATAACCCCGCATATAAACTCACTCATGGTGTAACATCTCTTTGTATCAAAACAACAACTATCAGTGAATTTACAGGAACATTAACAGGAACGTTAATGTTAACAGGAATGTTCATAAGAGTTACGTAGCCATAACAAATGCAAATACACAGTTTAAACGTCTTAAATGGCAACACATGTTCCCTAGGCATGATGGGAAAGAACTAGCCACTTCCAACATGCCACAATATTATCATGCTACTGCTTTAATTTTAGCAACTAGTAGTTACTACTAGGGCTGTGCGATATGACCATAATCTCATATCCCGATACAAGACATCTATTGTCCCAATAACGATATAAACCACAAAAATGTAACATTTTCTGTAAATTCTGTGAATCTCGGGCAGCTCGACTTGTCTGAAGTGTTTCCAGCTGGGTGTCGTGTACCTGGAGTCAAGTTTTTTAACTGATGCATGAAACGATACATTTTAGACATAAGTTGTAACGGCCGCCGTTTCTTTGTGAGTATTTATTACACGGCGTGCTGCGGGGAAAAGCCTGTTCTAACGTTTGACTCTAAGGTTTATTTTTTAGCACCTGACGGCTCTTTTTTGCTTCTCATCCGTAAATATTCTGCATACTCTTTCACGTGATTCAGTTTATTTTGAAAAGTCTCAACAGGATCTTGAGCTTTATTGTGAAAGGTTTATGTGGAAAATAAGCGGACACGCGAGGGTTTTACCATCGTTGTTGCTAACGACAACGCATAAAAACAGGCGATTGTCCATCTGTAGTGTGGTTATATTAAACATAAGAGAAAGAGAGAACTTTAAGAAATTAATATAGCCACTACAGTGACCATCAAAATGATGAAAAAATATTGCTGCAAACAGTTTATTTTGCGACACCACGAAACAAACGATAGCGTAAAATGAAACGATATATATCGTTATATCGAACAGCCCTAGTTACTACTACTTTGTACATCACCCTTATTCTTGAGACGTATTACCTCTCCACTTCTCCAATCCACAGGCATCTTCGTATTGTGTTTAAAAAATCTGATTAAAAGTCCACTACCCTAGACATCTCCATACTTCCACAGATATGCTACATACGTTAACAAGACCAATTATAAACTTGTATAGGCTGCACAATCAGTTCCCCATCCCCTTCTCAAAGTAATTTTTGATTATTTCAGTCTGTATATAACCACATATTATTGTAACTTTACATTAAACACAGGATAGAAAGTATGTTGACTGTACGGAAGCCCATTTCTGCCACAAAAAAAAAAAAAGTATCCATAACTCTAAAATTCAAGTTATCTTTATTGAAATTTTGAGTTATTTTCTCAAAATTTGTTCTCAAAAGACAACAGCTATAATGCTACAGCTAAACTACCAGTATTACAGCCTGTCATAAATGCACAAATTGCTGAGTATTTTCAGCGTGGCTTCACAAATGATGAAATCCTTGTGTTATTAGCTGAATCACATGGTGTTACTATCAGCAAACATACTCTCGAAAGCGCCAATTTGTTACAATCCGGTTTTGAGTGCGCATTCCTCTGGGTAACAAGAAAATGATGTCATTCACGTAGATTACTAGCAAACTCGAAATTTTGAGAAAGATAACTCGAAATTTCAAGTTATCTTTTTTTGGTTTAGTGGCGGAAATGGGCTTCGACTGTGATACAATTAATAGAAAATACATATATTTAAAAAAGGGAAAAAAAGATTTCCAGTCAGATCACAAAGGTGTAACAAGTATCCTTATTAAAACTGGATGTCATGCTGAAGCCATTGATCACATTCACCCATGCTATGAAGTCAAACTTGTGAAAGTTCCCATTCCTGTTTTCTCCTCAGATGATAAACTGAGCTGAGGACAAACAGAATGGAGCCTGAATCAATACCTCCATTTACAACATGAAAATAACCTGGGGAGAGAGAGGGTGAGGAAAAACAAACCGATAATCTTCCAACTGTCATTCCCCTTGTGCAAGGGGAAATCAATCACTTGTTGAACTCCATACAGTGTGCACCTTGGAAACTACAATCTTTCATCACAATACGTACATGCTGAGTGGCTTATGATGGTCAACAAACAACACATACAAAAACTTTCTTTGCTGCCTTCCTCTTGATTGACTCATTGAAATTCAACTTTTCAGAAAGTACAGGAACCAAATGAAAACAAATGCATCTTTCCTTTTCATGCTCGAACAACCCTATAAAAAGGTTTTCAGTAAGTGAAAAAATAGAGCTTTCATTTGTTTATTATGTATCTTTGCTGATTGCTTTATTTGAAAAACTAGAAATAATAAAAAATAAAAATAATGACAATAAAATGGGGGGAAAATGATTCAATCTGGATTTTAAAGAAATGGAAAAGGGTGTTCATCGAGACATGGAACCATTCTGCAGTTCATTTTCTATCGTTTCTCTTCTGAACTTAAAAGACATCAATTGGTCTGGTGTATAATCAACAATGCATTTCTCTCACCCTGAATCATAACCTGTTTAAATGTCTTTTCTATTCTGCATTGGGTCATAATTTAGAAAAGGAGTGATATGTTGCATGGGCTAAGGCTTAAAAGGAACAGATAAGCTCTTTGGAATCATAAACTCCTTAGATAAATGTTTTCTGTGGTCATACTTTTTTTTCATCTTTTATTTATTTATTTATTTACTTTTCCCCCAAACATAGCATTGGCTTCCCTTTTGAGAGCCAGTGGCTACACCCATCTTTTATATAGAGTCTCTTAGTGTTTCTCCTAGTTGTATGACAGTTTTATTTCCATTAGCAGCTAACCTGTTAGTTTGCTACCTGATTATGGTGACATGATATAAGAGTTGAAGAAAGTGGGGGCTCAGACTGCAAAGGAGCAGAAAAGCCCAAAATAAATGGGAAATGTTGCACAAAAATAGGTCACTATTTATCTTTTGAATAATGTATATTTTTTAAACTATAATTTGCATATTCCTAATTGTTTTCATTGGACCTGAATTATAAGAAGCAAAGTCTGTTTGACGTGGAGGAGATTGACTCTTGCATTGTTGTTGCTATAGTTTACTTACATGCTGTGCTCAATGCCTTGTCAATCTATTTGTCACATAGTGTTTGTGTTACATAGACTGACAACCACATGTGCTTAACTATTCCAGCTTAGAAGATGTGGTTTAAGCTAATATTTGCATGATGAGACTATGTCTATATGACAGGATAGAGGCAATGTTTTATTTAAACGTGATATTTATTGCCTCTATCTTTTTTCTTTTTTCGATGTAGCAATTAACTAATCCAAGATAATTTTTCATATAGCTAATGTTATCGTACTTTTGTGTTGTTACTTCTATACCTATAACAATCTTTGAGAAGTTTGTTATAGCTATCTGCCTGAATTTTAATTCTTTCTTTTGTCTTTTGTCTGGTCTCTTTAGGAGTCACCACAGCAGATCATCTGCCTCCATCGCACCCTATACTGGGCAGACTGATCTGTCACACCAACACTGTGCAGACCTGTGCAGTCCAGACCTTTGTCACTTTGCAACAATAGATTCAAAATATAACTTTTTACCACTGTAATCAACATGCTTTGAAATGCATGACTTTTACCCTGAAGTGAAGCTGTCTGTCTCAGTTTGACAATGCATGCTGATAGTATTACACATAATTTAGTGATGTGTGAAAAGACAGTGAAAGCTTTTACGCAATTTAGGCAGCACTACTACTGAAGAGCAGGTGTACTCATGTCAATAAATATTTTAATTAGCACAAGTTCGACAATATAGATATCACAGATATATCTTTGTGGCACTCCAAAACTGTTTTAGCCAGCACTAAAGAAAAACCACATGTGCTAAAAAGAAAAAAGCTTGAGAATAAAAATTCAAGCACTGTGCTGTTGTGTGTTTAATCAAACGTATAGCACCGCATAAACTGTCATGGTCCTGGGCCATGTTGGCCCAGTGTTCTTAGTTTTCTTGTATGTTTGTATTTTGTTCCTTATTTAGGCCATGTTTTCTGAGTTGCCCTGTTGTGTTGTTCCCTAAGTGTTTTCCCTTCATGGCTTTTACCCCCTGTGTGCCCCTCTGTGTATCTGTGAGCCCTCGTCTCTCCTTATGTTTTATTCCATGTTTCCCCTGCCCATTATGTCCAAGTTCTCCCCGTGCTCTCTCTCTCCCCCCTGTGTGCCCTGTGTATTTATGAGCCCTCGTCTCCCTTTGTGGTTGTTTCATGTTTCCCCAGCCCGTTATGTCTGTGTTTTCCCCGTGCTCTCTCTCCTCCTGTCTGAACCTCTGTGCACTTCCTGTTTACTTTGTGACTCTCACGTCCGTACATGTCATGTTCAGTTCACCCCGCCCTGTCTCGTTATGATTATCAGTGTCACCTGTGTTCCCCGTGTGTTCCCACTTTCCTCGTTTACCCTCTGTGTATTTCTGTCTGCGTCTCCCTCTGTTCGGCGTGACGTCGTCCCTCATGCTGTGTGTGGATCTCCCTGTGTCTCCCTGTGAGTTCTTAGTTTATGGTTTCCCAGTTTAGTCTAGTTTGTATGTTTGTTCTCCCAGCAAATAAAGCTGTGTTTTGAGTTCACCTCCCCGAGTCTGTGAGTCCTGCATTTTGGGTCCAACTCCTGCCTGCCGCACAGCGATTCCTGACAGTACGACGTCACCACAACATGGACCCAGCGGATTCATCCCGGGAACATGACCTCTCCCGCATCCACCGCCTGATCGAGCGGGTTTCCCTCACTAAGGACGCTAAGACCATGGCAGTTGGGATTAACGCTATAGAAGCGATCCTGGAGGGGAATCCTCATTTGCGCACACTAAAGGGATTTATGGGCTTCATGGACCAGCTGCATGAAGCCCAGGAGGTGCTACAGGCTCGGGAGCTTGCAGCCTTTGTCCGCGCCCAGTATTCTTCGCCGAAGCCGCCGCATCGGCATCGGCCGCAACACAAGGAGCTCTCCGCGGAGTCGGCCGCCGTACAGCAGCAATTGCAACAGGGGAAAGGCGTTTCTGCACCGCGGCCACAGAGCTCCACTTCTTGCCGCTCAGGGCTTAATTCACCTGCCTCCTGCTTGGCGGCGATGTGGTCGCAGGACGAGGACGTCTTTTCTCCATCGTCACCAGTTTCTCCTGTCGCCTCAGCCCCTGCCGCCAGGAGGAAGCGGCGCCACCGCCGTCATTCCTCACTACAACCGGAGCCCAATCACTCGTCAGAACAGCAGGCAATGAGTAGTGAGGTGAAGGCGGTTTGTTCCATGGACATTCACCCCGGCCCAGTAGAAAGAAAAGACTCCCTGACTAATTATGTTGATGCTTTTTCCGCTGAAGAATCAGAATGCATGGGCAAAACTCTGATTGTGCACCCTCTGTTGGAGCCTGCTAAGAACTCTTCTGTCGATACAGAGTTAACCCCGGACAGTTTGAATTCAGTTTTGACATGTACTGCTGAATCTATGAATGACGCTGTGGGTTCGCAACCCAAGAATGGGGAGGGGGACTTAACGGGCTGTTTCTGCCCTGTTCTCTTAGAGCAGGGCAGAACAGCGATTCCTGACATAAACTTAGCTATGACCTCTCTGACTTCGAGCAGCCAGCTCTTCTCTTATCCACGACTACTATATTTTATACATACACACCATACCAGCCCAGTAATGCTGCACTGTTCTGTCTGGGTCCAACTTTTATATTGTTCATGATCTGTGCTCTCTGCCAGAAACCACCTTAGTTACAATCCAAGCTCTCCCAGTGGATTTATCAATTTTAATATACAGCATTGCTACTGTTTTACGACTTTACATTGTGTCGAATGCCATATTTAAATACCAGTGCAGGTCCATTTAGGATGGACATGGGTAGAATCTCTGAGCTGTTCCTACTCTACTAACATGTTTCTAACATTATACATTCCCTCCTGATCCAGCATAAGAATGCATTAGATGTGTATTGTGACTTTATTAACTTATGTTTTATTATGCTGAGCTTCAACCTGAAGTTTGAACCTATAACTTTTCACCTTAGACTTCTAGTTTACTAATAAAGACACTGAACCCCATCATTTTCATGCCGTGTGATGCATGGTTTATGTGAATGTCGTTGTGTTTTATGCTCTTCAGTGTACAAGTCATTGCATAAGAAAGCATCACATCTCAATGTTACCCTCTGCCCCATGACTCAGAGTTGCCCGGTATCAAGACTTTAGCTTGAGGGCCAATGTCATCTTCAGTGCCAGAAGAATAGATGTGGCATGCCAGCTTCATACACCTCCCACTCACCATGCTTCACTAGTATCTCATCCTACTGTAACTTCCCTACGAGTAATGACCATGCTCCTGTCTGGTCCATGTATGTATGCACACGTGTACATGCCCACACACACAGAAAGAGACAGACAGGGGAGACAGTGTGAATGTAAAGCTGTTGAAATCAGTGTTCTTTCTTTACGCAGCAGTCAGATTTCGGAGACAATTGCAGATAACAAATAGTACAAAGGGAATGTAAGCTGACAGACTTTTACTTTTTTTTTTCAATTTTAAGTTCAGTTTTATCATCTTTCAGTAATATAGAACTTAAATCGATCAGTACTCTTCACAGAGGTAAAAAACAAAAAAAAAAGGAAAAAATCTCTTAGGAATATTATTTCTTTACTACATTATTTTGTATTTAATGTCTTGTATTTAGATCACCAGTGTGTTTCAAATTTGTCTTTACTACTAAATAATATGAATATTAACTTAGAGCAATAGACGGTGCACAAGAGAGGTGAAGAAAAGAGCTCAAGCTGAGCGTAGGGGCAGAGACTGTGTCAGTAGTGTCAGTAGTGATTTGTGAAAAAAAAAGGATAGAAGCAAGGGTAAAAGACAAGATTTACAAGATGGTACTGCGACCTGTTATATGGAGACCGTGCCACTGACAAAAAGACAAAAAGGCCAAGCTGGAGGTGGCAGAGCTGAAGAATCTAAGATTGGGAGTGACCATGATGGACAGGATTAGATTTGAGTACCTCATAGGGACAGCTCAGGTTGGAGACAAACTCATAGACTCTAGACAGTGAATGTATTGGATGAAGTTTGTTGAATATGGAGCTGCCAGGCAAGAGGAAATGATCAAGACCACAGAGAAGATTTACGTAGTGTTGATGGTTGATCCCCTAAAAGAAAAAGAATAGCATCAATAGCATGATCAAAATGAGATTTCACACTTTTTCTCGGATCTCAGCCTGTCAACAATGCAATACCCCTATATGACTATGGCTTTGACTAGGATCCTGCAACTTGAACAGTTGATTACAACTGACTTACTACAGACATCTTTAAAAATTTGTTGACTGAATAAAATGTCAGTTCAGGCAGTCTGTTCAAATGGACATTCACTGAGCAAAACCCAACTGTTGCTGTGTTGATATACTGCAAAACTCAGTGATTTATTATTAAATACATGTAGATTTCTCAGATTTCTACAGAAGCATACATATGTTACTGCTGGTATTTACTGAACAAACACACAGCCTTTTTTGCTTCCATTATATTCTGTTTTAAAAAAGTTTGAGATATGAACTCCTGGTGTACTGGGATGAGGAAAAACTGGAATGAGGAAAATAGTTCACTATGGTCGAGATGTTAAAATTAGGTGCAGCTTGGCAAAAAGAAAGTTGATAAAATAATGTGAGGTTGTGATAAGTTATTTCCTTCAAACAAATGTTAGACCCTTTACAAAACTGTTTTAGTTGCTCCATGTCTGCCATGGCCATGAGAGGTTCTATTAATTTTTCAGCCACTTTGTAAATAAAATAATTTAGCTGTTCAATATATTTTTTCCTAAAAAGACAGCTCATCAAGACAAATAACTCACAAAACACTTAAATAAAGTTAAATACATAATTCTAAACTTACATTCAGAATTAGATTTGATGAATATTATGAATTTATACAGCATGTTAGAGTGACACACAAACGGCAGCAATACCGGCAGCAGGAAGTGCTGTTTATACTTGTATTTGTGCTATTCTCTTATACTCACACATTCCAGCCAAAATTATACCAAAGTATGCCTAAATATAACTTAATCACTTTCTGCTTTCTTGTTGCTAGCCAGCATTTATGTATGCCACTCACATCCAGAATGGGCATAATTGCTAACAACAGTTGTGAAATATTCTGAACGCAGTCTAAATAAACTACTGAGCAGTAGACCTTCCTCCACAGCTTCCAGGCATTTTCTCCCTTTTTTATGGTCAGTCTGTGCTTATATGTATTATGTTCTTATAACCTGTCATTCACACCAACCACTGTTTTAAATAAAATGTATAATAGGCTCTGTGTCAGTGATCTTCCTGCTCTTGCTCAGTTCATGTTTCACCCACTTACATCCCCATTAAGCCTTTTCTACCTGGTACTCTGTATCGAACTGACTTCAAATGTCAAACTAGGTAAAATCTCCTTTGGGAACAAGGAGAACTTCTTTGACAGTGACAGTAGAGAAAGCATTTTGAAACTGAGGGAAGTTAAATGTCATCATGAATATATGAATGTACCCTGAGTGCTTTCATCAGTCCATCAATCTCCTGCTCGTTTTTGACGCTGTTTGACGCACTGCTTGTTGTGTCTCTTGTCACAGTAATAATCATTTTTGTCTGTTTTCCTCATTGCAGTGTCATATGCAGGTTGTCCTATTTCTTTCTAGTAATGTCTTATTTACCTTGTATATGGATGCACCTTAAGGTGAAATAAACCGATAAACCTAAACAAATGTAGTGAATTGAATCATGCCAGAAATGTGAACGTTGAAGTATTCATTTCTTATATCAGATTAACAATTACAAGCTGCAATTACAAGTTTCTTTAAAGTAATCATTTGCATTGTGCTAGGTAGTACCTTAGAGAATGTCGAGTCCATTGAAATTAGAATTAAAAATACACTGGCTTGCATTTACAATTCAATTTATAATGTCATATTTTGCCAAACTACTACCCACACTGTTGTACTTAGGCCATGTGAAGACTTTTAAAGCTCTAAATAGAGAGAGATTGGAGACTTGATCATGTTTATTAAGTTTGCTTGGCTTCATGTGCAGAATCGTGCTATGTAGCAGCCTACAGGAATGGTGTAGCATGAAGCTGAGTAGATGTGAAATGTGGGCACAAGCTGTGGGCGAGATCCACTTCCTCTGTCTCCGTAGAGATGACAGGGAGACAGGAAGGCCCTCTGCACACTAGCCCATCACTAATTCAAGATGGCAGCCACAGTCAGAAGAGCTGGCATCTAATGATAATGTGTCTGAGGAGGTCAGTGCTGGTGACAACAGTGCAAAACATCTGTTTGTAGCTACTATGCAAAATACCTTGTATCATTTTCTGCTTGGTGGAACTTTGTCCTCTGCCATCTGTCCATAATCTAACATTTATCAGTCATACACATTTCTGAAAAAAACAAACAGAAATCGACCATCTGCTTATGAGAAAAGGTCATTTACTTTTACTTCTTCTTCGTGACAATAGTTTTTTCACTGCAGTAGCGACTTTAACTGCTAATGCCAAAAGAATAAGAAAAATAAAAAAGTAAAAAAAAATCTGTCACTTAAAACATGCTTTTTTCATGTTTTAAGTGGCATATTTCATAGTGGCATTGACTCACTATGTAATAAACACAGTTCAGTGATAGCAATCACTTTGTCGCTGAGTGGTGAAGGAGAAAGACGGGTGTTGTTAAAGGGTTGGGACATCAAAGTAAGTGTTTGACAGATCTTCAAACTGTGTGTGGAACTATTTCCCCCCGAAAGCCTTTGCAGTACTGAAACTGGAACTTTTTGCAGCTTTTCAAAATTGGGTCTCTGTGTGTGTATGTATGTTGGTGTGTGTGGAGGCTGGTGGTGTTCTCATGAATGTTTTTTCAGGTGACAACATCAAAAAGTATTTAAAGATGATATCAGAATGTGTTAATGGCATTTGCAACCTGTCCATAAACCTATAGGATGTTGTTTGGGGGGAGTTGGCATGTCTGGGCTCAGTGGAGACAACATTATTCACTCATAATTAATACACTGGGCGAAAATAAACATGGCATTGTCTTGATCTGCTCATTCTCACATGTATCATACAGAAGCAGATTGCACTACTGTTTCCTTACAATACAAAATCCTTCAAGGAAATTGCTGCTGCAATTTGGCGCTATATAAATTTGATTGAACTGAACTGACACCCGACCATTACCTGTCTATTCTCAGATGACCACAGTCAGACATCACAGGTCTTCAACCTGTCTACTCCGTTTTACAAAGCCTGCTTAATTTCTGATTACACACTGCATTATATATTTACAATCTCAAATGAATCTTCATGTATTATTTACTGGTACCCTAATAAACCCACATCACAGCTTTTCAATTGCATAGCAACAGATTACAAAAAGGAGTTACATGGGCAGGATGACTGACAAACAAAAAAGGTAGATACAATTTCCTGTAACTGGGATGTAGCTAAAATGGTTAAGCAGTATAAAATTAACATTTCTGAACTGCAGGTATATGAAGATAGAGACTTGAACTGGAATGAATTCAGGAAATGCGAGGGCAGGATTCAGTTGCATAGCAGCTGCTGGGAAGTGTAACGTTCTGAGTGTGACACCCTGCAGTGAACCTGGCTCATCGTGGACCTGTGTTCAAGGATAGGGTGTCTACTTTTATAAATGGGCTTTTTCACTCTCACTTCTGCACTGCCAACTGTTCTCCCTGAACTCTACTCGTCTTTGTCTCCTGACTTCAAAAGCCTAGTTTTCTCAATAAGACAAGATCAGTCAGTGTATGAGTTGCTTTGATCTTTATGTGATTCCTGTAGGAAATAAAGCTTGGCACTCACACTGCCTATCAGCATGTCAGAGAAGTGTATATTTATGTGCTTGACCTTAATAGCTGTGATTGGATACCCTCCATTTAGCCCTCTTCCAGCATCCTGTCAATAAGTCGAGAGTGAAAAGATAATGGTTTGACTGTTTCAGTCCAAAGAGGCCCACCACTGGGAATAGAGGAATGGAAACACTCTGTGAGTGACACATCTTTTACAAATCCTTTTAGTCAAAAAGCGCTTTAACATGAGTCATCAGAGTATGTGACGGCCTCAGTCGATATTGAGCCAACATATTTCACCTCTAACTGGTGGAGCCCTGTTTTGTGATGCTATTCTTGTTATTAAGCCCACAGAAATAAGGAGAGAGAGAAAGAATGGAACACAAGAGGCACTGACTTGACTTGGACTGTTTTCTCTTTGGTAATCCAAAAACAGGGAACAACAGAAAAACCTGATTTGATCCATGCTAAATGAAGGTTTGAGGTCTTTAACTGCTTTTATTGGTTTAATTTGATATAATGTCAACTTGGATACGTATCACATCCTTTCAGCTTTCATAAGCTTTTGCTCATTCTTGTTGATTCCATGTACTGATACTGTATGTATTGCATTTTGAACTCATTTTATTATTATTTTTTTTCAAATGTTCTATCTGAAATTGAAAAGGACCAATCTTAAAATTATTATAAGTTGTATCCTGCCTCACACAAACTTTCATAAAGCGCAGTTCCACTCTTATTAAATTGGATAGAATTTATGTGAATATATCTTGAAGGCAAAGTTGCAGTTGACTAATTTAAGCGCAAAATGTCAATTTCAGAACTATTAATGGAAAAGCTTCATTCACCCTTTTTGAGCTATGCTTAATCTAATTTTTAAACAAGAGAGCATGATAAAAGAACTGCCGGCAAACACCTTTTCTAAAAGGAATGTTTATGTTCAGACATGTGAATTGCTGAGTGCAACCACAGAAATTTATGGTTCACTGTCATTTCATTTCCATTACAGCTGCCTGCTGTGACTAGCATTTGTGGAAAATATTGTTAAAGAAAATTGGATCTGAAATTTAGTGTCAGGACCCTAAATCAGAAGTGTGTTTCTTGATGTTGATGAGCAACAAGACTTGCAAGAGAGAGAAAAGGAGACACAGGGGTATGTCTCACAAGGATACATTTTCTGTCCACTCCTCCTTTGTCTTTTTATTCATATCCTCTCCTTATTTCCCTCAAATGTACACAGTTCTTTGCTTTACAGAGAAGAATAAAAGAGCAAGGCAGAGATAGGAGGCCAAATAGCAACATTTTTATCTGTGTTGTGCTGACTCGGCTGGACTCTCCCTCTGAGAGGCTGATGAGGAGGAATGGCCTTGTGGAGGAACCATCCGGGTGCATCCATAGCTGTCATCATCATCTGAATCCAGGACTGCTGAATCTGCAGCTTTGGCCCCCTGCATGGATGGGAAATGACCTGTCTATGTTCGCCTGACACCCTCTTCTTTTACGATGAAACTTCTCATCCTGCTCACACAAAAACACACATCTCAACGCAGACTTGTCAACGTGGGTCGGCAAGTTCTTTTTAATGCAATCACTGGCGTGTCATGCCTTAAGACTTTATCTTAATTTTTCATCCATGCCTTTAGTCCGTGACAGCTCCCAACTTCCCTAAGGAGAGAAGTGTGTATCTTTTTACACATATCTACAAAAAAATAAAAATAAAAATTCTGTGTGCATACAATCTCTGGACCACTGACAGTCTTGTTCTATACTCTGCTATACAGTTCTCAGCATAGTTTAGCACTGTATTCCCTTTCTCATGATAAAACCACTAATCAGCTTAAAAATATAAGCCATTCACGTGGCTGTTAGCCTAACCTCATCAGACATTATGCACACTAGGATTTGTTACAGTATGTACCAGCTAAATAACATCCAGCATTGCGTGCTTGACAATGATTTTTTCAATCGTCACATTTCTAATCTAATGCCTGTTTGGCTGTTCGGACTTCGTTCAACACCAGCATTCAACATGAGTAAACTGTGCATTGACACTGCTGCTGGTAGAACCTCACAAATTTGTTCATAGTCAAACTCAGTCCATCATATAGTGACATAGTATGTTTTAGAAATCATTTTGGAAACACTGAAAGTACCTTAGTTGTATCTGCCATGTCAGCTCCTAGCAGCTTTAGATGTCACAATTCTGGGAAAGCAGTGATGTAATTTCAGGCTAAACTGGACACGACACAGCCTCTCCAAGTCTGCACATCTGAGTTAGACATAATCATATCACTGGTTCCTTCTACAGGTTCCAGAAAGTCACAAAATGCCTGCAGAATCCGAAGAGAAAACGTGCCAGAGTAATTATTGTGACTGTTTAAATACCCCTAGACTTGTATGTAAATTAAATGCATGAATTACATAAAGCACAAAAAGCCAGTGGAAGGAGAAATTTTAGTTATCAATGAAGAATAAACAAATTAATGCTGTAACATAAAACATGCAATTGTAAATGCCAAGAAACATTTGTATTTAGAAGAGAGTTAAATTATGTGGAAGTCTAAGTGTTAAGAAAAGGATTTTATAGATGACCAAAAAAAAAAAACCCAAAAACACACATGCATTCAGGTCCACAAGTATTTAAATACTGATGCAATCTTTGTAATTATGCCTCTGTTCACCTCCACAGTGGATTTAAGATTCAACAATCAAGATGTGACTGAAATCCATCTATCGGCTTTAATTCAAGCGGTATAACAAAAAGTATGTTTCCAGTTATACATAGTGCACTGTATTCCAAGATTCAAACATAACTGGAAACTAACTTAATTTCAATTTTATGCAGCAAATAATGTCCTAAAGTTTAGAGCTCATTTTGATGTTGTGCCAAGTCTTCACCATGGCTACCTTCAGCTGATGCTTTTTTATGCGTCTCTCTCTGCCTTCGGTTTGTCTTCAGCAGTGTTGGTCAAGTTACTTGAAAAAAGTAATCAGTAACTAATTACTGATTACTTCCCCCAAAAAGTAATCCCGTTACTTTGCTGATTACTTATTTTCAAACGTAATTAATTACTTAGTTACTTAGTTACTTTTTAAAAACACGATTTACAACCTGAATAGGTGATAAAGCGATAGATATTACAGCCCAATTCTACTTTTTCTGCATAATCCATCATACAAAATGTAATCAAATGGAAAAGTTTCTTTTTTTAACTTGTTTTATCAGTTTTAATCTTTTAACTTTATGTATCAAGCAAAAATTTAATTATATGCAACATTCTCTGACTTGAATAAATTAGTTTAACATTTAAAGGTAGAAAGGTAGAAGGCTGGGCACTGCTGCTCTCGGGGGACTCTAAGTGTTAAACCTATTTTCTGCACATTCCAGGGTAGGCGGAGGTTTACCCTGGTGCAGGTGTACCGCTGTCAGTTGAAGAATCCGCGAGTTTCTCTGTGAATTTCCCATTACGTCGTTGCGCACTCGGTGCGTGCTTGGAAGTTTAGGGGTTTTTTTCGCTGTAAAAAGTTTTCTTCCCACGCACAACAGATGCTAATGTTTTTGTCACTTTTTATGGAATCAAACTCAAAATAAGGTCAGTAAGGTCAGGTCAGTTCCACGCTTTAAACGCCGCACGCTCATACTCTCTCCCACAATCGATATATGATCCATTGTTGATCTGCACACAGCTGTTGTCACCAACGGCGCAAAAAAAGTAATCAGATTACAGATTACAGTAACGCGTTACCCATCTCTGGTCTTCAGTAATTGAAAAGCATGCTCTATTGGGTAGAGATCAGGTGGCTGACTTGGCCATTGAAGAATATCCCCTTTCTTAGGCTTCAGAAACTCTTGGCTTACTTTTGCGGTATGCTTTGGGTCATTATCCACTTGGACTGTGGAGCTCTGTCTGATCAGTATTAAAGCATTTGGCTGAATCTGAGCAGAGTGTACAGGCTTGCACACTTCAGAATTCATCCTGCTACTTCTATCAGCAGTCACATCATCAATAAACACCAATGGCTAGATTCCACTGGCAGCCATACATGCCACAACATTGCCTCCAACATGTCTGACAGATGATGTTGAATGCTCTTTTTCTACATTTTTTTTTGTTGCCATCATTCTGGAAGAAGTAAATCCACCCAATGCCTTTTTTTGTCTGGAAAAGGCAGGGTGTTTTAGGTGCTTTCTGGGAAGTTCTAACGTGGTCTTCCTATTCTTGATTGTAATCAGTGGTTTTCTCATTGCTGTAAATTCTCTTCTTCACAGGGTTTTACACTTTTACAGTGATATGCATGGATATTTTACAGAGTTTAACTCCCCTAGCTTCTTTAATCAATGTATTTCTTTTTTTCAGCCTTTTTGTGACTCTTTCACTTGCATCAACATTCATTTAGACTTTATTTTGGGTGTTCCAGTGAACTAAATGCAACTTCAACACTTTGATTCAACTCTAAATCTTTTATCTGTTTCATTTGTTACGAAAAACAACAAAGGACCTCCCCCCCTCCCCCCACCCAAAAAAGTGTCAACATCCAAATGCTTTTGAAGTTGAGTGCATGTGTGTTTTATTGCCTGCCACAGATATACAGACTTTTCAGTGCACAGAGTAGTGCCATTAGTTGTTATTCATTCCTTAGTTTGTTTATTTATTTTCTTTACTTATTCACCGGTCAAACTCAAAATGCTAAATAAAATCATCTCCCCAATTACAACCTGGGGGCAGCACCGAAGGGTAAAACTCTGTTTACCTAGTCACAGACAGTCAGTCACAAATTAAATTTAAATACATGTAGAAGTTTCCCTCAAGCTCACTATTTCACAGTTCAGTTTAATTTCAGTTTAATTCAGTTGTATTAATATAGTACCAGTTCACAACAACAATTGTGTCAAGGCCCTTTAACTTGTAAGGTAAAGACCCTACAATATTAACGACAGAACCATAATACTCAGACAATCCCCTATGAACAAGCCTTCAACAACAGTTCCAAGGAAGACTGTTGTTATTTTCTCACAAAAGGTTGTCTGCCTGTGGACCAGCCCAACAGCATTGCAGGTATTACCGTATTTTCACGACCATAAGACGCACTGTACTAAAAGGCGCAGTCTCAGTTATGTGTGCCATTACTGTATTTAACACACACATAAGGCTCACTGGATTATAGGGCGCATACAAGTACCGTATGCGTATTTAAAAATAAAGCGGGAGCAAACCTGAGTTCGGTACCTTACTCACATTTCTATTACATTTCTATTATCGTCATCATCAACACATCAACGCATACAAGTGTGCATATTTAAAAATAAAGCAGGAGCAAAACTGAGTTTGGTACTCACATTTTTATTACCAGTAATCGTCATCATCAACAACACACAAGCATACAAGTGTGCGTATTTAAAAATAAAGCAGGAGCAAAACAAAGTTTGGTACTCACATTTTTATCATCAATCAAACCCATCGAAGTCCTCATCTTCTGTGTCTGAATTGAACAGCTGCGCTAAAACTCCATCAAACATGCCAGGTTCACTTTCTTCACTGTCAGAGTCACTTTCCGTGCCGCGCGGCTCCTCGGAAATGATGCCGGCTTTTGCGAAAGCTCGAACAACAGTGCCAGCAGACATGTTAGCCCAAGCATCTACAATCCATTGGCAAATTGTGGCGTAACTCGCCCGGCGCTGCCTTCCACTCTTAGTGAAACTGTGGTCTCCACCGGTCATCCATCGCTCCCAGGCCGCTCGCAGCCTTACTTTGAACGGGCGGTTCACACCGATGTCCAGCGGTTGGAGTTCCTTTGTCAGGCCTCCCGGAATGACAGCAAGCTCACAGTTCATTTGTTTCACTAGTTTTTTCACATCGGCTGTGAGGTGGGCACGCATAGAGTCACAGATTAAGAGCGATGGTGATGCGTGGAAAAAACCACCTGGTCTCCTTACATACTCCTCTCTTTCATCATTTCCTCATCCATCCAGCCCTTTTCATTTGCCTTAATGATGATTCCTGCTGGAAACTTCTCTTTAGGCAAAGTCTTTCGCTTAAAAATCACCATAGGCGGCAGTTTCTGTCCATTAGCATGGCAGCCAAGCACAACAGTAAAAGAAGACTTTTCATACCCCATTGTGCGTATCACTACCGTGCTGGTCCCCTTCTTCTCCACAGTGTGACTCACCGGGATGTCAAAAGTGAGCGGGACCTCGTCCATGTTTGTGATGTGGCTGGGCTGGATGTTTTTGTCGCCGATGTGTTTGCTGCAGTAGGAGCGGAAGATGGCCAGCTTTTCCTTATAATCCGCTGGAAGTTGCTGCGCTACCGTAGTCCTGGTCCGGTGGAAAAATGGCACCGTTTCATAAAACGAAAGCACCAAGACGGACCTCCTTGTAAATGTTCAATGTTCATCTCTTCAGCTAGTGAAACTGCTTTTAGCCGAATGGTGACCGTCGAAACGCTTCTCCCACTCGTTCTTTGCTCAATGATCCACCGCTCGAGTCTTTCCTCCAACTCGGGCCACCTCGCCTTATGTCCGCAGAAACTCAGCTGCGTTTTCTTGACCTGCCGGAGCTTATTTTCTAGCTTCCTCCATTTGCGAACCATCGATTCGTTAATCTTAAATTCTCTCGCCGCTGCTCGATTTCCATGTTCCTCCGCATAGCTGATGGCCTTCAGTTTAAACTGTGCTTCATAAGCGTGTCTCTTTGCCATTTTCAGGGTTGTTAAAACAACGATGTTCCACATAATGCACATACCTGTCCTTTTAGACAGGTATGTGCGATTGTCCGGTATATACGATCAACGCCCACACTTCACCCTTTAGCGTTCTCATGGTGTTCTCTACTACGTCCTCCTTACAACACACAGGGAGCACTGCGCTATAGGGCGCGCCGTACTTTTTGAAGAAAATCTAAGACTTTTAACTGCGCATTATGGTCGTGAAAATACGGTAGTTTCCCCTTGTCTAGCTGTAAGCAGATGGGTTTGGTCAAGGCAAAAGGATTGTAACTGCGTCATATAGTCATAAGAGTCATAAGACTACACAATTTTGCAGTTGAGCCTAAAGTATCCAGTCGTTAAGTGATGACGTGACGAATCCTACTTCCGGGCCTAAAGTAGTCTGCGTTTAATATGGCTTTTGTGTTGTTAACATGTTTAATGTTTTGTATTTTCTTCTATTTAATCTCAAAAAGCTCCTAAAACAGTCAGTGATCACTGTTGACCTCCCTCGGGTTTTATTACCGCTAATCATTTATTTAAGCTCAGTTTTTAAAACCTTAGGATGTAACTACAGCCCAGCTCATGCAGCAGTATATAAATGACTAACCTCGTAATGTGGATGGATTATCTCAGTTGTTCTCCTGGCTGAAGTTTGGTCTTTTTACAGCATCCTGCCATGCGATTACATTTGTTCCTGACCACTGAGAACACTCACGTTAACTTTTATCGAGTGGAAAAAAAAGTTAGCTTGTTTATATTATGCTAATATAGCTGTGTCGCTAGCGGTCACGTAGCACATCATTATATACCAGCTAGCCCAACTTCAGTAACCCTACAAACGTCACTGCTATTTAGTTTTCTGTCTTCATTTGTGCTGGAAGTGATATCAGAGCTGTACGTTTTAATTTGTTTCCAAAACCCCGCAGTCAGGACATGCTATATTGTATTTAGATAGAAGCTAGCGAGCTAACTCCCTGCTAACTTCTAACTCCGTTAAATGTCATAAATTCCGTTTTCATGGATGCCTGGATGTTAAACTCAATTGTTACACCTGGTAGAGCAGAACGCTGATCATTTTATTAAAGATGAAAGACTTTAGACAGTTTTTCAACTCTCAGTGATGCCATAGTGATCGTTTGATATATGGACCTGCAGCGGAGTTTAGACCCAGACCTAGTGACGTCAGACTTAACGACCGGATAGGTAGATTTTACCCCCCACCACCACCACCACACACACACACACACACAAATGCTATTATTATTATTACTATTATTGCTTTTATTATTATTGTTATTATTATTATTATTATTATTATTATTATTATTATTGAGCAGTTATATTATTTTCAAGACGTCAGTGTGTGGTCACAATCACAAACACTGATATACATTCAGTACACTTTTGTCAACACCTACATCTCTAAAGTTCTGCTGTGTGCAAAGCCCTTTACTCTGTTTCACTCATTGTTCAAAAATTTAGCACACAGCTTGACTGCTCTGAACTTTCCCCTCACTTCGGTGCTGCAAAGCAATGAGGTTACAGACAGGTGAATTTGTTGCTTTCTTTTCTTCACTCATACACCTTTTATAAGCACCTTGAAGGATCATACCGGTGTTTTTATATGCTTTGTCGTGTTTACTACAGTTGATTTGAAACATAGGCTGCAGGCTGTGACTTTGTAGCTGATGTTCTGGTGTGCTGCAGTGTAGATTCTTATTTCTAGGACTTGTTTTGCTCATGAAAGAAGACTGTTTTCCAAGCCTGCACTTTTGAAAACCAGTACTTCAGCATTGCATTAGGATATGGATCTAAAACTGCGTACAGTACGTTCAGCTCTGGCCTGCTCTTACAGTAAGCTGTGGTTTTATACAAATTACTTTGTTTGTATGATTTGTTGTATTATGTGCTTGTGTACCCCATTGTTCAATCTGTCATTTCAAAAGTATTATGGGTCATTCCATAAAATGGTCATTTCAAACGGAAAAAATATCATCACAAATCACCGAAACGATTATGATAGGGGACTGAATGCCCCATTTTTTCTGTGGCAACTTGCCCCTGGTAGGGTTTCCCGAGGTGAATTGGTCCTCAGTGAGAGGCCAGATATAGTGTTTACCTTTAAAAAAGAGCATATCTGGGATTCAAGTACCTCCACCTAGAACAGGGACACCAGGCTTGCCCTGGAGGCACACCTGGAGTAAGATCTCGTTGGCAAGTGGCGTGGGCATCTGGCCAGGGTCAGCCCCGGAAGGAGACCGTAGGGCTAACCCAGGATATTCTGAGAGATTATTTCTTTCAGAGCTTGGGAAAGCCTTGACGGTTGGGAATGTCTTGGCAGTTCACTGGAACATCTAGAGGAGGTGGCTGAGGAGAGAGAGATCAAGGCATCTCTGTTTAGACTGCTTTCTCCCACAGCCAGTAAAAGAATGGATGCACAATAATTTTAGGATTTGTTAATGCTACGCACAATTTTAACTTCATACTATAATAATTTTCTTAGTTACAGGCACACATAGCGGTGTGTTTGATTAGCTTTTTCAGAATTTTGGGGGTCATTAAAACTTCTTTCAAATTTTCAGGGCTAAGAATAATAATTGCTTAATTGCTTCCTTGTCAAAACAGTTTTCTAATAGAATCATATTTTAACAGTTGGTAACATCAGTTATTGCTGTTAGACGAAGAAACAACAGTGTTCACAGTGTGTAAAAATGTGGACAAACTACATTAAATCTGGAACATTTAATTTTTCTTTCTTTTTTTCAAAATCATAGTAATTTTAGCACTCAGAATGACTATGGCTGTTTTTACTCTGAGTTATGACAGACAAAAAATTCCAAGCGTGGCATTTCAAAGAAACTGTATGAACTTAGTTAGGATGGCTTTATTCATTTTACCAAAGTTGATGTATCCACTGACTAGATATTTTAATCATCCATTGTCTTCCATTAAGCCTAACCTACCTCTCAAGGGGTGTAGCCTGCAAAAGGCAGAAAAGCCTGAGGCTAGATTTGAACCCAGGACCTTCTTTCTACAAGTTGCCAGTGCTACCCTGCTAACATGCCACAAAGAATATATAAATGAGCAAAATAAAATCTGTTAATTCTGAAAATCCTAATAAATCCTAATAAATAAATCCTAATAAAGGGCCATGTTTAATTAAGAAAAGATTTGGAACAGGATGATACAGTCAAACACAAGGAATGCTAACTGAAAATTAAGATGAATACTTGATCTTAACAAGGTTAAAATATATTATTTTTTCTTGCACAGCTATCTCCAGACATTTTTTTTGATCCATGATGCTTTCATAAACCCAGTTGGATTGAGCCAGTGGAAGCCTTAGCTTCCATCTGCTTTGGGCCGCCAAGCTGGCAGTTACCTGAGATCTGTGGGGAAGCAGGAGGTGGAGAAGACAGGTGGCTGCTTACACACCTTTATTAAAGTGTGTGTGTGCAGTCGAGAGAGCAGATATGCACATGAATTGGTATCTATGAATGTAAGTGTTTTTGTACTAGTTGTGAGTCTTTGAATGTGGGTTTGGGCAGCTTATTCTGTGAAAAATGAAAAGCAATGAACTAAAGTCTAGACTCTTGGGAAGGTTAAACTAGTTCAGACACCCAAGAAAGTGCTCATAAGGAGAATGTGCAGACTTTGTCGCTTGGCCTATTTACAGTACATATTGTTTGCCACTGAAAAAAAACATTTTTTGAAGAGCAGATGAAAAGCAAAAGACTAAAGCACATTTCTGCAGGGCTCTGTATGAAAAAATATAGATAACTTAAAGACAATGAGAGCTTCCACAGATATACAATGTGCATATGTATTGACAATAGAAATAGAAAAATATATGATTTGTGAATCTTTTGATTGCAGTTTCAGTGCCCCTTTCTTATGAAGGCATAACCAGTATCACTCCTCCCCTTAAGTATTTTAAGCAGAACTGTGAATCAAATGTTATCATACTGGAGCTCACAGAATGCTAAAAAAGGGAAAAGCCCTACATTTCATCAAACTGTGTCTCAGTAAATGGCAAGAATCCAAGCAATGTCAGTGTTATGAGACTCAATAACTAAATCTTACTGATTCACAGGATATATGGCGCTATAATCTATTAACCCTTGATACCTCTTATCCCCAGTTTCCTTTTGGTCAGTGTAATTTTTCCATTTCTTGGGTCATTTGATGAATAATGAAAATGCTTCTTTTCAGCTGTTCATGCAGTTTTAAATAACACTTACCGAAACTTTTCTACACAGGAATGGAACAAAAGGTCCCCCCAGGCAAAAATAAAAAAGTTTCTTATTGTTGAAATAGTTGCATTTTAGTGCTCTGTTGTGGTCATAAAAGTTAAAGAAAAGGAGGGAAGCAGTGTTTGATGGCATATTGGGCCACTAAAAGTAGGAAAAAATGAGGGGCAGCGCATAGAGAGGGGTATAAAATTCTGAGAAAAAAATCTAAATTTTTGACAATAAAGTGGCAAATTCATGAAAAAAGTGGCGCATTAGTGTTGTACTGCCAACCCCTGATATTGCGTTCTTTGACACACCATACCATGAGGATTGATTATTTTAATAATTTGTTAGATTGTGTCCTGCATATTGCAAATCCCATTTGACTAGCTCGGTGATGTAACCAGCGATATCCTTGTGTCTGTCCAATGTGCTGTCGTTCTTGATATACAAGGGCTAACACCTCATTCAAATCAATGTTTGTTTTCTTCTGAACAAAACTAGTTCATGACAATGTAACCCAGCTGGAGAAATGAGTTAAAATAAGATAAGCTTTGTAAGTGATTTGTTTAGTTATAGAATCATTCTTTTATATGTTTTATTTTATTGTCACAAGAAAAAAATGTGTTTTAGTTCCACAGTTCCTGCTGTGCCTAGCAGGTATCTATGAAGAAAAAAAAAACATTGCATATATTTTTATCATAACTCTGGTTTTACGTGGCCTATCAACACAATTTATAAACTGGTATAAAGTAGGGCTGCTCGATTATGGCAAAAATGATAATCACGATTATTTTCACTGAAATTGAGATCTCGATTATTTGACGATATTTATTTAACCCTTTAAGCCCTACTATAGAACCAAGTCCGCCAGAGCTTATATTATTTTTTTACATGTTGTAGTGCCATTTGTGGGAGCATTTCAAGTTGCTATACAACTGTTATAGCCCATATTTTAATAATATGTATGCATTAAGTCCATAGTAACTACATTAATTGCAAAAAAGTGCAATAAACTACAAAAAAAATTGAAAATCGTTTTTGTTTTGTTTTTTTACATATATTTCTACTTGGAGAAATTTAAGAGGTTTATCCCTCAAAACTTTAAATACAAAAAAGTTGCAAAAAATAGTTTACAACAACAGGAAATTTATTTTGAGTGTCTTCATAGTTTTATTTTGGAGATACACCAATTTTTATATACACTGCAGGAAAAACGAAAAAACAATCCTATGATGCAAATTTGCAAAGAAAACAACAGGTGCATCAAAATAAACTATTTCTAGCAGTGCAATTCGAGTTCTAAGCATCACAGAAACTATTCAGAAAAGTCAAACATGACCAGTATAGGCTTTTAAGGCCTACAAGTAAAAAACTACATTTCCGCGAAAATGACATCACTTCCGGTTTCGGCCAGGAAATTGCGGACATGTGATAGTTCGCGCTGACGTCTGTTTCACTGTGGGAAGTGTTACAAACAGCTGATCGGATCGGCAAAGCGTGTTTCTGGAATATTATGTTTTTGTTCCTGCAAGCGCTTTTTATGCAATTTTTGCAAAGCTTTTTGTGGAAGGAAACCGTGACCGAGGACAAGCTGATGGCATAAGATGTAAGTACAACTCCTCCGGTTTCATATGCAAAACAAATTATTGCGCTAGCTTACACGGTTCAGGTTCTACAGGGATTTAAAAATAGTTACACAAAACGGAGCGTGCTGCTCTGACCGGCTTTAAAGGGTTAACAATGACTTTAAAAAATAAAATAAAATAGTGTGCAACACCACTGAAGTTTTTTTTTTACTTCTCTTTTCAACCAACGGCAGTCACTCTCCTCTCCAAATAACTTCTGCTTAGCTTTCCGAGCTTCCCTCAGGTCCTCTTAATCAGCGGTCTCCAACCTTTTTTGCGCCACGGACCGGTTTATGCCCGACAATATTTTCACGGACCGGCCTTTAAGGTGTCGCGGATAAATGAGGGCGGGGCTAATAATCGGCTCAGTCATTTTTAATGATCGTTGAAAGCCCAGATCGTAATCGTGATTAAAATTCAATTAATTGAGCATCCCTAGTATAAAGTCCACACTTTTTCCGTCAATTGTTCCATCTGTCCTGGTCACATCTCCAATGGTTGTACACATTGTCATTAATGTGGCTTCACTCCACATCAGCCACGCCGCTTTACTAGCTAAAACAATGGTGTCAGCACATAAGGACGCTGTCATAGCCTGTCAACGACGTTGATTAGCTGCGTATATACGAATGTGAATCGCATCATTGGCTGGACTATGGGATAAGGTGGCATCGTTCTAATCCCATACTGGAGCAGCCAGTCACTTACTGACTAACACTGCAAAACAGAATAGTTAAAAAGTATTAATTTTAACTTCAATTCAGCTTAGATTTTTTTTTGTGCGCAACGCAGATTTTCTGTGCGCAGAGACCATGCCAGCAGTGCGCAATTGCGCACGTGCGCAGCTTAAAGGGAACATTGCTGGTAACTGAAATTCCTCTGTGGTATGATTATTCGCACTCATGTCCAGCTCCTCCCCAAACCTAGGCAAGGCAAGGCAAGTTTATTTGTATAGCACAATTCAACAACAAGGTGATTCAAAGTGCTAGAATGAGATGTACTTACCCAGGAGTGGGTTACAACAACATCTCATCAAAGTCTGGATGCTTATGACAGCTTGTTATTCTGGGTTAAAATCACAAGTATTCCTTTGCTGCTACATCATTTGAAAATCACAATTTAATTAGCTAATGTTGTCATACTGCACAGCAAACCCGATGTTAATTTGTTTGACCCAAAAAAAATATTTTCCAAGTTCCTCCTGGCAAATTTGTCATTTTTGTTACAAACATTCCACTTTTTTTCCTCATATATTTGCCACTTCAATCTCAAAGATTTGAAAAAACAAAATTCTCCAAAATTGGAGACTTTGTTCTCACTTTAATGTTGAAAATTTGGAGTTTATTCTCAGACTGTTATATACCCCCACCCCATGCCCTGTTCTGCCCCTACTTTTTGGTTTTTTTTTAAGCTTTTTTGTTTATTTTTGATGAATTGCGGTGGGGAGGACAGGCACTAGCAAAGAAAAAAAAGGTTTGCACTCCTATCCAGATGAAATTTCTAAGATGATTATGAATTAATTGCATACCTATAATTAATTCTAGAGATAAAAACCAATAAAACCTTAATCTTGAAAAGCTATTTATAAATGTTTGCATTGAAGGATGGATTTCATAAACATTCAGCATTTTGCAACTGATCAACTGAGAAACAGAGAGTTTCCAAAACACAAAATTACCAAAGATTTTCTGCCGTCACTAAGTTTTATTCCTATTCCTTACTAGATCAATTTACAATTCAGATAAATTATTCAGACCTGTGGCTTACAGAATAATTGCAGTGCTGTAAATGAGCTGGAATGATATTGATGCCCATCCCCCATTAATCCTTATCAATATCTTCAGTTACTCAGCATATCCTTTCAAAACTAACTGAAACAAGTCATGTGCTATCATGGGCAGACTGTGATTTGAATTTGGAAGATGAGAGGTTTCATTCAAACTGGAAATAATGGAGTTAGTCATTTTAAATATATCACATTTGCGCTATTGTTTAGCTCACTGCTTTTCAGAAGTTGTGCAGATTTTGTCAGATTTCTAAAGTTCTATTCAATAAAGCAATGCTAAAGTTTGAGGATTGGACAGCTATGCATTATTAAAAGGCTGAGTATTAAGAACACGGTGACTAACCATCAACTTTACTACTTTTATAAAATCTGTTTGATATTGCCAACAAACTTCATTCCCAACTGGTTCAATTGTTTACAGTCTCAGGCAAAGAAAAAAGTGTTTCCACCAGGGACAAAATGAACGTCTCTTGAATCACTAAACCTGCACTTTAAAAGGTTGTTTTTTTCTGTTTTTATTCGCAATCTTCATCAAAGCACAAGCGTCAGAATTTCATTTCAATCAAATACAATGCAAAAAATGTTTTAAAGAAATTTGTAGCAGTTGGAAGAACACAGAACAGACTATATTGTTTTTGATTCCAGCAAATGTTGCATCTCCTGGAACAAAAAGTATAAACCTATTGGTCCTGACAAAACATATATACAAGCAAGAGGCAAGCGTCATGTGGGAAGGTATCACAAGAACATAAGAAGTTATGACATCCTGTCTGAAAGAAACCAATGTAGAGGTACAGCTAAAATATTAGCAATGAGTTTCTATTATTCTTGTGTTCTTGCTGCTTTTGGCCTAGGTAAAAGTGGAGCATATGAAGCCCAGCCAGATGAAAAAAGGTGAGAGATCGGCTCTCCGATTCTGCAAGATCAAACTGGCTTAAACAGTTATCAGCTCAAAGATATTGACCTGGTCAGTGTGGCATTATGAATCACAAGTTAAGCATTACTAAAGTTCCTATAAAATGAAACATTCTGATATGTTTAATTGCATAATCATGTATGGTTTCTGAATAGAATAAATTAAGCAATGGATGACTGGAAATATGACCTCAAATTCTGAATGACAGTGCCATAAAAAAAAAAAAAACCAATCTCATTCCCTCTTTAGTCTATTTTTCTGTTAAAAAAAAATCAAACTCACACTGGTGTATTCATAATAGATCAATAAAACCAGTATTAATTATATTAGCTAGAGTGGATACCATTAGTCACACACATTTGTCCATGACTTAAAAGAGTATGAGGAGGCTAAATGATACTGTGATGCTGACGGAAATAATTAGTCTCTTTTTTTCACATACTTAAAAGGAATTTGCTCGTGTTACTGGTTAACTGGTTAAAAACCAAGAGCAGGGGGTGGATTTGCTAATGTGTTACCTGTGACAAGTGACAAGATTGTGTGTAAGAACTGATTTTTTGGGGGGGAATTACCTTTTTATATCAATTTCTGGGAGTTCCTTTCTCAAAGTGCAAAATATAGGCAGGAGAATATTTAAATGAAGTGCGCAAACCAATGTGATAATGGGTTCAACATGCAATTTACTGCCAATTGCGTCAAGATTTGATACCAAAAAAGAAATAAATCATGTTTTATTTTGGGGGGAGTCACATGGAGGAGCTGCATGGAGGAGGTATTGCTGAGAGTTTAGTGTACGCTAGATGAGTGATATATTTCTCTCTTCATGTCAATTTATTTGGAATGCCCATTTTTCACTTTTATGTTTTGCAATGTTTTCACAGTTTGAAACTGCTGTTTCTTTTTGTTTTGATCAATGGGTTTGTGTTAATAAACTTCCATCCATCCATCCATTCGCTTCCGCTTATCCTTTTCAGGGTCGCGGGGGGCGCTGGAGCTTATCCCAGCTGTCATAGGGCGAGAGGCGGGGTACACCCTGGACAGGTCGCCAGTCTGTCACAGGGCTAACACGCAGGGACAGACAACCACTTACACTCACATTCACTCGCACATTCACACCTAGTGGCAATTTGGATTATCCAATTAACCTATCCCCACAAACTGCATGTCTTTGGACGGTGGGAGGAAGCCAGAGGAGTACCCGGAGGGAACCCACGCAAACACGGGGAGAACATGCAAACTCCACACAGAAAGACCCCGGCCTGATGGTTCAATTGAACTCAGGACCTTCTTGCTGTGCGGCAACAGTGCTAACCACCGTGCCACCGTGCTACCCTGTTAATAAACTTGATTAAGGAAAAATGTGTTTTTAAAGTTTTTTTTAAACTTAGATAAAAGTGAAATATTAGATTAATTAAACCGTTATAACTTCCGGGCTATGGACAGCACACATGGTTTTCGCAGGTTTTCACCATAATCTCATGAGCTCTGCTATCACACATTGTAGAGGTGGATCTAAAAAATTCAGTTGCATGCAAACACAAAAGTCACTCATGAAATATGCAAATCCTTTTTTTTATTTTTTTCAGTGGAGGTACTGTTAACAGTACCAGATGCAAAGTATACGTATATACCCTATGTGAGCACTAGGAGTGCTTTATACAACTTTCCTCATTTACACAAACACTTTTTTCTATGTAAGCACTTTCTACATTCACACACAGTCATAATCCAGTGGGTGAATCCGAGAGCAACTTGGGGTTAGAATCTTGCCCAAGATGTTTCAATTATACTGACTCTCTCTGCCAGACTCCACCGTAGGTCTATATTTAATGTACACATGTATGACCTATATTTCTACAATTTTTGGTTTACAATTAACAGGCTGTCATGATAGTAAATAACCCATAGCTTAATGTCATTTCTTGGTTTGCATCCTCGCACTTTCAGCACTAGTGATGGGTCGGTCGCGAACGAAATGGCTCTTAGAGCCGACTCTTTGACGTGAACGACGCGAGCCGGCTCCTTATCGTGAGCCGTGGGTTTTGTTTGTTTTTTTCCTCTCACCCTCTCTCTCGCACTTTTTTCCGCTTCACTCAGCATGCGAGCCTTATGCTTTACGCTGGGAAAAGGGTGGAGGGGCGGTAGTTACACTCACAGTAGCACAGGAACAGAGCAGGAGGGAGAGAGAGAGAAAGAGAGCCAGGGACAACAACATCACATTAGAAAGGTATAGTAATCATCCACAACTATTTTCCGTTGCGGATGATAAAGGATTCAGAAAGTTTATTCATGCAGGTCCATATGACAGAGAATATGCATCTTCTTTTTGTTTTCATATTTTAATTTATATTTAATTGTGTTGTGGTTTGCAGTGTTTTGTGTTGTTTCACTTTAAATTTGTAAAAGGAAAAAGCTGAAAATTTAAATAGTTAGAAGTTGAAATGTGAATAGTTGATTTTTGTATTATATGATAAGTTTGGCCATATTTCAGAGCTGCAACATCACTGGAGTGCCCAAAAGCACAAGGTGTGCAATACTCAGAGACATGGCCAAGGTAAGAAAGGCTGAAAGACGACCACCACTGAACAAGACACACAAGCTGAAACGTCAAGACTGGGCCAAGAAATATCTCAAGACTGGTTTTTCTAAGGTTTTATGGACTGATGAAATGAGAGTGAGTCTTGATGGGCCAGATGGATGGGCCTGTGGCTGGATTGGTAAAGGGCAGAGAGCTCCAGTCCGACTCAGACGCCAGCAAGGTGGAGGTGGAGTACTGGTTTGGGCTGGTATCATCAAAGATGAGCTTGTGGGGCCTTTTCGGGTTGAGGATGGAGTCAAGCTCAACTCCCAGTCCTACTGCCAGTTTCTGGAAGACACCTTCTTCAAGCAGTGGTACAGGAAGAAGTCTACATCCTTCAAGAAAAACATGATTTCCATGCAGGACAATGCTCCATCACACGCGTCCAAGTACTCCACAGCGTGGCTGGCAAGAAAGGGTATAAAAGAAGAAAAACTAATGACATGGCCTCCTTGTTCACCTGATCTGAACCCCATTGAGAACCTGTGGTCCATCATCAAATGTGAGATTTACAAGGAGGGAAAACAGTACACCTCTCTGAACAGTGTCTGGGAGGCTGTGGTTGCTGCTGCTCGCAATGTTGATGGTGAACAGATCAAAACACTGACAGAATCCATGGATGGCAGGCTTTTGAGTATCCTTGCAAAGAAAGGTGGCTATATTGGTCACTGATTTGTTTTTGTTTTGTTTTTGAATGTCAGAAATGTATATTTGTGAATGTGGAGATGTTATATTGGTGTCACTGGTAAAAATAAATAATTGAAATGGGTATATATTTGTTTTTTGTTAAGTTGCCTAATAATTATGCACAGTAATAGTCACCTGCACACACAGATATCCCCCTAAAATAGCTAAAACTAAAAACAAACTACTAACAAAAACATTCAGCTTTGATATTAATGAGTTTTTTGGGTTCATTGAGAACATGGTTGTTGTTCAATAATAAAATTATTCCTCAAAAATACAACTTGCCTAATAATTCTGCACTCCCTGTATAGACATATATAAATAAAAGCACTTTTTTTACATTAGTAATTCCTTTTGTGCATAATTTTATATTATTGTTAATAATAAATTAATTAAAGTAACAAAACAACCTGAAGAGCCGGTTCGGAGCCAAAAGAGCCGGCTCTTTTTAGTGAGCCGAACCGAAAGAGCCGGTTCTCTAAAAAGAGCCGGAAATCCCATCACTATTCAGCACTATTTGGGAGTTGAGGCACTCACACTGGTTTCTCCTGTTTAGTAAATGTGGCTCTAAGAATGAATATTTGTCTACTTGCTATTTGCTCTCGTAAAGATATGCCAGTTGCGTAGTAGTCATTTCTTCTTGTGACATACATGTTAATGTGTAAAGGAATAAATATTTATTATAGCTGTATGTAGTTATTGCTGTCAAAAGCATTGTTGTTATATTTGTGACATCACCTAAATGTTCACAAGATCCAGAGCCCGGGGTCCGTTCTTCGTACCTCGCTAAGTAAGTTAGCTGGATTTGATTGTTGACGATTTCGCGTGATCTTGGATCGTTCGGTTCTCCGAAGCTCATCCGGGACTTGCTGTCATAGCAACAGATCCGTAAGCGTAAACCTGCTCGGGAGCAGGCTTACTTTATGTAAACAGGATTAGATCGCGGCCACGCAGGTATGTCCGCTTCATTTATACGAAAGCAACAGCGATATTTTTCCACTGTTTTACCATAAATAAATATTATCAATGTAACTAAAGATAATGCAGTATTTGATTCTTTTATTGATGTCATACAGATACATACAGGTCATTTCCTAAAAAAAGGGAAATGTACTATTAATCATTCTATTTCATGTATTTGATTATTTCAGATGTAATTCATATTTTAGAGTAGTAATTGTAAATTACTTCATGTAAGCAAGATGAGAGACCACGGCTATAAAAGCAAAGGTGGATTTGGGAAGTCTGTCGCAGCCATGTCCTGTCCGTTTGTACGCGAGCAACCCATTGCCGAAGGTGCAAGATTGATAAGGAGAGTTTTCAGAACTCAGCGTATATTGCGGGATAGACAGGATCCTTTAGCTCAGCGCGACAGTGTGCTCATAGAGAGATATCGATTTTCCCGTGAGGGTATTACTTAACCAACTTGTTGACGAGGGGGTGCAGGACCACCACCTGTCTTTTTTTGCTCTGCCCTTTTCTTGGTTGCTGTTATAAACAAACAAACAAACAGATTATTTCAGGGTCTCTTTTCAAGAGACTAAAAGCAATATAAGATAAATATTACCATTCTGTAGAATATTCTTATATTTTACTTTTACTTGTTCCCATGTTCTAGTGGGTTCTGTTATGGCTCTAATGTGACAGAGGATATAATGTAATATGATGTAATGTAATATAATACATTTACCCTATTGCCTACTGGTGTTGGCCAGAGGGGCCGATGGCGCGATATGGCAGCCTCGCTTCTGTAAGTCTGCCCCAGGGCAGCTGTGGCTACAACCATAGCTTACCTCCACCAGTGTGTGAATGTGAGAGTGAATGAATAGTGGCATTGTAAAGCGCTTTGGGTGCCTTGAAAAGCGCTATATAAATCCAATCCATTATTATTATTATTATTATTATTATTATTATTATTATTATTATTATTATTATTATTATTAAATTACTTACGAGTGTAATATGTCAGCAACTTTCTGCCAGCCCTCTCTCCTTGCTTTTGCAGCCTTTGCAGTGTTCCCTTGCGTTTTGAGTTCTTGCTCTGCTGCCGAAAAATACTGAGCGCGCTCCTTCGACATTTTCGCCGACCAATCAAAGGGTTACCGATCAATGTTTCTACTATCGATGCGTAGCCCCTTTTAAGCCACCCAGTGATCTCACATTACTTCATCCAGCTGTACTAATCGTCAACAACAGGTGTGTTCGGAGAACCGGAATAGCGAGCTCAAAGTTGGCGCGATGATTTGATCTTGGATGTGTCATTTGATCTTGGATGTAGTAAGCGAGGTACAAAGAACGGACCCCTGGTCTGTTTACTTTTAGAATACACATGGATATAACTAACTAAATGCTTATGTCTAACTGAATTACTTTGAAATAAAAATTTGAAATACATTGTCACAAAAATGAGGACTGGGGATTTTGTTCCGTATCACTTATAGCTGAAAAATTGTGGATCGAGGAGGGGTTTTTTTTTTTGTTAGTTTATGGTGTTAAATCTTAATTAAGCAAGCAAAGTGACACAGAAAGGTTCAAATGAACCAAAAGTTGTGTTTTACTGCTTATGAACTCAAGATTTTAGTTGTAAGAATAGATTTGTTATTATTATTATTATTATTATTATTATTATTATTTTACCAGTATTAATAAAAGAAAGATCACAACAGAGGTTGAATCAGTTTATGTTTGAACAGCTGACTAGAGACTGTAAGGGAATTAATAATCAAAATGTTAAGCCCTTACACCTCTGGGATCCCAAAAGATATTTCAAGGATGTTAAAATTCAACACTTTAAATTAAAAAAAAAAAAAAAAGAAAAGAAAAAGAAATCCCACCTAAGGCCAGTTCCCTTGGCACTATCTGTATTTCACTTGAATGTACTCCTTGGATGAAAATGAATATTAATTAATGAATACTGCCTATTAAGTGGACAGCCCTTTTTGTCAGCCTTGCTCTCATTTTCCCTTTGTGCCTGAAGTGATAAAAGCAGAAAAAGAAGTGTGAGTAAGAGGGAGAACTTGTGCTCCAAGGTTGGTATTTTAATGAGAAAGAAAAAGTTGGATGGAGGTGGAAATTAAGGTCCATAATGTAAGAGAAGTCCTGTTTTGGATAAACATGTTGCACACAACAAGTAATTTTTCTGATACTGTTCTCCCTTTTGTAAACATGTGGGAGGGAGTCCAGCAGGGGTGGCCAAAACTGTGATGGTAGCCCTCAGTGTAGAATGAGATGAGTGGAGCAGATGGTGAAGAATTCTCAGGGTTCATTTCAGCAGAGTTCATCCTTTACGGCTCATATCCTGACTTAATTATTAGACAGAGGGGATAGTGAAACCCTGAAAGTAGGATATAAAGAAGCAAGGAAATCTTCATTAAGCCCATAAGGAGAGACTAGCATTCATTAAAAGGACTTTGCCATCTCATCAGCACCACTGTAGAGGGCAAAAAGTGTAGCGATAGAAGTACTAAAACTGAGCAGAAATATGTCTTTAGGCCAAAAATAAAAAATAGCAAAGACTTACAGTTACATGGTGAGGAAGTGAAATGAAATGAATTCTAAAATAATAACAATTTTAGTAAACTCAAGCTCTTCATCTGTTTATCTTTGGTTTGCATGTATATTACTTTTACTTTGATTTTAGAATTGTGTGACAGGTTATCCATTCAGGAATAATATGCAATGGTGTGTGTGTGCGTGTGTGTGTGTGTGTGTGTGTGTGTGTGTGTGTGTTTATCTAATAATAATACCCAAAATGATTGCACAATGCAGTATAGCTGCTGACTTTGCTATACGTAAAAGACAGTTATTCCAATCAGCCTAGTCTTTCACTGAAAAAATACTTTGATGCATTTCAGATCTAACTGCTCTCTGTTGAAGAAAATATACACTGTTAAGAGAATATTTTCGGGATTTTAACACAGTATACTAATTAATAAAGAATATCAAAGGAAGACTTCCTATGGTCCTTGCTCTTGGACCATTCTTTGATGAAGAATACACTTTCTTTTACTACTTAACCAGAAGTTTGAATCTACATGAGACTGTAATGTCTGTAGACTGTCTTACCCCCTAGTGTGTTTGACTCTTTGATTGCATCATCCCATGATGTTACTGTCACCTGCACTACCTGTATAAACTTCATCCTTCCTTATATCATTCCTTCCCATCTGTAGAAAAGTAGGGGGCACACTTAAGCAGAACCACCTTTGAACAGGTAGATGCATGGTTTTGTACCCTTAAGAAAATTGCCATGTCTAGCAATTCATTCCTGCTTGCTATATTATCATGCTGTTCCAGTTTCCTGTCCAGATCAGGTCAAAAGCATTCTCCCCGAGCTGCCTCTGAAGCGATGTCCACCCATGTTCATAGCACAAGAAGTGCCCCCACAGCTGTGATAGACTCCAATACTTTTAGGAGATCCATGTATATAAAAATAACTCTGTGCTGAAATATAAGTTAAAACTTGAAAAACTGCTAAACACTTGACATATCTTCATAAGCTCTTCCTCTACCCATCCAAATAAAATAACACTTCTAGTGAGAATATCTCAACCACATGAGGATCAATGTAAAAAACCCATCACATCAATCAGTGTCATCACGCAATCATTACATCAAATGGAGTTTAACCTTAACAATGTTTGGATTGTTAACAATGTTAAGATGATGGCAACAACAAAAATGATAATGACAATAATAATGATAATGATGATGATAATGATAATAACAATAGTAATACAATTATTATTACCTTTTAAATTCTGCTGCTGATATTTTATTCTTAATACTCTATCAATTATTTGTACCTGCTTGTTTGTTTGTTTTTTTCTAATTTGTATTTAAGGTGACTGGTGTTGTGCTGCTGAAACCACAATTTCCCTTAGGAGACCTCCTCAAGGGATTAATAAAGTTCCATTCTATTCTATTCTAAAGTCCTACCCAAGTAAATTACAAATATCTCTGTAGAGCAAACATAATATTGATCATAACTTGTATCTTGTTTCTAATGCAGTCACTGGGTGTCAAGTACTTACTCTTTAAAGTGTTAAGTAGTCAAACTATTTCAGGTCTGCCCTGTTAAATGGGTCATGGTGGCTGTAATTATCTTATTTTTACTCAAAAATTCTGCAAGGTTAGCAAATGCAAATGTGTTGGCAGGTCTCTTGGTTATGCAAAAACCTCAGAGATTCAATAAAGTCTAGATTAAAAGAGAACTGGATAAAGAAAATATTCATACAAGCAAAGGATGCACAAGGAGTTGGAGAAGGTAAGTGAAAATGGTGGACAGCTTTGGTGTAAGAAATTTCAGTAGTGTCTAAGAACTGCTTATTTTGTTTATTCAGTGGGAGAATAACATTTCTCATTGTGTTTTTTATGAAATTCCTGCTGGTAGACATGTTTCTGACAAAAATCTGCGCAGCATCTTACTTCTGCATTCTGGCTGTGTCTTTGAACTTCTGAACAGAAACAAACTTAATTGGTTTTGTGATGGGTCTATGAGCTGCTGGACAATTGGTCTCTTCCATCTTTGTCCTCTAGCTCATCAATTTGTCCTCTAATGTCACTCTAATTGTTGATAATTCCTCCCCACAGGAGTGCAATTACACCTGGAATTCACTACTGGTGGTGACCTGAAACTAAAAGGCCATAAACCTTGTGAGTTTCTGATGAGTCCAGAGTGAAACTTGGATCTAAGTTCAAAGGCTCCACAGACACAATGAGTTCAAAAATGTTACTGAAAATCACACAGTGGAGTACAAAGGATAAATAACAGACATATATGTATAGACGCGTGTGTGCGTGTGTGTGTGTGTGTGTGTGTGTGTGTGTGTGTGTGTGTGTGTGTGTGTGTGTGTGTGTGTGTGTAGTTACCCAGAATGGCTAAGTGAAGGCCGGACAGTCCTGAACCCCAAGGATTCCCAAGAAGGGACTGGTCCCGTCCAGCTACCGGCCAATTACCTGCCTGTACCACATGGAAGCTCCTGTCAGGAATCATAGCAGCTAAGATAAACAGGCATATGGCTCAATACATGAGTTGGGCACAGAAAGGAATTGGCGGGAAAACCAGACGTGTGAAACACCAGCTACTGGTAGACAGAGCAGTCACCCGAGACTGCAAGGCCAGGTTCACCAACCTGTGCACTGCCTGGATTGATTACAAGAAGATCTATGACTCGATGCTCCACACCTGTATCCTGGAATGCCTAGAACTGTACAAGAGCAACAGGACCCTAAGAGCTTTCATCAGGAACTCAATGCAGATTTGGCGTACAACACTAGAGGCCAAATTCAAGCCCATAGCACAAGGCACCATCAAGTGTAGGATCTACCAAGAAGATGCTCTGTCTCCACTGCTCTACATAGGCCTGAACCCCCTCAGTGAGATCATTGCAAAGTCTTGCTACAGATACTGGCTACCGAACTGAGCAATAATCAGTGACCTCCTCTACATGGATGACATCAAGCTGTATGCCAAGAGTGAACAAGACATAGATTCACTGATCCACGCCACCAGGATCCACAGCAAGGACATCGGAATGCCATTCAGATTGGAGAAGTGTAGTCAGATCCTAACAAAGAGAGGGAAGGGAGTCAGAACTGAGGGGATCAAACTACCAGAAGGCAACACTGCACACATGGAGGACAACTACAAGTACCTCAGAATCCCACAGGCAAATGGGAACCACAAAGAGGCTGCTAGGAAAGCTGCAACCACCAAATACCTGCAGAGAGTGAGGCAAGTCCTGAGGAGTCAGCTGAATGGTAAGAACAAGATCCGGGCTATCAACACTTACACCCTCCCCATGATCAGGTACCCTGCTGGAATAATAAGCTGGCCAAAGGAGGAGATAGAAGCCACTGACATCAAGACCAGGAAGCTCCTGACCATCCCGGGATGGTTTCACCCCAGGTCTAGCACCCTGACACTGTACATTAAGCAGAAGGAAGGAGGCTGGGGACTAGTGAGTGTCAATACCGCAATCCAGGATGAGACAACAAACATACATGAGTACATCAGGAAGTTGGCCACCACAGACTGCATGCTCAGTGAGTACCTCAGGTAGCAGAAACCCAAGAAAGAGGAGCAAGAGGAGGAGCCATCCTGGAAGGACAAACCCCTGCACAGTATGTACCAGCGGCAGATAGATGCAGTGGCTGACATCCAGAAATCCTACCAGATAAAGAGCAGCCAAAGCTGGACTGAAAGACAGCACAGATGCACTAATCATGGCAGTACAAGAGATGACACCTAACTCTACCTATCCTCCAAACCCATGGCTACTCTCCCACCCACATCCATTTCTGACTTTTTAAGTGAAATCAAGGTCTGGTTTACTCACAACTTTCTTAAACTTAATGGCTATCAACCAGAATTCATTTTAATAGGCACCAAATCAAAACTGACCAAAGTCCCAAACAGAAGTCTTTCATTATCCATTGATAACTCTGTTGTCACACCCTCCCCTCAGCTTAAGAGTCTTGGTGTCATCCTTGATAGCACTCTTTTTTTCACAGCATATATAAATAATATCACTTGGTCTTCCTATTTTCATCTCCATAATATTAACCGCCTTCGTCCTTCACTCACTCCAAACAGTACCGCCATACTTGTCAATGCTCTTGTCACATCTCGTTTAGATTACTGTAATTCTCTTCTCTATGGTCTACCTCATATATCTCTCCATAAATTGCAGTTAGTTCAAAATACAGCTGCCCGTATTATTTCCAGAATTAGATCTACTGAACATATTACACCTGTTCTTAAAGAGCTCCATTGGCTTCCAGTTCACCTCCATGTCAATTTCAAGATCCTGCTTCTTATGTTCAAAACGCTTCATAACCTCGCTCCTCCATATTTATCTGATCTTCTCCATACATACTCACCCCCTCGTACACTTCACTCTTCTTCAGCTTCCCTTTTGTCTGTTCCACCTGCTCGCCTGACTACCATGGGACTCAGAGCCTTTAGTTGTTCTTCCCCAAGACTTTGGAATGCACTTCCACCAAATCTCCGGACCACAAACTGTCTCACCACTTTTAAATCTCGTCTCAAAACCCATCTATTCAAAATTGCATACAGCTGATTCTGTCTTAGTCCATTTTTACGCTGCTCAGCTTTAATACTTGCTTCATACTTTCATGCTTTTTTTTCTCTAATGTCTAAATTTTATTTTGCATGTTTTATTATATTGTATTGTTGCTATTGTTTTTTGTTCTTCTCTTGTTCTGTTTTGTAAGATGACCTTGAGGGTCTTAAAGGCCCCTATAAATAAAATGTATTATTATTATTATTACTCACCCTTTTTTTAAATTGATCTTAAATATTAAACTTTTTTTTTTAAAATCAAGATGCAGGCCTGTGTCCCTGAGCTTATGAACAACTGATTTTTATTTTTTTAGTGTAAAAAAGTATATAAGTATAGAATTTTAAACAAATGCAGCAGTAATTTTAATCCATTTAACACATTTTTCTGCAGAGCAACTATTTTTACTTTTGTTTTATGGAAAATTTTCCAAAGGTACAGTGTCAGCATCTCTCCTTGCCTTTTTGTAAAAGTCACCACACCCCACTGATACTGTGGTGTTGAGGAAGCAGGATATACTGATGAGAAGTGGGTTCCTGGAACAGGGCATCCATGGACAAAAACTGATAACAGAAATATAATGCAATGATACTAAAATTTTTAACCAATATTGCATTTTTTCCTAGCTCACAGAATTAACTCACCCACAGAGTGCTAACCATGTTAGGTTGGAAAGAAATCCTACCAAAATCTACTTGTTGTGTATTACCAAGGTGGCCTTGCTTAAGGCTAAATTATAAGGTTTTCTTTTATTCTGAAATCAGATAAAACGTGGACATTGTCTAGTATTGATGTGTTCATCATTTTAGCCAGCATACTTCTTAGCTCAGTAGCTAAGTAAGCCACCCCACTGCCTTAAGGTGCCTATTCTTACCACCAGAGTGTTTTCGTTTGTTTTTTTTTCCTTAGTCGCTGACTCAAGACTATTCTTAATATATCAGAATATATTGTTTTGTTTCCCAGTGGGTGCAATCAGCGATGGTACACACATAGGATGCTTAAAACCTCCCCTTCCCCATCTAAACTGAAGTGCATGTAGCCTTCAGTCTCTCTTGCAGATTTAGTCTTCATCAGATAGCTTCCTAAAAGTGCTGAGAAGCACTGCCTCAGACAATTACTGCAAGTTAACGATGAAAAGAAAGGTCTGCCTGAAGAAATTTCAGATGATGTGCTATGCAAAGAAGGAAAAAAAGCCAACAGAGAAGATTAGATGACTTATAAGATGAAGTTATTTTTGTGGATAATATAAATAAAGTAAAAATATTCATTGAGCACCACTTTAACTCTGAAGTAACACTGAAGCAAGTGGTTAACTAAAATTAAAACAAAAGGTTTTGTTTGGTGGTGTCAGTACACTAACAGGGCTTATACCGAATCAGACTGATACGCACGGTAGCTTGTTTACATGTTGACTTCTTCTTTATTGAGATAACACATAAGTTACACACACATATAACTGGGCATGGTGCCCCCTACTGGTGATGACTTGCATAGCACACCGTAACGCTTGGTTCATACATAACATCTCCTCCCCACTAAGCTATGCGACCGTGGCACCACCCACAGAAACATTTCCCATAACCAAAGTAGTACCTCCCCCCCCCCCTTTTTTTTTTATTACAACATTCATGAAAACTGGAACTAATGTTGCTTTCTGCATGAATTTCTTTTCAGTTGAGAATAATGTCTCTGAACCCCAACATTCTCACAGAAATACTTAGTACGCTGACCCATCACAATAACGAGCGGGTGGCTTAGTGACTCTCACTGGGTAACGTCTTACAGACTCTGTAACCTGTGTATAGTCAGACAGTGGTGGTTTAAGAGACTGGGGTGTTTCTGGAGGTAAAGTGGTCCCCAGAACTTGTTCAACAGTCTCTTCCTGCAGAGTTGTACAAGGGTGAAGCATGGTGTCACTACCACTCTGGGCTGGTGACATTTGAGAGCTTGTCGGAGGATCCACTGTGACCTACTGAGATACTGACTCAGGTCGTGTCAGCATCTGATCCACATGACCTTTCCACACACCTTGTGCTCCCACATTCACCTTGTATGACACTGGCCCAGTCTTCTCCAGTACGACACCGTGCGTCCACTTGTCTTCTCCCTTTCTATAATCACGCACCAGGACAGGCTCGCCAACGTTGAACCGTCTGTCCCTGGAGTATTGCGGTCGGCATTGTTGTTGAGCATCTTGTGACCGACGCACTGCTCTGGCCACACTGGGCTTCAGAAAATCCAGCCGAGAGCGCAGCTTGCGTCCAATGAACAATATAGCTGGCGTTTCTCTAGTTGTTGCATGGGGGAGTATTGCGATATGTCAAGAGGAACGTGTCAAGGCGTTGTTGTACAGGTGCTGTACCCCTGGAAGCTTTCAATGCATGCTTGAATGTCTGCACAAAACACTCAGCCAAACCATTAGTGGCAGGATTATACAGCGCGGAGCGGATGTGTTTGACTCTATTAGCTTTCAGGAACACCCTGAATTCCTGAGAACAGAACTGCGGTCCGTTATCACTCACCAGGACGTGGGGAATGCCATGGCGACTAAAGAGACCCTGTAGCACTTGTATGGTTTTACCGGCTGTGGTGCTATCCATAATATGCACCTCAGGCCACTTGGAATGTGCATCTACCACCACCAGGTACATGTGACCTTCAAATGGACCCGCAAAATCCACATGGATCCGTTCCCACGGACAGGAAGGCCACAGCCAAGGGTGCAAAGGTGCTAACCCAGGCTCTTTTTGCACACGCTGACAAGAGTGGCAGGCTTTAGCTTGAAGCCCAATTTGAGAATCAATGCCAGGCCACCAAACATAGCTGCGAGCTAAACTCTTCATCCTCACCATCCCTGGATGTGCAGTGTGGAGCTCTTTCAGGACATGAAAGCGCAGCTTAGGTGGCACAACCACCCTCACGCCCCACATGAGGCATCCCTGCTGTATTGTGAGTTCACGTCTGCGCAGCAGATAGGGTGACAGCTCTTGATCTGTGTCCTTTGCTGCTGGAAAACGTCCACTTGATACCATTTCCAGGACACGAGACAAAGTGACATCAGACAGCTACTGTGAACCGAGGAGCTATTGTCTTGATGTGAGCTTCTACTCAGGGTTTTTTCTTCCAGTTCAGAGCAGAATTTTTTTTGTTGAGATACTGGATGTTGTGTTTTTCTCCACAATTTTAATTATAAGCTAGATACATTGCTGCTAACCGCAACAGGGATGAGTCAGTGAGTCAGTTGGGCTTGTGAATCATGATTCATGAGTCAGTAAAGTGATTCTCGAGTATTGAACGATTCGTTCATGATTTGCGCATCACTAGCGCCTGCTGCACAGGGAGAAGAGGGCGGGGCAGCGGGGGATTCTCTGGCTGTCTGGAGCAGCATCTAATAACCAACTCACAAAATAAAACAAAATAAAAACAAAACAAAAAACACAAAAACACCAGACATTATGATACAGACTTATAATTTGCACAAATGTTTTTTTGAAATTCTATAAAGTGAGCGCGAGAGCCCTCGGTGCGCCTGCTCGCTGCTAAAGTCAACGTACACTTTATTGTCATCTCCGCTACATACAGTCCAGTATATAGAGAGACGAGACGACGAGGCTTCAGTTACAGCAGTGCAAGTAAACAAACAATATATATAAGAAGAGTAAGAAAATAAATATACACTTTAGGACTTGGGGTAAGGGGATCAATAACAATTTAAAATTTATAATTTACAGTTTGATGATTTAAAGTCTCACACACAACCCGTCGAAAAGGGAGGGGGGGCGTGACGGAAAAAGGTAAGCGACCCATGTTGTAGGTGACATCAGACGCCGGAGATTTGGCGGGAAAAAAAAGCGAATGGTAGCATAGAATTTAACAAAGTTTCTTTAAGCTTCAGTATTGCCAAATAAACTAACCAATTGTTATATAACTAACAACATCTGTTCTATCATCTCTAACACCCTGGAGGACAACGAGGAGAGTTTAGACGCTCTCCAAGATTACATCGACCGGTGCTTCGAAGATTTTGTAATGAAGAAGGCCCAGAGCGTGTCTTCCCCGGCCAAAGTTGAGATGCCGTCATCTAAAAGATGTCGCCTGGCAGACTCCCCCAGCACAACATCGCCTGCCGGCAAAGACATCGTAGACATCCTGGAGTCAATCGATAAGCGATTGTCCAGTTTTGATGCGAGGCTGTCCCTGGTGGAGATCTTACACCGGGAATTTAAATCTCTAAAAGAATCCCTGGAGTTCAGCCAGCAGCAGGTGGAAACACTTGCTGCGGAAAACGCCACGCTACGGGAGTCGGTCAAATCTCTAACCGAAAATGTGACCCAAATAAACATAGAAAATAAAAAAATAAAAGAGACCGTTATCGATTTATAAGCCCATAGCATGAGAGATAATCTGGTGTTTTCTGGTATTCCAGAATCTGCCGGAGAGGACCCGGAAACGACCATGAGAAGCTTCATTAAAACCCACCTGAAGCTGCCGGAGGACACGGTAAAAAACATAGGGTTCGAAAGAGTGTATCGCATCGGGGCTCCGAAGACAGGAAGCGGGAGACCACGTCCTATTGTAGCCAAATTCAGCCACTTCAAGCAGAAGGAGCAGGTGAAGAGTCGTGGCAGAGAGCTGAAAGGAACGGATTTCAGCGTGAACGACCAGTTCCCCAGAGAGATCCTGGAACAACGCAGGTTCCTCTTCCCAGTCCGACGTAGTTTTATCCAGAAAGGCTGCCGGGCTGTCATCGCCGTGGACCGGCTCTACGTGGACGGACTGGAAAGCAGGGAAAGCCGTGATGAGAGGTAAAATAATTTCTTTCTCATCACATAAGAAGAAAGAAGAAAACAAAAATATTCAGGAACTAGAAAAAAACATCAAATTCTTAGAAAAAGCCTATGTGTCACACCAAGATCAAGAAATATTAAACAAAATACGCAAGACAAAACTAGAATTAAATGAAATTACTAATAAAAAGACTAAATTCTTAGTACAAAGACTTCGCCTGCAAAGTTATGAGCATGGTAACAAATCCAGACAATTTCTTGCTAACCAGTTAAAAATCAATAAAGAAAAAACAACTATATGTGCTGTTAAAGATTTATCTGGGAATACACAATATATGATCTTAAAAAAATAAACAACATTTTTAGGGATTTCTATGAAACTTTATATACACCACAAATAAACCCACCTAAAAACGAAATTGATCAATTTCTCGACAACATAACTCTTCCAAAATTATTAGACACCCAAGCAATGGCACTGGATTCGCCACTGACGCCAGGTGAACTCCAGGAGGCTCCAGGTCCAGATGGTTTTCCAACAGATTTTTACAAAGAATTCTGGACAATTCTGACACCAGTTTTTCACAGGATGTTGCAGGAAATCAAAGAAAATGGTAGGCTACCAACATATATGAACTCTGCAAATACCAGTCTCTCACTAAAACCAGGCAAAGACCCTGTATTTCCTTCAAGCTATCGTCCAATATCCCTTATTAATGTAGACCTTAAAATAACCTGCAAAGCTCTCTCAAAAAGATTAGAGAAAATAACCCCCCTTTTAATTCATCCTGACCAAACTGGTTTCATAAAAGGTAGGCACTCATCAACAAATACACGTAGATTACTTAATTTAATAGACAACTCATGCAGTAAAAACATTGAAACCATAATATTTTCTTTAGATGCGGAAAAAGCATTTGACAGAGTTAACTGGAAATTTCTATTTGCAACTTTAAACAAATTTGGTTTTGGATCCTCTTTCATAAACTGGTTAAAAATATTATATAATTCCCCAACAGCTTGTGTCAGAACAAATGACCAAACATCCTCCAGCTTCTCTCTCCTGAGGGGCACCAGACAGGGATGCCCACTCTCCCCTTCACTGTTTGCAATTTTTATTGAGCCACTAGCAGCAGCAATTAGACAGGCTACAACAATTAAGGGCATAAAATGCAAGAACGTGGAACATAAAATCAGCCTTTATGCGGATGATGTGTTACTTTTTTTCCAAAATTCACAAACCAATCTCTCTGGGGTAATTGCATTGATAATTTCTTTCTCAAGTGTCTCAGATTATTCAATTAACTGGTCAAAATCTACAGTTCTTCTGATTAATTGCTCCTTCCATAATTCTTCTCCTTCCCCACTGCAATCTGGAATATAAAAAATATTTAGGTATTAATGTCTCTCCTAAGCTTTCAGAATTAACTAAATTAAACCACATCCCACTTTTAAAGACAGTAGAAGGCGATCTGGCTAGATGGAAATCTTTACCCATATCACTCATGGGAAGGGTCGCCGCTATAAAAATTATGGTCTTGCCAAAAACAAACTATTTATTTTCAGTGATCCCAAATAAGCCATCAAAAGATTGGTTCAGATCTCTAGACTCGTATATTTCTAAATTCCTTTGGAAAGATAAACCCCCACGTATCAGCTTAAAAACACTACAAAAGACCAAGGATAAAGGAGGATTAGATCTGCCTAACTTTAATCACTAGTAAATCCATAGTAAAAAAGAAATTTAATCCCAGTGAAGCTGAATTACAAACACCACCAAGTGTGGTACAATTTTTTAATCTAAAACCCCCCAAATTATATTCTAAAATATACAGAACACTTTCTAAAATAGATGAATCAATATCCCTTCCTATTGCAAAATGGGAAGCAGATTTATCAATCAGCTTAGACCAAAACCTTTGGTCTCAGATACTCTTAAAAACCTTTTAATGGATCAGAAATCCTAGTTTGCAATTAATACAATACAAAATATTACATAGAATTAACTATACTGTCACGATCCTGGGTCTTATGACCCAGTGTTTTTTTTTAGTTTATGTAAGCCCTTCAGGTTCCTAAGTTCATTTGTTATCATGCTTAAGTGTTTCTAGTTCTTATTATTTCCCCCTCGTGTTTCCAACTATGGTAAATCTCCCCTGCTTTTCATGTGTTTCATGTCTGTGTCTTACATTGTGAAGTTTGGGTTGTCATGTCTACGTCTCATTATGTTTCCTGTTTTATTGTGAAGAGGTCTGGTGTTTCTGTGTTCATCGTGTTCAGTTTTACTCTTCCCCTGTGGCGTTGTTATGTTCATGTTGATCTACTGTGCCTTTCTGTTCCATGTTTCAGATCCCTATGTTCTGTCTCCCCCAGTCTGTTAAGTCCACATGTCTTGAGTTCCGTCAGTGTGTTTCCTGTTTTACTTTCACAGTCTGTTCTATGTTAATGTTTCTAGTTTTGCTTCCCTTGCCTCATCCTGCTTAATTACTCTCAGCTGTGCTCTCCTCCTGTGGCTCATTTCCCCTCGTTATCCCTCAGTGTATTTAAGCCCCATGTTTCTCTTTGTCAGTGTTGCGTCCTCCATCATAGCTGTGTGATTTTTCCCTGTGGCTCCTTGTGCTTTAGTTTTTCCCAGTTTAGTTTATTTTGTATTGTTTTTCGTGTCCCACTCCACGCCAGCAATAAAGCTGTGTTTTTTGAGTTTAACTTTTGACTCTGTGAGTTTGCGTTTGGGTCCTTCTCCTGCCTGCCACACAGCCGAACTGTGACATATACTGGTCATAGGATGTTCAAAATGGGCTATACGCCTTCCAACAACTGCTCACACTGTCTAGCAAATTACATCCACGCTCTTTGGCTCTGTCCACCAGTTCAGAAGTTTTGGGGTGAGATATTTGAAGACTTATCAAAGTGTCTGAAATGTAACATTCCAGCCTACCCTTTAGTATGCTTGCTGGGCAACTTGGATGAGGTCACTGCAGAAATAAACACAGCCCACATTGTTTTTACAGCCCTATGCATTGCCAATAAAATGGTCCTCATTAACTGGAAAAATAAAAATAATCTTAATTCTAACCAATATAAAAACCATCTAATAGATCACATTAGTCTTGATACAGCCTCTGCCATCACATTTGATCAGTCCCTTTGGGCTCCTTTGATCAGCTTCATCACCTAGTGTGGGTGAGGGGTCATGGTTTGGTCCTGCCTTCGCTATTGTGGTTGATATGGGGGTAGGGACGGCCTTAGGGCGTCTGGGGAGTCCCTAGGGGCATTTTCCCTGGAGGGCCTAACCCGGGGGATGCCGCCATGACCTGGTTAGGGGCTCTGGTGGCTATTAGATGGTGGGGGAGGGTCTGTGCTGGCGGACATTGGTTACTGGCCTCGTAGCCTGGCTGCCCCTGGGTGGGTCCGGGATGGGCGTGGAGGCTTGGGGGTCTGGGGGTGCTCCGCCCCCGGTCTGGGGTGCTGGCTGGGCCCTGGGGGCTTCGGTCCTAGCTATTGTGTCGCCAGAGCTGTGGGCGGGTGGGTGCAGGGGGGCTTGGCCCCAGTGCAGGGGACCTCTGGTGCATCGGCCCAACTAGGGGGCTCTCTAACTGGTGGGGAAGCTGTTATATCTTTGCAGGTTGTCTCCTCTCTACAGGAGCTCCCTCTGCAGGTGGGGGAGAGATATAGGAGAGGTAGAGAATGAACTCAACCTGGGTGTCTATTGTCTTGAGTAGTTTGGGAGATGATTGAATGATGGGGTGGGTGCAGTTTTCTCTGGGGTGGAGTCGGGTGGGCTCCCCCGGACTCTGTGGGGCTGGGCAGTGCTGCTGCTGCGGGCCCTGTTCCGGATGGGCCTGGGCCCCCTTGCCCTGGTGGGTTCCAGAGTGTGGGGGTGCCTAGTGGGGTCAGCGGGGGAGCTGGCCCCCTTTCTTCCCTCCCCATCCTCAGCTGCCTCCCTATTCCTGCTCTACCACACCCACCCACACACGCAGGGCTCGGGGTGCAGGTATGTCACCAGGGTGCAGGGGAGGCACTCCCCCTCTGTCCCCTTCTGGCCGCCTGTGCCTCAATTTTATTCTGCAACCTAGACATCCACATTACTCACACTCTCACATAACACATACATATAGGGCCTTGGGGGTGGGCACGCCACTGCAACCCCCTCTGCCCTCTGCTCCGTAGCTGCTGGGTGACCTCTCGTTTGGGGCTCTACTGAGCTCTTCCCAGGAGGGTGGCACAGTTCCCCACCTGTGGTGGTCCTCCTCGGGTCCCCGTACTCTGGGGCCTCTGGATGTCTGGGGCCTGGATCTCCTCCATACCTGCTTCATGCCATGGGGGACGGAGCTATGGCTCCCCACACTCCCTAGCAGATCGTTACATGGAGAAACCTTTGAAATACAAGCATGCTGATCCACACAGGTGTGCACACAGGTGTACACACGGGTGTTCACAGACGCGGACTACACCTTTCGTGGCTGCTGCCTCAAAGCACATTGTGCGCTGTCTATCTTGCGTGCTGCACAATAGCGTTTAATATTTAGTATCTACTGTTATCTACTGCTAGCTAGTTTATTGTAATGGTGATGTTTTTCTTTCTTTCTTCCCTCCTTTCTCACCATCTCTTCTCCCCTCTGTTTTTCTGTCTCTCCCCCTCTGTGAAATTCAGTATGGTTCCGAACACATCCATCCATCCATCCATCCATTCGCTTCCGCTTATCCTTTTCAGGGTCGCGGGGGGCGCTGGAGCCTATCCCAGCTGTCATAGGGCGAAAGGCGGGGTACACCCTGGACAGGTCGCCAGTCTGTCGCAGGGCTAACACATAGGGACAGACAACCATTCACACTCACATTCACTCGCACATTCACACCTAGTGGCAATTTGGATTATCCAATTAACCTATCCCCACAAGCTGCATGTCTTTGGATGGTGGGAGGAAGCCGGAGTACCCGGAGGGAACCCACGCAAACACGGGGAGAACATGCAAACTCCACACAGAAAGACCCCGGCCTGATGGTGGAATTGAACTCAGGACCTTCTTGCTGTGCGGCAACAGTGCTAGCCACCGTGCTGCCCGGTTCCGACAACAGTTTTATGTTAATGTACAATCCTTAATATGTTTTATTTGTGTGTGTGTGTGTGTGTGTTTGTGGGGAAGGGGGGGGGGGGGCGCCAAACAGGCTAGGACCGCCACTGATTACACACAAGATGTTTGAGTCAGCTAGTCCAGGTCTAATAAAAGTGTTGAAAGTTGAAAGTGTAGATCCTGTGTTCCCACACTCTGTCTTCCTCCTTTCTGGTGCTGCTGATAGTGTTTTCTTCCCCTCCCGCTCAAAGCTGCAACATATTGAAAATTCAACTACCAACACCGTCTGCTCTTACATTCCCGCACATTTTACCCTCTTTCTTGAGGGATCCAAATTTTATTTTCTCATACCCTGTCCCACCTGCAAATTAGGAGCATGATAATATAAATAAGACTTTGCCAGTGTGGTTATTTATCACAACTGATCAAGATGGCCAAAAGAATATCTGCTGCGAGGGCCTTGCAATTGATTTTGGAAGAGAGAGGAGCTTCTGATGATGATGTATAGAAAGAGGTTTCAGAATATGAGGATCACATTTCTGAAAATTCAAAGTCTGACAGTGACTTTGAAGAAGAGGATGAGGTTGATCACCATTTAGTAACAAAGCGAAGACGAGTACCCCATCAGCAGCCAGCTCCAGGACCAGAACAAGCCCGCCAGACAGCAAGTGAAGAAATATGGATGTCCAAAAATTGTGAAATTGGATGGTCTTCTTGCCCAAGAAATGAGCCACCCTGCAGAGCTGTTACTGTGATAAGGATGCAACCAGGGCCAACACTGATGGCAGTTATTCATGTGCAGGACATCAAGTTTTCATTTGAGCTTTTCATCCCAGATTCCATCCATAAAATTATTCTAGATTGCAGTAATTTAGAAGGAAGGTGTGTTTTTGGAGAGAAGTGGGAGGAGATGGACCAAATTGATCTACAGACCTACTTTGGGGTTCTTATCCTTTTTTTTTTTTTTAGGTCCAAAGGGGAATCCTCAGAATCCCTGTGGGATGCAGAAATTGGCAGAGAACTTTTCCGTGCATCAATGTCTCTGGAAAACTTCCACAAAATTTCCAGGACTATCCATTTTGATAACCGAGAAGACAGACTAGCTCGACTGCAGAGAGACAAGCTAGCTGCCATCAGGACAGTGTGGGATAAGTCGATGCACCGCCTCCCCTTGTTTTACAACCCTGGGCCTAATGTCACCATTGGTGAGCAGCTGATGCAGCATTTAGTTGCGAAACATATTGTTTCATGTGTAAATGTGTTGTGTCTTTCCACTCACTCCACTTGATTATAACTGATTTTATTTTTTATAACATTATATATATATATATATATACATACATACATACATACATACATACATACATACATACATACATACATACATACATACATACATACATACATACATACATACATACATACATACAGTGGGGCAAAAAAGTATTTAGTCAGCCACCGATTGTGCAAGTTCCCCCACCTAAAATGATGACAGAGGTCAGTAATTTGCACCAGAGGTACACTTCAACTCTGAGAGACAGAATGTGAAAAAAAAGAAATCCATGAATTCACATGGTAGGATTTGTAAAGAATTTATTCGTAAATCAGGGTGGAAAATAAGTATTTGGTCAATAACAAAAATACAACTCAATACTTTGTAACATATCCTTTGTTGGCAATAACAGAGGTCAAACGTTTACTATAGGTCTTTACCAGGTTTGCACACACAGTAGCTGGTATTTTGGCCCATTCCTCCATGCAGATCTTCTCGAGAGCAGTGATGTTTTGGGGCTGTCGCCGAGCAACGCGGACTTTCAACTGCAGCCACAGATTTTCTATGGGGTTGAGGTCTGGAGACTGGCTAGGCCACTCCAGGACTTTCAAATGCTTCTTACGGAGCCACTCCTTTGTTGCCCGGGCGGTGTGTTTTGGATCATTGTCATGTTGGAAGACCCAGCCTCTTTTCATCTTCAAAGTTCTCACTGATGGAAGGAGGTTTTGGCTCAAAATCTCACGATACATGGCCCCATTCATTCTGTCGTTAACACGGATCAGTCATCCTGTCCCCTTGGCAGAAAAACAGCCCCATAGCATGATGTTTCCACCCCCATGCTTCACAGTAGGTATGGTGTTCTTGGGATGCAACTCCGTATTCTTCTTCCTCCAAACACGACGAGTTGAGTTTATACCAAAAAGTTCTAGTTTGGTTTCATCTGACCACATGACATTCTCCCAATCCTCTGCTGTATCATCCATGTGCTTTCTGGCAAACTTCAGACGGGCCTGGACATGCACTGGCTTCAGCAGCGGAACATGTCTGGCACTGCGGGATTTGATTCCCTGCCGTTGTAGTGTGTTACTGATGGTGACTTTTGTTACTTTGGTCCCAGCTCTCTGCAGGTCATTCACCAGGTCCCCCCGTGTGGTTCTGGGATCTTTGCTCACTGTTCTCATGATCATTTTGACCCCACGGGATGAGATCTTGCGTGGAGCCCCAGATCGAGGGAGATTATCAGTGGTCTTGTATGTCTTCCATTTTCTGATGATTGCTCCCACAGTTGATTTTTTCACACCAAGCTGCTTGCCTATTGTAGATTCACTCTTCCCAGTCTGGTGCAGGTCTACAATACTTTTCCTGGTGTCCTTCGAAAGCTGTTTGGTCTTGGCCATGGTGGAGTTTGGAGTCTGACTGTTTGAGGCTGTGGACAGGTGTCTTTTATACAGATGATGAGTTCAAACAGGTGCCATTCATACAGGTAACGAGTGGGGGACAGAAAAGCTTCTTACAGAAGACGTTACAGGTCTGTGAGAGCCAGAGATTTTCCTTGTTTGAGGTGACCAAATACTTATTTTCCACCCTAATTTACGAATAAATTCTTTACAAATCCTACCATGTGAATTCATGGATTTTTTTTTTCACATTCTGTCTCTCACAGTTGAAGTGTACCTCTGGTGCAAATTACTGACCTCTGGCATCATTTTAAGTGGGGGAACTTGCACAATCGGTGGCTGACTAAATACTTTTTTGCCCCACTGTATATATATATATATAGGTCCCTCCAAGAATGAGGGACCTATGGATTCTTCGATACCCAACATCCACAATGACGGCGAAACAACTAGTAGCTCAGTGTTCCAACATTCGAAAGAAGGGACTGCTCTCACAGCTAGAGATTGACGAGGTACAACACAAATGCTACGGCAAGGAGGAGTCAGGACGCCAGGTCAGGGGGGAGATATCATCACCCCCACCCGAGATTGGGTACATAGCCCCAAGTGCGATAGGAGAAGGATCGTTGAGTGCGAGAGGAACTGACCTGAAAAATAGGATAATGGCCAAGCTTGAAACCTGGATCCCCCGTAGCCAGTTACCAAGATTACGTGAAGTACCCTCAGAAGGTCTGCTAGATGATGTTAATGCAGCACTACGGACAATACCTACAACCACGATTACCGACACTAACAAGCTGATCTACAATACGGCAGCAGTGATCAGTGAGATGCTTGGCTACAAGTTGAACAGCCACAAGGGGCAGTACCCTCCATGGAGAAGGAGGCTAGAGGGCAAGATCAAAGTAGCACGGAGGGAGGTTAGCCAACTAACGGAGTTGCAGAAAGGTGCGACAAAGAAGGTGCATAAGAAATACAGCAAGCTGTCCATACCTGAGGCCTTGGAAACTGCCAAGCAAAGACTCACAGCCTTGGCCAGCCGCTTGAGGAGGTACACCAGAGAGATAGAAGGCAGGAGAATAAACCAGCTGTTCTCCACAGAACCAGCAAAGGTGTACTCTCAGTGGCAAGGGAACAATAATAAGAGAACAGCACCACCAAGGCTGGAGACGGAGCAATACTGGAAGAGCATATGGGAGAGGACGCAACCCATAACGGCAATGCTCAGTGGCTAGTGGATCTGAGGGCAGACCACAGCGACCTCCCTGAACAGGGTCCAGTAACTATCACAGTGGCAGATATCCAAGAAAGGGTCTCCAGTATGAAGAGTTGGACAGCACCAGGGCCCGACATGGTTCACGCCTACTGGCTGAAGAAGCTGACTGCACTCCACGAGCGTCTGGCAGCACAAATGAACCAGCTGCTAGTTAACGAGAGACACCCGGAATGGCTAACCGAAGGTCGGCCGGTCCTGATCCCCAAGGACCCCAAGAAGGGACCGGTCCCCTCCAACTACCGACCAATAACCTGCCTCAGTACTACATGGAAGCTCCTGTCAGGCATCATATCGGCTAAGATGAACAGGCACATGGGTCAATACATGAGTGGGACACAGAAAGGAATTGGCAAGAATACCAGAGGCGCAAAACACCAGCTACTGGTAGACAGAACAGTCAGCCGAGACTGCAAGACCAGACTGACCAACCTGTGCACTGCCTGGATTGATTACAAGAAGGCCTATGACTCAATGCCCCACAGCTGGATACTGGAATGCCTAGAATTGTACAAGATCAATGGGACCCTAAGAGCCTTCATCAGGAACTCAATGGGGATGTGGCGTACAGCACTAGAGGCCAACTCCAAGCCCATAGCACAAGTCACCATCAAGTGCGGGATCTACCAAGGAGATGCTCTGTCCCCACTGCTGTTCTGCATAGGCCTGAACCCCCTCAGTGAGATCATTAACAAGACTGGATACGGATACCGACTACGGAACGGAGCAGTTGTCAGCCACCTCCTGTACATGGATGACATCAAGCTGTATGCCAAGAGTGAACGAGACATCGATTCACTGATCCACACTACCAGGCTATACAGCAATGACATTGGAATGTCGTTCGGACTGGAGAAGTGTAGTCGGATGGTATCAAAGAGAGGGAAGGTAGTCAGAACTGAGGGGATTGAACTACCAGAAGGCAACATTGCAGACAGAGGACAGTTACAAGTACCTGGGGATCCCGCAGGCAAATGGGAACCATGAAGAGGCCGCTAGAAAGGCTGCAACCACCAAGTACCTGCAGAGGGTCAGGCAAGTCCTGAGGAGTCAGCTGAATGGTAAGAACAAGATCCGGGCCATCAACACGTACGCCCTTCCCGTGATCAGGTACCCTGCTGGGGTAATAGGCTGGCCAAAGGAGGAGATAGAAGCCACTGACATAAAGACAAGAAAGCTCCTTACCATGCATGGAGGGTTTCACCCCAAGTCCAGCACCCTGAGACTGTACGCTAAGCGGAAGGAAGGGGGCCGGGGACTGGTGAGTGTCAGCACCACAGTCCAGGATGAGACAAGGAACATCCAAGAATACATTGGGAAGATGGCCCCAACTGACCGAGTGCTCAGTGAATACCTCAGGCAGCAGAAACCCAAGAAAGAGGAGGGAGACGAGGAACCATCATGGAAGGACAGGCCCCTGCACGGTATGTACCACCGGCAGATAGAGGAGGTGGCTGATATCCAGAAATCCTACCAGTGGCTGGACAAAGCTGGACTGAAAGACAGCACAGAGGCACTAATCATGGCAGCACAAGAACAAGCTCTGAGTACAAGATCCATAGAGGCTGGGGTCTATCACACCAGGCAAGACCCCAGGTGCAGGCTGTGTAAAGATGCCCCAGAGACAATCCAGCACATAACAGCAGGGTGCAAGATGCTAGCAGGCAAGGCATACATGGAACGCCATAACCAAGTGGCCGGCATAGTGTACAGGAACATCTGTGCCGAGTATAACCTGGAAGTCCCGAGGTCAAAATGGGAGATGCCCCCAAGGGTGGTGGAGAATGACCGAGCTAAGATCCTGTGGGACTTCCAGATACAGACGGACAAAATGGTGGTGGCTAACCAACCGGACATAGTGGTGGTAGACAAACAGAAGAAGACGGCCGTAGTGATCGATGTAGCGGTTCCGAATGACAGCAACATCAGGAAGAAGGAACACGAGAAGCTCGAGAAATACCAAGGGCTCAGAGAAGAGCTCGAGAGGATGTGGAGGGTGAAGGTAATGGTGGTCCCCGTGGTAATCGGAGCACTAGGTGCGGTGACTCCCAAGCTAGGCGAGTGGCTCCAGCAGATCCCGGGAATAACATCGGAGATCTCTGTCCAGAAGAGCGCAGTCCTGGGAACAGCTAAGATACTGCGCAGGACCCTCAAGCTCCCAGGCCTCTGGTAGAGGACCCGAGCTTGAAGGATAAACCGCCCGCAGGGGCGTGCTGGGTGTTATATATATGAAGGAGAAGCACATTAATTCATAAATGTGATCTAATAAAGGTAAAGGGAAAAAAATAACCATGTTTGCTGTCAATATGGCTTGTAATTGGGATGAAGTGAACATCTGTTGAGTAATTTAACATAAAATTGTTTGATAGTGTTAATTTGGAAAGCCAAAACTCTAGCGGGTCCACCAGACCCATGAACACTGGCTGAGTGACAAAAATACGAACACCACACAAACGTTAAGAAAGAAAAAAAAATAGGCCAGCAAGTATTTCTTATCCTGTGCATGTACTGTGCATGTACAGTAGGTTCTTCTTCAAGGGTGGCCTTACTTTCAGTGGAGGCTCTGTATCACTGTAAAATGATGCCCGATGCCCCATCAGATCCAGAATCACCCCACCTTCTCTAAAGCTCCCTTCTCTCAGACTAAGCTAATCAAAGTAATATAAATAAACAAATCATAATACAATATACAGTTGTATGAAAAAAGAAGTTCCAGTGTTTTTCTAAGATTTTTAAATATCAGGGTATAATTAAAATCATTTGGTCCTTACCAGGTTATACAGCTTAGTAAGGACAACTTAAGATGAGCAACAGCAACATAATATACTGTGTGAATTTATTTAACAACAAGTTAAGCCAAAATGCAAAGTATTGGATCATAAACTATATCTCCAAAAGTTGATTCTGTTCATCTGGACGTAGCGTTTTGTGGGAGAAACGTTTCATCACTCATCCAAGTGACTTCTTCAGTCTCAGCTGACTGCAAGTTTCCCCAATCTTATAAACAGTACATTTGCATAATGACTGAAACCAGCCTGATGAAGGAACAATGGGCTGGGAGGTCAGTTCTTTAATCTTAATTATGCAAATTCTCATGACCATTGATCATATGTTCACCCACACAGACCTGGACCAGTACGCCTCATCTGTACTGGATTACATCTCCAAAACCACAGACAGTGTCACCACCCAGAAACGGATCACCATGTACCCCAACCAGAAGCCTTGGATGAACCGGGATGTTCGTCTCCTCCTGAAGGCCCGCAACACTGCCTTTAGGTCAGGAGATGCACACGCCTACAGTACAGCCAGGGCTAATCTAAAGAAGGGCATCAAAAAAGCCAAACACCATTACAAAAAGAAGGTAGAAGAACACTTCTCCAACTCCAACCCCCGACGCATGTGGCAAGGACTCCAGACCATCACAGACTACAGGACCACCAAACCCTCCCCCGCATCCTCTGATGTCTCCTTCCTCAACGAGCTCAACAACTTTTATGCTCGTTTTGAGCGAGGGAACCCCACAACCACAACCAAAGCAGACATGACGCCAGACCACCAACCTATGACTCTCCCCCACCGATGTAGGAGCGGTGCTGAGCAGGATCAATGTCCACAAGGCTGCAGGCCCTGATGGCATCCCCGGGCGTGTTCTCAGAGCGTGTTCTGGGGAGCTTGCAGGAGTGCTCACAGACATATTCAATCTGTCCTTGGCCCACGCTGTGGTACCGGCCTGCTTCAAATCCACCTCCATCGTCCCGATACCCAAAAACTCCAACCCATCTTGCCTCAATGATTACCGCCCAGTAGCACTCACCCCCATCATCACTAAGTGCTTAGAGCGACTGGTCCTAGCACACTTCAAATCCTGTCTCCCCCCCACCCTGGACCCCCACCAATTCGCATACCGCCGGAACAGGAGCACAGAGGATGCAGTCTCCATCGCAATGCACTCTGTCCTCTCACACCTGGACAACAACAACACCTACGCCAGAATGCTGTTTATAGACTTCAGTTCAGCATTCAATACAATCCACCCCTCACAACTCATCAGGAAACTGACAGACCTGGGTATCAGTTCCCTCATCTGCAAATGGTTACTGGACTTCCTGACCAACCGCCCCCAACATGTCCGGCTGGATAACCGCTGCTCATCTACCATCACAATGAACACCGGTGTACCACAAGGCTGTGTGATGAGCCCTTTCCTCTACTCCCTCTTCACCCACGACTGCAGACCTGCTGATGGTTCCAACACCATCATTAAGTTTGCAGATGACACCACGGTGATTGGCCTCATCAGTGACAACGATGAGGCCGCCTACAGGGAGGAGGTGGATCGTCTGGCTGAGTGGTGCGACAGAAACAACCTGCTGCTTAACACCGAGAAGACCAAGGAGCTCATCGTGGACTACAGGAGGAATGCTGACCCACATCCACCCATCCACATTAAGGGGACGGCTGTGGAGCGTGTGAGCAGCTTCAAGTTCCTGGGAGTCCACATCTCCGAGGATCTCACCTGGACGACCAACTGCTCCAAGCTGGTCAAGAAGGCTCACCAGCGCCTCTTCTTCTTGAGGACTCTGAGGAAGAACCACCTGTCCTCAGACATCCTGGTGAACTTCTATCGCTGCACCATCGAGAGCATCCTGACCAACTGTATAACAGTCTGGTACGGGAACTGCTCTGCCTCGGACCGGAAGGCGTTGCAGAGGGTCGTGAAAACTGCCCAGCGCATCGCCGGAGCACCACTTCCTGCCATAAAAGACATCTACAGGAAGCGGTGTCTGAAAAGGGCTGGGAAAATCATCAAAGACCCCAGTCACCCATCACATGGACTCTTCACCCTCCTGCCCTCTGGGAGGCGCCACAGGAGCCTCCGGACTAAGACCACCAGGTACCGGAACAGCTTCTTCCCCACAGCTGTCAGACTCCTGAACTCTGCCTCCTGACATCTGACCCACGTTAAACTCATGGACTGAACATACACACACCCACAATGGACAACTGTACCCTCAAACACAATAATAACATGGACTGAACCACCACTCACAACCACTAGCACTTTATATAGCCTCTGTAGAAACTATCTACACCCTCACTTATCTTAACTGCACTACTGTATAGCTCTGTGTAAATAATCATTCTGTACATTCGATAATTTTTAATCCTACAACTGTTTACAACTTGCATAGTTCCCATTTCTGTATAGCTGTATATCCCAGATTCTGTAAAGTTATTTATTTCATATTCTGTATAGTTTTTCATATTTATATCCTGTTCATATCCTGTACATAGCTTGTACTCACTACAGCCTGTACATACTATAGTTATAGAATATTCACAACATACTTCATACCGTGTACATTATAACATAATAGACCCATTTCTGTAATATACTCACATATCTATATTATTGCTAATATATATTGTAATATATCTATATCACTAAAGCACTTCTGGATGGATGCAAACTGCATTTCGTTGCCCTGTACCTGTGCATGTGCAATGACAATAAAGTTGAATTCTATTCTATTCTATTCTATTCTATCATCAACCACTGACCAAAACCCACTGATCAAAGACCACTGATCAATGGCCATGAGTACCATTCACAGAGAGTCGGGGAATGGCTGCAATCACAGCATATGATTGCAGCAATGAACTATACTTTATGATCCAATACTTTTTGCAGCAATAACATGAAATGATTGTTGAAACAATTGTTTCAGATTGTTGTGGAAGAATTTCAACTCATTCTTCTTTACAGCATTGTTTCAGTTTATTGGCTTTTGTAGATATTTGTTTCATACATGACTGTTTTAATGTCCTGCCACATTAAATGTCTTGTCCTACATTTCATTGGGTGGAGATCAGGACTTTGACTGGGACATTGCAACACTTTGGTTATTTTCAACATGAGGTTGTAGATCTCAAAAACAAGCCCAGTTCATTACCACATTCACCACTGTGCTTGACATTTGGCATAAGGTGTTTGGACTGATAAGCTGTGTTTGGTTTTCTCTAAGCATAGAGCATTATGGCCAAGCATCTCCACTTGGTTTCAAAGGACACTGTTTCAAAGTCTTGTGGTTTGTTCAGATGCAACTTTGCAAACCTAGGCCATGCAACCATGTTTCTTTAAGAAAGAAGATGATTTCTACTTGCAGACTTTTCAAACAACATGCCAACTCAGGCCTGTTGGGTCGGAGATGTAGCTGTTGGATGTTTTGCAATTTCTGAGCATTTTATGGTCGAATCTTGAGGTGAATTTGCTAGGGCATCTGAATCTTTGAAGACTGACAATTTTCTTCAATGTTTTCAAGTTGTAAATAATCTGTTTCACTGTAGAATGATGGCTTATTTGGATATGGCCTTATAATCTTGCCCATTGATGGCCATAAACAGCTGTTTGTTTAAGGTCATTGCTGATAATCAGTTAATCTACTACATTTGATTAACAGCACCTGAGTAGTACTTACCTTTCCACACACTGCTTCTGAATTTTGTCTGTTTTTGTTAAATAAATATCTACACAGTCTAATGTCTAATGTATTGTTGTTTATCTGAGGTTTTACTTACCACATTTAGACCCTTATTTAAAACCGTAGAAATGAAAGAAGGTGCAGTTTCTTTTCCTGACTAGAATATTTTATAGGCTTTTAATTATAGGTTACCCAAGTCTTTAATTAGCTTTCCAACAGGAGCATCCAATAAATTACAATGTATTCTTCAGTAAGTTAATATTTCACGTCACAGCATAGCACAGACTTTAAATGTGTCATTTTATTTGAGTAGTTCAGTCTCATAACATGGATCATTTATTTTTAATATGAATTACCATAATTATTCATTTGAAAGTTGGGTTAATTGTTTAACATGTCAGCATTGCAAGTGGTGGTTTTGTTGTTGATATGAATATTTAACAGGTGGTGAAAAAAAGTAGAGTAAATCAATTTCACTGAAAAAATTATATCAATAAAATAAAAAGCCAACCACTGTAAAGCGATTCTTGCTATTCCCCCACATGCTTTCATTTGAAAAGTATAATTAATTGTGACAAACAGCCTCACAATAAAAACTGATGTTTAAACTGCATTTGCAGTAGTCAGCATTTGCTCAACTTATGTTTAGAATGTGTCTCTGTATTACAGAAATTCAAAGTAAAATGTAATTATATCCAAATGTAAAAAATCATTTTTAATTCCTTAATTAGCCTGAAAAATGCAGGTTCCCACACAGTGTGCCCAGCTTTCTAAACACTAAATTCCCTTACTGGCCCTTCGTTTCTGTGATAGCTGTATAAAAAAAAAGTTAGGGTTTATTTTGTAATGAAATCTCTGTTATTCTGTTTTTACTACATTACCATACATCTACATCAATGTGAATATAGTATAGACTTTGTCATGACAACTAATATATAATATGTTGACGTATAGGTCTGTTTTGGATCATTTTTCTGCATAACCCAAGTATATTTGAGCTTGAGGGCAAAACCTGATGGATGGACATGGAACCATGTTTGAATTCATGGTTCCATTAATTATGAAAAGTCATCCAGGTCCTGAAAAACATTGCAGTCCCAGACCATAACACCACCACCACCATGTTTGATCACTGGTATGATGTTCTTATGGTAACAAAACATAAACCTTCCATAAAAGTTAATCTTGTCTCATCTACGTAACTTTTTTCTCAAAAGTCCTGGAGATCAAGTTTTTCATTCTGAAATTTTAAATGAACCTTTGTGTTCTTTATGGTCAGCAGTAGGGCTGCCACGATTAGTCGACTAGTCACGATTACGTCGACTATCAAAATCGTCGAAGCTTGAAGCTTTGTAAGATCACAAAAGATGCAGGGATAAGTAGTAGGATTTAAGAGTGTAATAACGGACTGAAACAGAAGACGGCAGCACTGCATGTACAAGGATGCCAGCTGCCGTTAAACCCCAATGAAGAAGAAGCAGCTCTGTCCCAGAATTCATAGCGCAGCCCAGCTCAGTTTCCAACAATGGCAGCAGCTAGTTAGTTTTAATATTACTCTTATTATTCTTTCTGGGTCACAAAAGAAACGTTTAACATATTTTCAGGCGAGAATGTAACTGTGTAAACCTCAAATATCTGTTCAGTTTATCAAGACGTCACATATTTTCAAAAGCGCTCCGACGTTTGCGGAGACGTCCGTTACCCACTAGCTCGATAGCTAGCCGGGGGCAAGGCTCACTAGAGCCCGTGAGAACACCGGACTCCCGGCAAATCAATTTCAAACCCACCGCTGTCTTTTGTTACTCAGGTTAAATATATATAAGTCACTTAGATAACTTAAAAATTTTATTGTTTGGCTTTTTTTAGTATTTTATTTGTTCCTGAGTAAATTGGTTTGGCTGAGATTAAAGTTATAGTTTTTACACAGCTGAATAAACGTCAAGCAGACAACTGATTATCAGAAGTGTGAGATGCTCGAGAATATACTCCGGTGTCCTGTTATATTTTAGATCGCAAGGAGTTTATTAAACTTCACCGAAACAATCTGCAAATTTCATTTAAATTTAATAAACTATCATATCTTGTCTTTATTTTTAGTTAGCACATACCTTAAACACTTAAAGCTGTAAGCTAATAATAGTTATATAAGAGCAGATGCATGCTGGTGCAATAATCTATACGTTTTACGTCCAATGAATGCATGATCTGATTAGTCGACTAATCGCAAAAATAATCAGTGACTAGTCGACTATGAAAATAATCGTTTGTGGCAGCCCTAGTCAGCAGTGGTTTTCACCTTGGAATGCTTCTATGGATGTCATTTTTTGCCCAGACTCTTTTTTTACTGTTAAACCATAAGTGCTGGCCTTAAATGAGACAAGTGAGGTTTCCAGTTCTTTAGATGCTCTGGGTGTCTTTTGTGACCTCTTGGAAGAGTTCTTGATGTGCTCTCTGAGAAATTTTGGTAGGCTTCCCACACGTGAGAAGGTTCACCACTGCAAAATTTTCTACTTTTGTGGGTAATGGCTCTTGCCATGTTTCAATGGAATACCATTATTTTTATTTTCTCAACACCTGGAGCTGCAGTCAAATAGTATGTGTTATGTGTAGCACAATTCTGCACTGTTAGTGCTTGGAAGATGGAAAAAATAAAGAATACTTAATTTTGAAGCCTTAACCTCCTACTACCTTCCACGGCATGCATTTTAAATTTCTCTATGATATTTGGACATATTTGGATCCGATGAATGTAAAAACAAAGAATTACCTGATTTTTTTTTTAACCTGATTTCTGTTACTAAGAAAAATGAGAGCCACATATGAGGATATTTGTTTCAAATTTCGATAGAACAGGGGCAGTATAATGTCCTTGTAAGTGGATATCAGGCCCTTGTAGCGCAAAATTGAGTATTTTGGTCTAAATAACCCAAAATTTAATGTCCACATATGTGGACACCAGGTTCTAGGAGGTTAATATGAACCAAGAAAACCATATTCTGCCCCTCACTGGAATTTCTAATTGATACATTTCATGTATTTTGATATTGGTGTAGTTAGTACTTAAAAATTAACTCACTGCATTTATTTTAAAGAAAGTATATTTAAATGTTTTTTGTTTTAAAGCAAGCTTATTGAAATAGCAGGATACCATGTAAATGACAAGATAATATGGAAAATTATATATACTCTGATACACTCTTCTTGTCTATTTACTTATACAGCCCAGTCTCAAAGCAATTAGTTAAATAATCACAAAAAAATTGTCTTTTTTGAATGTTCATTGTCACAGAATATGACTTTTCTGTGTTAGCTAACACAAATTTGTAACAGATTTATGTAGGACACATATTTCATCAGTAGTATACATTTCTTTAGAGAAAGCAGGGAATTGTCACCATTGTAACTAAGAAAACAACGTTAAGCATATGTAAAAAGGATGTAGTCTTTTATGCCTAACACTAATCATGTAACTCATACACCTAACGAAGCAACATACTTAATAATTAATAACATATTTATGAGTGATACATACAGTGGGGCAAAAAAGTATTTAGTCAGCCACCGATTGTGCAAGTTCCCCCACTTAAAATGATGACAGAGGTCAGTAATTTGCACCAGAGGTACACTTCAACTGTGAGAGACAGAATGTGAAAAAAAAATCCATGAATTCACATGGTAGGATTTGTAAAGAATTTATTCGTAAATTAGGGTGGAAAATAAGTATTTGGTCACCTCAAACAAGGAAAATCTCTGGCTCTCACAGACCTGTAACGTCTTCTGTAAGAAGCTTTTCTGTCCCCCACTCGTTACCTGTATGAATGGCACCTGTTTGAACTCATCATCTGTATAAAAGACACCTGTCCACAGCCTCAAACAGTCAGACTCCAAACTCCACCATGGCCAAGACCAAAGAGCTTTCGAAGGACACCAGGAAAAGTATTGTAGACCTGCACCAGACTGGGAAGAGTGAATCTACAATAGGCAAGCAGCTTGGTGTGAAAAAATCAACTGTGGGAGCAATCATCAGAAAATGGAAGACATACAAGACCACTGATAATCTCCCTCGATCTGGGGCTCCACGCAAGATCTCATCCCGTGGGGTCAAAATGATCATGAGCAAAGATCCCAGAACGGGGGGATCTGGTGAATGACCTGCAGAGAGCTGGGACCAAAGTAACAAAGGTCACCATCAGTAACACACTACAACGGCAGGGAATCAAGTCCCGCAGTGCCAGACGTGTTCCGCTGCTGAAGCCAGTGCATGTCCAGGCCCGTCTGAAGTTTGCCAGAAAGCACATGGATGATACAGCAGAGGATTGGGAGAATGTCATGTGGTCAGATGAAACCAAACTAGAACTTTTTGGTATAAACTCAACTCGTCGTGTTTGGAGGAAGAAGAATACTGAGTTGCATCCCAAGAACACCATACCTACTGTGAAGCATGGGGGTGGAAACATCATGCTATGGGGCTGTTTTTCTGCCAAGGGGACAGGACGACTGATCCGTGTTAACGACATAATGAATGGGGCCATGTATCGTGAGATTTTGAGCCAAAACCTCCTTGCATCAGTGAGAACTTTGAAGATGAAACGAGGCTGGGTCTTCCAACATGACAATGATCCAAAACACACCGCCCGGGCAACAAAGGAGTGGCTCCGTAAGAAGCATTTGAAAGTCCTGGAGTGGCCTAGCCAGTCTCCAGACCTCAACCCCATAGAAAATCTGTGGCGGGAGTTGAAAGTCCGTGTTGCTCGGCGACAGCCCCAAAACATCACTGCTCTCGAGAAGATCTGCATGGAGGAATGGGCCAAAATACCAGCTACTGTGTGTGCAAACCTGGTAAAGACCTATAGTAAATGTTTGACCTCTGTTATTGCCAACAAAGGTTATGTTACAAAGTATTGAGTTGTATTTTTGTTATTGACCAAATACTTATTTTCCACCCTGATTTACGAATAAATTCTTTACAAATCCTACCATGTGGATTCATGGATTTTTTTTTCACATTCTGTCTCTCACAGTTAAAGTGTACCTCTGGTGCAAATTACTGACCTCTGTCATCATTTTAGGTGGGGGAACTTGCACAATCGGTGGCTGACTAAATACTTTTTTGCCCCACTGTATGTTATGTGAAAAACTTTGACATGACTAGATGGCATTTATGACTCAAACTTGGGTTTCTGGTATCAAAGTCAAGATGATTTGGTGTTCCACCTCCCCTCTGATTATGGACTTTTTTGCTTTTGAATCGGTACCTTACACTTGACAATTGGACTGATGTCTTTAGGGACACGAGATAATGTTGGAATATCCATGCTAAGGAACACACAAAAAAAAGAAAAACGTTTATGTACAGCAACATAAATCACTCGATTAAAGTTTGTAACTACATCACAAACTACCATGACAACAGGTTGACCTTTAATACTTTTTAGTTCAACAATAAAAGTTCAAAGACGTTATTTATTTATTTAGTGAATCTTTAATAAAATGAAGATCAAAACAGACTAAAAGAAACTCCAAGAGCAGGATAGTGAAATCATTTTCAGTGCCTGTTATTTATTTTTGGAGGGGCTCAAATTCTGCTCAGTTATTTATCTAGCACAGCAGACAACAGTTACTCACCATGATATGTCAGGTCAGTGTTCCCTTTAACTTCAGACCAAATGCTCTTCAACATGGCTCACTCTCTGCCATTACTAGAGTGGACAGTTGTTGCACTGTATCATCTTGTGCTCTTCCTCTCTCTTTTCTTTTTTTTCCCTACTCATTGGGCCTGCCTTATAACATTCACAGTCTCATTTGTACAGTACGTATGGGTTGTCACGCATTATGGGCCGTCTGTTTTAGCTGAGAGTATCTAGTCTGACCTTCAGTTTTTCACAAAAAAAAAAAAAAAACTAAAAAAATCCTGCAGTGTAACAGGAACTACACACAGCATGCTCACTGTGACAGATTTCATCATTAGCGGTGTTAAGATATAACAGAGACAGGAACAGCAAATGAGTTTGGTTAGCAGTGGGATGTCCAGCTTTCTCTGCAGTGAATGTTTGCTCCTTTTTTCCAGTTCTTTGATAAGATCATATTTCATGTTCAGCACAGTTTCCCAGCATTATATCTGTATTGTGGTCAAAGGTTCAGCCTCACATTCTATTCTATGTAGTGTGAAACCTGATAATGTTTATGTCTTTCACTTTAATATACAAAACATACCTTGTATACTACTGGTGAGGTTATCATTGCACTTAATATGGATATTGATAAAATATTGGTAAAATAATGCCTGCCAACACTGACAATTTCCCCACCACCTACATTTTGAGTCATTGCAGACAACTTGAAAACTCCACACAAGATTTCAATAACTGTAGAATTGCTTGCTTCCTTTTACTTATTTTTTAGGAGAAAATTCAAATTCACATTTTTCAGACAGTGAATCCTGTCTGCTCTTGTGGTTGAAGTAACTGAATAGTGGAGTAGAGTGTCTCTGTTTTGTTCTTGGACAAGTAGATTTCACTGTTCCTCCACTGCCAGCTGAGCTGAGAAACTTTCATAAACACATCAATTAGCCTTGCTTCTGCACCCCTCCCAAAGACAGCACGCAATAGGAAGGCTGAGACATTATTGAACATATTGGGATGATCAATCCTTGTGTAACCCTTATGTTATTGTCAACTTCGTAGTAGTTATTTCAACTAGTACTAGTCCATTTTTAAATTAAGATTAGTGATTAGAGATAAGATTTAGTTTAGATTAGTCCTTATATATAATCCAAAATATCAAAATCAGTGCAGTCATTGAAATGTTCTACATATCATAGTTTCAGATGTGTTTATGTGGAAAAAAGTGTTCTCAGTATCTGTCTGTTGCACTACTATCAGTTACGTACGTTCTGGGGTGCTAAATTGAAAAGGTGTGTCTGTTAGTCTCTTTAAATGGTGGGTGAAGATAGGCAGAGCGAGTACTTTGCTGTTCAAATATAGTACATTTCAAATATAAAATCACTCTCACTGTGATCTCTTAACTAGCAGTTGATATGGGCTGAGTAAGAAGATAAAAGTTACTGAAAAAAGAAAATGTCATTACACAAAATTAGCTGCTATAAATATCACCAAATGAGTTCACAACATAGTACCTTCCACACAAACAGGATAATGATTGCACTATTTTTGCATAGTTATATATTGGAAAAATCTGGACTAGTGTGCTTTGGCATTGATTGAACTGATAAAATAAAATAAAAAAACATGCTTTTGTTTATTTCCTTTCAAGATCTCTCTAGACTCTAGTGTGTGCTTTTAACTCCAGTCATTTTGACACTTCTTAATGCAAGAATGTCACACTTATTACCCAGGTAGTTGCTTTTCAAGCACATAATGCCTATCCAAGTGAACTTGATTTGCACTTAGTGGAAAATTCACATTTACTCTGACAATGTAAAAAATGCATGTTAACTGCCTTGGAGCTAATGGATGATAAAGAAAAGTAGATGTCTTATCTGATGAAACATAGTTTATTTGAAATGGAAATTTGTTTCTGAAAAACTCAATGTTTTATTTATTTATTGTAGATCACGCATTGTGAATTTCTTAATTCAGAATAAAAATGGTAAATGGCCTGTATTTTATATAGCGCTTTACTAGTCCCTAAGGACCCCAAAGCGCTTTACATATCCAGTCATCCACCCATTCACACACACATTCACACACTGCAATAAATAAAGCCTAGTGTAGAACTACCCCGATTTTATTCTCTTTTCACTGGGTCTCAGTTGATTTGGATTTGTTTTTAAGTTCTCACACTGACATACAGAGTACTAAATGGGCAAGCCCCAGACTACTTATCTCAACTTCTTGTTAAGCACACTGCTGCTCGCTGTCTTCACTTACAAGCTCAAACTCTATTAGTTGTCTCTTAGTTGTCCCTAGTACTATACTGAAGACTAGGGGGGAGGCAAAGCTTTTCAGTCTGTGGCACCAATGCCCTGGAATAGTTTACCAGTCCTGCTCCATTTCTCTGATTCTGTGAAAGAACAAACAAAAAAACAGTTAAAAACATTTTTTTAATCTTTTTTTTTTAAATCAGGCCTTCTGCTGACACTCGTTTGTTGTTTAATTTATTTTTATTCCATTTTAACATGGTTCTCTTTTGATATTATGTTTTATTGTTTGTACAGTGATTTGTCACTTAAAAGTGCTATATAAATAAACCTTACTCTACTTGTTCTGCCTTGAGTTTAGTGCCCCCTATTGAGCCTTGTTGTTAATGTGACATGCACTTTGACCCAGAACAGGAAGTCGGCCATGTTAGTTGGGGTAAGCAGGTTCACATATGCTGAAGGGTTCCTGTAGTTATCCAATCCTGCAATCCTATTTCTTGTTATTGCCTTCGAAAGCATCATCTGTGAGTACTTGTTTACTTAAGTGTACAGAGCAAAATTTTTGTAACATTTTGGTAGGTTTGTGTTCTAAAGCCCAAGTTTGTGTATTAGTATATTGCTAATCTAACTACATGCTATGTATACATAGGATGACCTATTATATGAATTTGTCTTTGTCTTTTATTGCTAACCTTGACTTGCTGTAGAGTAGATAAGCGAATTTGAAGGCGCTTTCATAATGGTATTCTTATATTTAACATATTGTAGCTTCACTTCTCTTTGTTTTAACATTGTAGTAGTAGCTATGCGATCCAACTTAAACATTCCCAAACAGATGCATATGCAGTTTTAATATATCATTATCATTATGTTATTATCTTATTTGAATATTTTAAAATTGTTTTAATTTAAACATATAATAGTAAATTTGATCAGAATATTCATTTCCAAAACTGCTTGTGATGCCTAGACATGGGAATCTAACAATTACAATTAAGGTTGTTTACATTATTATTTTATTAAAAATATTATGATATCACCTTACAGAAATAATGCATCTTAAGCAGAACCTTGTTGATCAAGTAGACACAGTCTTGGCTTACATATCAGCCCCCGAAGGCAAAAGTTCTCTGCTTAGCATCACTGATTCTGTCATTATTCGAATCGGGGAGTCTGTTGTACTCTCAGAAAAATTATGGTTCTTAAATGTTTCTTCAGATGACTTCATGGTTCTTTAAAGAACCATCATACATCAAAGAACCTTTTTATTTTGTTGATGGTTCTTTAAAGAACAAGAGGTTCTTCATCCTTAGCAATCTAAGTTTGATGGTGTAAAATGGCATAAATATGTATTCACTATAATTAGGGTGAGAATTATACTGTGTGTTTTGTTTGTGTGCATGTGTGTGTGAGACTTCGCAGTCATTTCACAAAAACCTATATCCATCAACACTGCAAAAAAATCAACTGTTGAAACTCTTTCAACAAAATTGAAAGAGTTGGTATGTTAACCTATTGGAGCTCTGTCATTATGCAAAGCACTTGCAGATAGAAATGTCCATAAAGCATGCCTAAGAAGAGTGGAAAGATCAGATTTTAACTGACCTGTGATCCAACCTGCTGCTCAAAATTATGCAAGTGCTCTTAATGGCCTTCATCATCCCTGACATAAGTACATCAGTGTCAACAAAGTGTATGAAACATCACACTTGATGGAAGCGATGCCATTTGTCATGACCTTAGGGGTGTCCAAATTCAGAGGCCGCATCCTCCTGAGGACCCGCCCTTTACGGTCTACGTGGGCCGGGTCCTCCGAAGGCCGGGCAGGCCGGAAGTGAGCGGCTTTGAAATTGGACAGTCTGGCCTTCAGTTTTGCATCACCAGCTGTCTCGGTGAAGTTTAATAAGCTCAGCCGTCTGCTCCTTGCTGTCTAAAATATAACAGGACACTGGAGTAAATTCTCGATCATCTCACACTTCTGATAATCAGTTTTCTGTTTGACGTTTATTCAGCTGTAATTTCAGCCAAACTCACGATTTACTTACGAACAAATGAAACACTGATAAAAGCCGAACAATAACAATTTAAATTTATCTAAGTGACTTATATATCATGTTCAACCTGAGTAGCGAAAGACGGCAGGGGGTTTATAAATGCTGTGCCGGGAGTTCGCTGTTCTCGCCCCGGTCAGCTGTCGAGCTGGTGGATAACAGACGTCTCCGAAAACGTCGGAGCGCTTTTGCAAATATGTGATGTCTTGAAAAACCGAGCAGGTATTTGAAGTTTACACAGCTACATGCCTGCCTGAAAATATCTTAAAAGTTTATTTTGTGACCCGCTACGAATTGTGGGATATGGTGGGCCATAAAGGATACATCTGACCCATCCTTCAATTTCGGGGAAAAGGAGGATGCATTTGTCAGCTGCATTTGGAGGAGTCTACGAATTTGGACAGCCTGTGTCGTAATCGCTCTACAAATGCGGCCTCAGGAAGATGCACTTATGAATTTGGACATCCCCCTTGTGCCTGTGAGAATACTACTGGAGATACTACGTCAAGGACATTTACACAATAATGAGATGGACAATGGGGTTTCTGTTCCCAAAAATATGCAATTAAATACAGAATATTGAAATAAAGTTGTTCTACAACAACTTTATTTCAATATTTCAGTATAAGTTTTTACTTTTAGGTTCAAAGTTGGTGATTAGTGTGTCACAAATGTACTTAAATTTCTATTCTTGTTCTTCTTTGATTCTTTTTTTTCATCTAGGATTGCCCTATCATTCAGTAATTGTGGTACATTGTTATTTTCTGATATAAGCTATGTTTTCCTAACATAAAACATACAACAGTGTTTTTGATTCATTATTTTTTGTTGGGGGAAAACTCTGTAAAAGACCCAGGAGAAATAAAGACACAATGAGACAAGATCACTTTTTATGCTTTAACGTGCACACGGGTAAGCTGTTCAGAACAACTCACAACGTGTACAGAGGCTGGGCACTTTTTATAGGAAAGACAGTGAGAACAGGATAAGAAAATACAAAACAGATAAAATAAACAACTCCATATGTGGCGCTAGTCTCGTCAGCAGAGAGCTGTGAGAGATAAAACAATCTAAAACAACATGTCCCAAAACAGTATGTCTTTGCTGAGAAAGTCTAAAAAGATAATTCTAAACTAATCTAACCATAGACAAAAGGGCATGCTTGCACATTTAAAAGAAGGTAAAGAAACATAGAATCATTTTTCCTGTAACATTCCCTCCTGTTTTAACTTATTTTAAATGTATACAACAATTGTCTGTTAAGGTTATTTATTAAGTATCTTAAGCAATTTTTTAATTTTCAAAATGTCAGCATAGCAGAAATGGAAATCATTTGGTTTAAAGAATAAAACAAAATAAAATAATAAAAAGAACAAAGAAAATCATAGTAATTGAAATAACAAGTGGAATAAACAAGAAAAAATAATAAAACTAAACTACAAAAAAATAAAAGCAACAAATAAAAGGATGAGAACCTTATATCTAAAATGAAAACTTTATGCTTAAAATGAAAACTTCAAAAAATAAAAGGATGAAAACTTTATATTGAAAATGAAAAACTTTATGTTTAAAACTGAAAACTTCAAAAAATAAAAGGATGAAAACCTGCATAACCTACTAATGTTTTAATCAGTGCGTGATCACTTGACAAGTCATTTTTAATCACCACGTCATTCATTAGCAGTTATTACAAGTTCTCCTCTAACAGAATTGCAACGGGATGCTGGTCTTCTTCAGGCACGGCAACATAAGCAGTCATTGTAGTTGTTATCATCTTTGAAATCATTACTCTTAGACATGGCAACACACACAACACTAATATGAGCAGTGCTATCATGATGAGGCCTAGAAGGACAAACGGCTTTGCTACAGCAGCCGGCCATGAACCGCCGAACAGCCAGTCCAGCCAGTCTAGCCAGCCTTGTGCTGCAGCTGCTCCAGGTGTGTGGTCAGTGACATATTTTTGCAGAATGGACAAATTCTGCAAAGCTTCATAAATGTCTCCTCCAGCTCCATATCCATCAGGGATAAAAGTGCAACATGTCTCTCCTATGAGCTTGCAAACTCCTCCTTGTGATGCTGTTAGCAGGTCTAGTGTCAGTCTGTTCTGCAGCACCATCGTTCTGATGGCCTGCTGTTCTCCTGCTAAGGCGGTTCCCAGGGTCTTAGTCAAGTTGATGTGTCGTAGCAGAGCATATCGGTTGATCTCCACATGATCCCGCACCTCGGCAACTCCAATGCCGGGGATCAAGCTCTGTAAGAATTTCACTCCTCCTCCCCAGATGCGAAACTCTCCCGGCACTCCAGTGTCCACAGTAATGCCGAAAGAATTGGGTGAGGTGAAGTCCACTTCACGTCTCTGTCGGCAGCTTGGGTGATGTGCAACACGTTGCATGAAGAAAACGTGATCTGATAATTCCACTAGGGCGCACAGACCTCCCCAACCTTCAGGGAGTGACAGATAAGCCTTGTTGCCACATAGGAAGTACCAGTCAGCCAAAACTCTGGTTCCTCTACTGCTGGGTGCCGTCCGTGCACATCCTGTCTGGTACTGAGTCTTTGTTTGTAGTGGCATTCGGTAGCTGTAGTTTGAGCGACAGTTGAGGCTCATCAGTGTCGCGTTACTGGCACAGGTTTCGTTGAGTGAACATTCCATACACTTCCTCTCGTTCCTCGGTGGGCAGAAAGTGTATATGTATTTGCATAGGTAAGTAGGCAGCTCCCCCACTGCCCGTGATCCATTGTTCATCACACATACTGGAAGTTGTGCTGCGTTCAGCTTGTTCAGTAGAATTACATCAGGCAGTGGGTCTGAGACTTGGGGCCAGGTCAGTAGGTAGGTCTGTCCGGAACAGTGCACATTCGTGAGTGATGATGACCTCCAGGTTGCTTTTGCTGGGATGCTGTAGTTGGCCTTGGACCAAAGAGTACCGTAGCCTGGATGTGTTGCCAGGCCCAACAGACACCAACTGCGATCTTCAGGTATGCTGTACGGCCACAGGCCAGACGTCTGTGAGGATAGAGGCATATGGGTACATGCATAGCAGTCAGTTTTGTTATTCAAGTGAGCTGTAGTGTTCATAAACTGCCACCAAAAGTTAGTGGCGTATCCATGGGGAAACTCGGTGTACTGTCCTTTGTCATACAGTGTCTGCCTTTTCTTCATATTGCGTGACTTGTTGTCCCTCACGGAAACAAAGATGAGGAGCCCGGCCATGGTCAGGGCCGCTGCAGTTACTAAAAGCCACCACCGCATGACGACGGGACACACCCTCCTGTCGTGAATAGTTCCCCCCGGCCAGGAAAGCTGACCCCTCCACCGGGCGAGATCACAACAAGTGGGCACGCCTGCTGTCAGCTGTGTTTAGATGGCTTCACTTACTCGCCTGCAGTGACTCTGATGGATCCAGGATGGTCGTTCCGCAATTTTGCAAGCGGTCGGTGTAGTGAGGAGGACTTGGTATGGCCCCTCCCACCTGGGTGTGCTCCAGTTTTTCCTTTGGAGCACCTTGATCAGAACCCAGTCACCGGGCTGTGATCTGCAAGACACTTGATAGACATCATTACATTCTTCGTCATTTACAATCATCTCTTTATTTTCCTACAACTTAGACATACATTTTGCTACTGAAATTGTATCTGCCTTTTTCACTGGATAGATTTCTGGCCACTTTGAGAATACATCTATAACCACTAGGGTGTATTTTTACCCTTGGCATTCATTTAGCTCAATAAAGTCCATATGGATTGTGTGGTCTCAGGTTTCCCTGAGCATTATATTTTTGACACGTCATGCACGTTCTGACAAATTGTTTTGCTGAAGTTTCAAAATTTACAGTGTAGAAATGAGAGTTGACAATACAGGTCATTCCCCCCGATGACAAATGCGTACAGCCATGAGTCACTAATGCCGCCATCTTGTGGAGCGATTTTGGCAACACTGGCTTGCCATAACACATCATTAAATCGTTTGTCAGAACTGCACCGTGTTTTAGCCATTTTGCCTGCTCTGCTGTGCTTGCTGCTTTATGTTCATTTTTCAACACATCCAGTGGAATCTGATGTGTGTTTACTGCCATCAATGTGATGTTTGTCTTTTGTGCCGCCTGTTTTGCTGCTCTGTCAGCAAAATTGTTGCCTGTAGTAATGAAAGAGTCAGTAGGCGTTGTAAGAGGTTGGCATGGTGAACCGGTTTTCCAGTTGGTGTAATCATTCCTCTGTTATGCCAAATTTTTTGCAAAATGATGCACAGCAGAGAAAACATACTGGCTGTCTGTATGTATGTTTATTAGTTTGTCTTTGTGTATTTAGCTTTCGCGTATCACAGCTATCAGCTCAGCGCTTTGTGCAGAACATGAAGAAGAAAGGGGTTTTGCTTCTATTATTTTACTATCTGTGGTTACTGCGTAACCTACACAATTTCGGCCTGTGCTGTAAGGTCAAATGCTGTTCTCCTAGCTTCCACACTTGCTGATCATAAGGTGGATCTGGGCCTGGAGTTTGTTTAAATCTCAGAATGTTGTGATACTCGGTCGGTTTCTGGCACTCAGGTGTAATACCAGAAAAGAATGGCATGACTGCTATCTTAAGTTTTGTCAGAGCGTCTCTACCTAGCAAATTTACTGGACACGACGGGTCATATATGCATTTAATAAAGCACCTGCGGCCACTTGCTGTGTGTACTAGTTCTAAAAGGGCAGTTAATTGTTGTACAGTTGTGTGGCCTGAAGCTGACTTTACAACTAATTTGTCCTCTACTCCTACAATCTCGTGGGAAGTGACCTTCCTCTCCACGGTTCTAGCAGGCGTTGTCTCTATGTTATCTGCTGTTTCTGCGTGGCTGTCTGCAGCCTTGGTGTTTGTGACTTTGCTCGCCTCTCTGTTCCTGATAGCCACCTGCGGATTAGTGTTTTAGTCTATTGTCAACAGTCAGCCTTATTTTGAAGTTACAGAAAGCTTCTTTTTTGTTTGTCTTGGTTTGGGAGAATAGATGCAACACTACATTTTCACTTAAGGCAGTTTTGAATAATTTCTAGTTTTTCAAACAATTCATGGATCTCACACATTTCAAACTTTCAAGTTAGGGTTGTTTCCCATTTATACATATATATATATATGTATATATATATTTAACTTTGCATAGCTCACAGCTCTAAACCTAGGCATTTTTCAATCATATGCCTAATCACTATGTGTCACTGTGACTCTCAAGTATTGTCACAAGTTCGTTTAAATTCGTTTCCAAAACCAACAAAATAATCAAACAAAAACAAAAAACATAAACGTGTCAGGACACAAAAGAAAAAAGAAAAATGCTGCCACCCGAACAAGGCAGAAGTCTGCATATGTTGGCTTGTAATAGCATGCAGCTTGTAACATGGTAGACTAATGTGCCTGTGTTAATTCAGCTCCATATTATTGTGTGAAGTTGCACTGGGTTGGGAGTGGTTTTGTGTGTGTCACATTTTTGGTGAGCCAATGGCTGGAATGGGGTTGGACTAATTAGAGGCAGGTGTACTTGATTGCACTGATACACTGGTCTTCTTATAGCCCACACTACAAACACTGCTGTGTTGTTTTGTCTCTCTGTGCAGGTATGTAATGTGATGAAATCAGATATGTTTGGGATGGATGGGTTTTGCCCTATGAATTTTATGTTAAGTGTGTCGTTTTGTCTCTCTGTGTAGTCCAGGGCCTATTATATGCCACAGCCTAAAGGCAGCAGAGTTGCAGAGGCTTGAGTGACCACTGACTATATGCTTGCAGGGTGGTGGGTCTCCAAGGACGACTTCTAACCCTGTTAAAGGCAACATGTGGAGTGCAACTTGGCTGTGTGGCATAGCTGGCTCTGGCCTTGGGACTGTGTGTTTTTATACAATTCTTAAGTGGGACACTGGACTGTTTTATCTTTTATCTCTTGATATATTTTTTGTCAATAAATTATCTTTTAGAATTTTATTGACTGACATCTTTTTGCCCACGACTGAGACGGTTGGTCAGACCTAGAGTCTTTCTTTGGGTGTGTTACAGCAGCTTCTGCTCTAAAAGAAACAAATAAATAAAAAGAAAAGAAAATGTGGAACATGCTCATCAGCTTAGCAGTGTCTACATATTTAATTCAGCTTCTCAATCCTGTAGTTTTAGCTGTTGTCTACAGGGTTTTGCTTATTGGTTGTTATTATAGGTGTGCTCTATCTCAGCAATGTGTCATTCTAGAATGATAAGTTTCAAGCTGGTCAAGTGCCTCTATGCACTTCATTAGTTTAGTTATTCTCCGTATTGTCTTCATCTCACATGTCATTACACTGAGTTTCAGCAAACCTTAAGCTTGATGCAGACTACTGCTTAACAATTATTCACCTCACATCATAACCGATTAAGGTGCCTCTTCATATTAATATTATGTCATTGTTAATATTATCCTCTTTGTCTTATATAACAGCAATAGCATATTATAATATTTTATTAGTGTGTACCACTATACTACTACTGAGCCAATTTGTTAGTTAGGATCATCTTATTCAGCAAACAGATAATTTAGAATTCATCCAATCTGCGGTCACATTTGTTCTCTCTGTTACATGGCGGACCAGGCAGTTCTATTATAATGTATTATTTATATTTTATTTTGTATCCATCAAGGGCTTCAGATGACCTGCAGAATCATCCTTTTCCCAAGGTGGAGACAGTTACCTTTTCACACACTGTCCTTGGCTGAACAATGACACAGCCTTAATATACCTTATTTATTTTATTAAAATATTTTCGTGTGAATTATTTGCTTTATATTCATTTTATACATGCTGGGCATGGTCATCATGCCAACTGTGTTTCATTGTTAATATCACTTTACAGGTTGTTATCCTTGCTATTATTAATTTCAAATACTCTAAAGATAATTTCTACTGTAATTTTCCCTTTGTTCATCTTTATTTCGTACTTTTTATATTTATATCTACTCAGTGGGGTCTGTTTTCAACCCTTTTAAACTACTTCAAACTACTGTGATCTCTAGTTTTCACTTAATAAGGGATTATTAAGTTCTTCCTGATATGGGTGGTGCTGCAGATGCGGCTGCAGGAGTGAGTGATGGTTTACTAAAAGGATTGTGGGGACTGCAGTGTCTCGTCTTCTGGTTTTACTAAACTGGCAGTTGAGTTCTGGTCTTCTGACTGTTTATATTTTGTTTTCTTAAATCTCTCAGTTTACAGACACTGTTTTTGTCCGGCGTCTGGACTTTTCTTTTCTCACCACTGCTCGTCAGCAGGAGTGAGTTTTAATTTCACTTGCTTGATTACCCATCTTATTTATGTATTTACTTATTTTTGTTTAAGTAATATATACACGATACAGCTGCTATCACCTTCGCTGGTATTAGAGACGAGAGTGGTTGCTCACACGCCCTTCTACTTTCGGACTATTTCCAAAAGCGGTGTGAACTTTACGAGACGGAACTCGACCGTTCTCTCAACTCACCAGCACGTCAGTGAATAGCAGTAAAAGAAAAACACAGTAGGAGCAGCTCAGTCTCTTATTGGACCGTGAAAATTCAGCTTGCTCCGTTAGTTACAACAATACACACACATACATTCACATTCACACTTATTCGCGCGATCGGAACCCTTATCATAAGGGGAGCTGCCAGTCTTTCTGTAGACGAGCTACTTATTCCCTTGACCCAGCTGGGGGAGCTACCCAGAGCTCCAAACCTAACCCACAAGAGTGGGGAGCTTCCAGTCGACGAGCTCCAAGCTACCAGCCGACGAGCTACTTTAAACCTAACCCACAGGGGTGGGGAGCTACCAGTCGACGAGCTACTTTCGCTATTTTAAATTCCCTGAATTTAAAACTCCCTGAATTTAAAATTCCCTGAATTTAAAATACGCTTTTACGCAAAATTGTGTCAGTGTGTCTGTATCTACCTGGTCAGTGTCGCCGGGTCTGGTCCACCTCGATCGGGCCCCACCACCGTGGGTCGCTTTCTAGAACGTTGGCCAAGACTCGAATTTAACGCCCTTGGTCTTTGACCACACACCTAGTGTGTGGGCTGTCGACAGACGAACAACGTGGACTGGTCACGGAGATGGGACACGATGGAGGCGCTCCGGCTCCGAAGGACCAAGAAATGTTGGGGGAAAACTCTGTAAAAGACCCAGGAGAAATAAAGACACAATGAGACAAGATCACTTTTTATGCTTTAACGTGCACACGGGTAAGCTGTTCAGAACAACTCACAACGTGTACAGAGGCTGGGCACTTTTTATAGGAAAGACAGTGAGAACAGGATAAGAAAATACAAAACAGATAAAATAAACAACTCCATATGTGGCGCTAGTCTCGTCAGCAGAGAGCTGTGAGAGATAAAACAATCTAAAACAATATGTCCCAAAACAGTATGTCTTTGCTGAGAAAGTCTAAAAAGATAATTCTAAACTAATCTAACCATAGACAAAAGGGCATGCTTGCACATTTAAAAGAAGGTAAAGAAACATAGAATCATTTTTCCTGTAACATTTTTAGATTTCCAGTATTCTCTTGTAATCAGCTTTTGTGATGCAGTAAACCACAGAACATTGATTGCATGGGTTGTGCTAAATCAATCCTTCCTGCATATCCACCTATCGTTATTAACAGCTGTTCTCCAAAGTACCATAGACACAAACAAGGCCATGCAATGTTGCCATAGAAACCAGCAGTTTCACTCTAATGTCTCTTTGTTAAAATGCAGTGGGTGGGGGATTAAAACTAGAGTGACTCCAAGAAGGCATGACTGCTTTTGTTCAGGTCTCACTACATTGTACACGATGGGTGTCATCCAGATTTGTTTTAAATCTTCTACTCTTAAAATGACAAATTGTTTGTTTTTTTAAAAAGTAAGTGTGTGTGGGTGTGTGTGGTGGTGGGGGGGGAGTGAAACCAGCCTCACAGTTTCCTAGAGAAGTGAAGACATTACACTGTGATATTTCAAGCATCATGTTTTGTCATACACTTTTCTGTCCTAATGGCTATTTACGGTGTACTGATAATGGAAATGAACTCTGTCACATGATAAGCAGTACAAAGACACCACAGTTTTCAGATTTTCCTCCCATATCAAAAACAATAGTTTTCATAATTACCGTGTTCTATTCTTATCGGTATCTCAGGAGTTCAATTATCTACAATGGCACTGACAAAAGCAATTGGTGATGTAATCTACACCAATCAGCCATAGCATTAAAACTCTTGACATGTGAAATAAATAACATTCATCATCTTGTTACAATGCAGTGTACTGCTGGGAAACCTTGGGCCCTGACATTCAATTGGATGTTACTTTCTAATGGCACTCCCAGACAGTATCCACCCTCCAACACAGCAAAGCTACTCAGCAAACATGACAGAGCTCACTTTATCCAACTTCCACACTCCCTAGATACAAGTCTGATTGAGTATGTGTGAAATGTCACTACAAGCCCAGTCAACAAGGCCCCAGCTTCCAATCCTAAGGACCCAAAGGATCCACTACTAATGTTCTAGTGACAGACACACATGGGGGATTTTCACAACAGTGTCAGTTTTTAATATCTGTTGATCCATGTAATTGTCGATAGCAAAAAAATAATAAAATAAAAATAAATTATATATAATACTGCACTTGAATCATCCTATGGTATATTTGTCCAATAACCTGGAAAGAAAATTGACAATAAAATGAAAAAGAAAACACAATGTTCAGAATTATTATCTAAAACCCATGGTTCCACTCAGCAGCAATGATTTCTTTGTTTATTTCTTATAAGCATGATATAGGTTTTGTTTGTTTGTTTGTTTGTTTGTTTTTAATTATTTAAAATATTAGGAAGTAATCTAAAGTCATCAACAGGTCTTTAGGGATAAACATCACCCCTAACAACATGCACTGGCTACCAACATCCAAGAATTGAACACATACTTAACAAGCTTTGATTAACTGATTGTTTGACAGTTTTATTTAATTTTTTTATTTAATTTAATTTTATTTATAAATAATCACCAAAGAAGGAAATCATTAATAACAAAAACAAAAGTAAAAAGCTGAGATTGAATGTTGTATGATTTCTGTGTGGTAGCAATGTCTGGCACTTGTAGGCAAGAGTACTAATTGCACTGTTAATGCTTTGTGTGTGTGTGTGTGTGTGTGTGTGTGTGTGTGTGTGTGTGTGTGTGTGTGTGTGTGTGTGTGTGTGTGTGTGTGTGTGTGTGCTTGTTTGTTTGGTTTTTGTTTGTTTGTTTGGTTTCATGGACTCGGAAAACGCTAAAGGACAACACAAAAACTATCGCCATGACTGAGTAAAAATGTATTGTAGATAGTTTCAAGTGTATCCTGCAGATTAATTTATTATAGAAGAATATAATTAGAGTTGTGTCTCTGTGTAGGCATATCCCCAATTTTGCTGCTTCTCCACCACCTCAGCTTCCACTGCTGGTGTAAATAGCAGGTCATCAGCAGTACTGACCAAGCAGAGGAAGACATAAGTAACTTTGCAGCTTAAATTTTCCATAGTTTGTGTTATGCCTTACATGCTTTGCTCACTGTAAAGCAACTAGTACAAGGTTAACATGTGGTGGTGGTGGGAGGGGGGGGGGGGGCAGTTGGGGGAAGGGGTAATGGGGGGATGTCACAATTTGATTGTGACACTTAAAGAACCAGGCAGTCTCAAAGTTAAACAAAATGTAAAGGTTCATGTTGAGTCTGTTTCTGTGACAGTCTGGAGACAGACCTAGCTGTTGGCTCTCAATCCCATCCTTCATTGGGAGGTGTGTGACAGAAGACAGGGAAAGCAGACAGCCCTCTGAGGCAGGTCTCTGTGGTGTTCTTCTAGAAAGGTCACTTGTGCTTTCAGATAAATAAAACAACACCTGGCTCTTAGAGAAGCTGCCGGCTCCACGCCAATTCCTGCAGAAAGACAGGGGTCCCAGGTGCCAAGCACAGCAACCACTTTGAGCTGCCTGAGGCTGAACATTACACCTTTATCCTTAGGATGGGCTCACTACACATACACCTGACAACAGCTTTTTATATTTTCACTAAGTGAAAACAAACAACAGAAAACAGCATTAAAATTACACAAGCAGAGATCGTTCACGAATGCATAACGTGAAAAGACACAAACGCCTCAACATTCAACTGTGTTGTTGGGGTGCGCATCATATGTGATTTAGGAGATTTAACGACTCCTTTTCAAATACTGAATAGTATCATAAAGGAACTAAGCCTATACATTATCGAGCAAAGACATACCATCTAGAGAGCTGCGTGCACCACAAGTGGGGGTATACCTACATTTAACATTTGCACTAGAAAACACTTGTCAGCCTTCTGAGAGGCATTGTCTTTGGTTCAATAGCATAAAATAATAATAAAAAATACATTCTATATGAATGGAGGTTATTAAAATGTCCTCCTTTGAAGAATGCAATGTCATAGTAGTCTCAGTTACTAGCTTTTCACCATTTGAGTCTCATGAAGTTTTTTGTGGCATTAGAAATATCTACACAATAGATTTATTATTGATACATCTTAGACAGTTGTCTAGTAGTTTTATATTGCAATAAAATGCAGCAAAAGAGTTGCTAAATTAGTTATGAATCCATGAAGAAATACTGGTTATCAGATTAGGATTTTTTTCTATTTTCTTTCTTGGCTTGGGTTAATTTTGAAAATTGTAAAAACTACTAAAGGGGAAGGAGAGACGAAGTCTAGAGCAAGAGAAGGAGAGCTGCTACTAGAAAGCGTTCAGACACGTCAATTCAATTCAGCTGGTCTGTCAACCCCATCATTGATGCCGTCATGCATGTAGAGCCATCATTCCTTTGTGTGCAGTCATTCCTCTGTACAAGGCAAAAGCAGCCATGTTTTATTTATTTATTTTATTTTATTTATTTATTGTTAGAAAAAAATCAGTGGATGGATAGGAACTAAATAATTATTTCAAGTAATAAAATTAGTATTATTTTTTTTAACTTTCTTCGTGGGCTGTTATTTAAAGTTTATTTCAAAGGAATAGAATAATTAATATCATTCGAAAAAATATGCTCTGCACATGCAAGGCTGAGCACAACTAAAGGAGGAGATGGAGTTAAGGTCACATCACCGAAAAGGTGACAAAGGGAAAAAAAGCAACATGAGATACTATCTTAGCAAAATCTTAGGTAACAGCATGCTACCAGAATATCTTTTGTGCACCTACTTATTTTTCTGAACCTGGTGAAATGATGAAACATAATTCTTCAAATGAGACATTTCCTCATTTGAAGATCTCCTATAGAAACTCAGTAAGTTGAGACCTGGTAACAGCAAAGGCCATAGAATACTGATTAAGTCATTCAGTGAAACATTGTGTGTTGGTAATACTCACTGTTATTCTGAAAGAGAATATTGTTTAGGCAGCATGCAAATGTTTCTTTACAAAATAAAGTTGAAGGATGATAAAAACAAAGGCCAAAAAAGATAAAGAAACAAATAAACACTCCGCAATAATTGCTAAAAACTGGTTTTCAAATTTTAATTATAAACATGAAAATCTAAACAATATTGAACAAAAGGAAGAAAAACACTTTTCTCACATAGCCATCTTATTGACAAAACGAATTACAGCATGGTTCGGAGGATTGTGATTGGTTAAGGTTGTGAGTGATGCAAGGACAGCAGCAGCTTTTTGCTTAATTTAAAGAATTTAAAAGAATTTATCATGCACTGAAAGGACAAATTTATAATAAATTTATTCTTTGATTTTCACGACACACAACTAATCAATCCTCATCTGCTCTATTGCTCCCTCAGTAGCTTCTTTCTGCCTGCACAGGCACACAAATTCACACATCCTCTATGATATATATAATGTTAGGTAATGGTCATGCAAAATCCTTTGTTTCATTAGATGGTAATCAAAGCAGCTTTCAATACCTTTCCTTTAATGTGAAGCCCAATCATGATGAAAAACTGAGAATTTGGTTCATAATTATAAGGCAGGAACCAGGAGTGGAGTTTGAAAATTAACACATAAAAATATGATTAAAAAAAAAACCCAAAAACACGTATTTTTACTTTAGAGGGATATATCAGAAAACTCATCAGCCTTTTTGTGCTTTTTAAAAAAAAAATAAAAAATAGAAATACCAGTGATATACTAGATTTCTATTTAATTTGAATTTCTTAATAAATAATGCTTGTTCGTTTGAGTCAAGCTATGTAGTTTGATCTGACATAACCTGCCAACTTCCTAGTGCAAAGTCTGGATCTCCTGTACAATAATTTTCTTGACCTTATCCCAACAATTTCTGTAGTTTATGTGAGAAAATAACTTCAGAGAGGTACATATTGCAGGAAACCGCACTGTGTTGACCTTCAGGACCATATGACAGTAGATATGAAGGAAGAGAATCTGCTTTTTGATTTGTCAACATTAACAGCCCCTGAACTTTTGTTCTACATGGTTTATTGTTGCATAAACTGTGCACTGACCTGGCAGTTTATTAGATGCACTGAGCTACAGCCAGCATAACCTGCCTTCAATAAATCCTACCTTCATGAGGCTTATCAGGTGTTGTTGACACTGTGTCAGAGAGGTGTTGATTTAACCATGTGGTCAAGTCTGTGGAGGATTTAGACCAATCTGGTGGACAGTTTGTCTCTGAAATTGGGGACATGGGACAGATAGTATTTCAATAGAAACACTGACACAAATGCAATAAAATACACATTCAGGCCAACCACTTTAAATATGGGAGTCTGCTATATGTTAGCAGTTGGCCATGTATGATCATAATCAGGCAATTTAACAATCTACATGACATGATACAAAGCATTGATCACCATGACCACGATCTGTTTATAAGGTTGGGGAAACATGCAGTCAGCTGAGACTTAAGAAGTTACTTGGATGAGTGTTTCTCCCACTGAAAATGCAAATTAAGCTTACGCATAAGTTCAATAAGAAAGATCTGTATTCAGTCATCTCTCTGCTTTCCCAGGTGTGCAGCTGCTAGTCTATTCTTTACATCACTTCCACTTTCTAGCACTGAGCAATGCTGTTACTGTAGTTCAATCATATTTCTGCCCGCTTTCTTCAACCCAATCAGCCTCCACTCTGCATGCTTTAAATTGCACTGCTCATCTTTCATTCCCTGCTGCAGACTCCTTTGCGCACTCACCTCCTCTTCTTCTCCACCTCAAGCAAGTCACTTCATCTAAGCTTCCATCTTATCTTCTGGTGGTGGTGAAGTCTAGTTGCCAAATAAAATAACTGAACTATGTATATCAATAAATTATGTTCACGTCCTTCTAATTAACTCTCCTTATTAAACTTCCAGATGAACAGAATCAGTTTTCTAGGACCTCCTTACCCAGGTGATTGAGCATGCATCAAAACACGATAAACCATCTTGCTTTAGCTTTAACCACAGAACAGCTTGCTGCTTTGAGTCTGATGATCCAAGAGATGTAGTGAGTGAGTGGTTAAAAGCTCTTAGACAAATAAAGGCACAAACTTTGATTTCCATAAAACCAAACAGTAAACAAACAAAAAAAAGTTTTTTGAACTAAATCTGTGTAACAAATTTTTATTTACTGAATTTAAATGAATTTAGCATGTAGTAAAATATGCTATTCTATTTATTAATGGAAGTTTGTACAAGATTACACACTGTTAGTACAACTGAAATTACAGTTGTACTGTTAGTACAACTGTAATTTCATATGACTTTAAATTCAGTGCGTTCATTAATTGTATTAAATGGTAAGTGGACACAGCAGAGAGTGGCCATTTACCAGTTCTAATAACTGATGATGATTTGTGCTTCTTGTTGTGCCAAGAATGGCAAAATACATCATACACAACTCCCAATTCCCTCAACCCATAATGCATCATGATACTGTTATACTTTCCCTGTACTAGAAAAAAAGCAGACTGTCTCAGCAGCAGAAAGAGAAACAGAGGAAACAGTAATAGGTATGTCAATAAGACCATAGAGCGAGCTGGTTCACTTGGGATCCAACTAGCTCTAGTTCTAGAGAGCACTTTCAGCCAGTTGTGGGAAACGGCGCACAACTGAAGCATCTATTCTTTATGTTGATGCATTTGCAACACATTCTAGGTTTACATCTGGGCTGGTGAAGGCTAACACTAACACAAGCAGTGTAATTGGAAAGTTTATATTTTAATTTGTTTGCTTTGATAGATAGCATAAACAGAATGCTACTTGCACTGTGCAGTGGTTTCCGGGAAGAAAAATAACTGGGGCTGAAATGATCACACCCTGTGGTTTAGTAAAACATACTGTATCACTGAAGACCTCCACATCATAAATAATGCTGCTGAATCTTAACAATATGCTCCATTTGCCATTGCCTTCCAGGCTTCACGAATAGCAGAATCCAGCTTGGGGCCTTGACCTACACTGAAAACAAAAGCTTTAATATAATAATTCACAGTGAACTTAACCAAGATCTGCAATGCAAAGGGACACTGATTGTTATCCAAGTTACATCACCTTCTGCAGTAAACTGCATATGTTACAAATCATCCTACTATAAATGAAACTATAAAAGGCTTGTTTAACCTAATCGTGCACTCTCATTGATATGTGATATAAACAAGGACAATGGATAACTTTAAACAATATAAATCTAAAGGTATAAGAGCATAAATCAGTATGATGAATGCAAAGTATAATAATCATATACTAAGAATAATTTACTCACAAAGCAACGCTGTCCCTTTTTTCTATAAATCAATCTAGAAAAATACATACATATATACAAACACACACTTATATATATATATATATATATATATACATATATATATCAGGGTAAAATAAATACGAGCACAGCATAGACATATATTAATGGTTTATTGTCATTTTGTAGTATACCAAAAGACAAAAAGGCATTTTAACCCTCAGCACAACATCACTACTAATACATGTCACATATTAGTGTTTTAAACAGTAATAATTAAATATATTTGCTATACTATAAATAAATATATATAAATACTATATCTACAGATAACACAACAAATAATACATGTATTGTTTAATTAATAAAATATCAGAAAGTGATAAAACACAATAGAAATAGCAATAGCTTCATAACAGACCAATAAATCAACACAATTTCATCAGCAGATGTTTGCATGTTCAGTAAAAACATTTCAACAACAAGTTTATGATTAAAATGATCAATGAACTTCAGCCTTACGCTATGTAATGTACGTTTCATGCTGTACTCATGGTCCTTTGTTAGTCCAGTTTAGGACCATGTCTCTGACGTATGTATCATATCAAATATATGTCATATCAAAACAAGCCCACCACTGCAGTTGTTTCAGTTTTTCACTGGTGTTTCCTGTCAGCTGGTCAACCTCACTCAGGCGGACATCCATATCAGCCAACCAAACGACAAGTTCCTCCCTTTGTGCTTCAAATCCCTCCCGCTCTGAGACAAGGAGCTGAAAGAGAGAGAAAAGAGTCAATTATAAAGAAGAGAGAAAAGTGAAACCCTCCTCAGAAGGTCTGACTCGCATACCTGCAGTTGACCTGTGATGGACTCCAGTTTGGCGTTCACGTCATCCCTCGTTGTTGCCAACAGCCGAGTCTGCAGGGTGCCCTGGAAGAGCTGAGTTAATGTTCGACTCCTCCTGGTCAGGCTCTAAAGCTGGATGAGCTGAGGTCTCCCCTCTCATCGCTGCCTCTTAACACAGAAACACAAATTGCATCTGAAGCAGGAGGTGCAGATTTTTTTTGCTATTCTTTTCTAAATCCAGGCTAGATCACGTGGAGGTATTTGGAAAATGTTTTTGGCCAGTGGACGACTGTTGTCTTGCAGAAAGTCAAATCAAACATATGCGATACACAACCAATTCACAAAAACACATTATAAAAAATAAGTCCAGTTCTTGCCTGATTTCAAGTGAAATCTGCATCAAAACAGCACTGTTAGACATTTTATTGTATTTTTACAGCAACTTACTGGCAACACTATTGCCAGTAAGTTACTGTAATTACTGATCTACAGTATCTTTACTGTTGTGATGTTTTACAGTTCAACCACTTTACTGTAAACATATATTACAGTATAACAGCTTTACTGTAAACGTGGTTTACAGTTAGAAAGACTTACCGTGATTAAGTTTTATAGTATCACTGTACTGCAAATGTGGTTTATGGTATAACACTGTAATTGTGTACAGTATAATTTGTTTAGACTGTAATTGTGTTTTACAGCAAATAAAAATAATGTTAACATTCATATTCAATATAAGAACATTTACAAAAAACAATATAATTCAATAAAGTAGTCTCAGAATAGTGAATTAAACCAACATTTATTGTTGATATTTTTTTTAACAAGAAAAACATTTTTCAACTGAATAAAAACAATGTCAATAACCAAAATAAATAGAAGCGTACATGAAAACTACACAGTCCTTCACCTTTCTGTGTCTGATTTTTTTAAGGAAAACAGTTTTTCATTCCACTAAAAACAGGACAAACCCACCAGCATGAACATTAAATAAACTATTACAATTGTAAAACAAAAATCATTTACAAAATGTAATAATTATCAGTGGGTCCCAGGAAATAGAATATGACATGGGATTTAGATTTCCGTTACCAGGATGGTCGGGTTCAGTGTAGTCTTTATCACCACCTGTCAAAGACACATCATCAATATTCATGTTTGCTCAGGTTATTCACTTGTTCACATCTGTCTGAGATCATTCATACTGTTGTATGGATGTGTGTACAGTATGTATATAATTATCAGCTATGTAAAAGATATTATCATCTCTGTATTCTTACCTAGTTGGAAGTCCTCCATTCAAACTCAGAGAGCCGCTGGAGGAAGGTGGTGATCCGAGGGCTGATGCTTGTAACCTTCCTCTTTACGACACGACCTGTCTTGCAGCTTGTACCAAGTTTTGCAGGGCATTTTGTTCCCATGTCTGGATTGATCCTCACAAAGAACCTTTTAACGGAAAAAAGGCTGCTTTAATTTCAAAATTAAAACATACATTACAGCAATCACCTATATGTTTCTGCAACTGTAGTCAAGCTATCACATATATTTCATTCTTAAATGGTGTAAGCTTTAATGGTGTAAAGTATTTACCTCTGTATCATCTCCTGTGTGATGGACGCTGACTCCTGATACTCAAGGTTGAAAACGTAGTATGACGCAAAGAAGACAGCAAGGGTGCTGGCAAAGTCATGCATCTGTTCAGGCTCATAAAATGCCTTGCCCTCCAAACTGATCATCCAGCGGCTTGCAGACATGAAATTATTCCCTAAAAACAGACAAGAGTCCAATAAGACAATGTGCTCACCGTTACAAATAAGGTTTCCACAAGAATGCTGGATAGCAGGCCTCACACTGTACAAAAATAGAATCCACACAGTTTGCTGCTATTTCTCTTATTATTTATTATGTAATGAAAATTATGATCAATTACAGGAAAAAACTGCCTAATGTTTTGGCATTTTGGCCTGTGCTGAAATGTTAGGCTGTTTTTTCCTGTTGGTCATTGTGTATAATAAATAATAAGAGAAACAGCAGCAAACTGTGTGTATTCTATTTTTATACAATATAAAACAGACAAACCCCTGTTAAGTAAGTTGTTGTGGGTACAAATACCACAATAATTACATAGATTTTTTACAAAAATATTACAAGAGGATTGAAAGTATTTACTTACCAAGCGCTATTACCCTTGGTGTGATGGGTAAGGTCATCTCTCTCTCAACAGACATCTTGGTGGAAAAAGCATTTAAAACACAAACACTGAGGCTACATCACACTGTCAGCGCAGCCAGCAAGGGCAGGAGAACAG
>NC_140602.1:38070451-38355451 GCF_057381915.1 Diplotaxodon limnothrissa | reverse complement strand
AGCAAGCATTTCTGCTTGCCTGACAAATGTGCAAGAGAAAAATTAAATAAATAAATAAAATAACAGTCACTGTACAATACATAGCAAAACGATGCACAGCAACAAAAAGAACACCTCCACATCCCCAGAGGGGTAGGAGAGAAGAAAATAAAACTTCATCGGAGAGAAAACCTCTCTGTATTTCCCCTGCCATTCACTCAAGTAAACTACAGCTGGCTACTGTGATAATTAGGACTTTTACAAGTAGTGTACACATGGGGACATACTGTATGACAATTTAATTCCTATGAATAACACTTTAACAAACACTGGCAATTAGTCTAAAAGTTACTATGTAGAAGTAAAAAAAAAACAAACACGCATACCGCAAGAAATAGGATGTAGGTGATTGTACTGTAAGTCTGTGTAGAAATGGGTTTATTTTCTTTACATGCTACTAAAAGTGGAATTGCTCTCCAAGCATTTTGTATTCATGAGGATACAAGCAGAAAGAAAGAAAGCCAAAACATTCTGGTAGACCAAATCAACATACTATAAAGTCAAACAGGGAGACCTGTAAAATTGAACAAACACCATATTTAAAGCCAAATACATCACAACGTTAAAGCTTTTGGTTGTGAATTTGTTGTAACTGATCCATAACAATTTAAAAAAATATACACTATATTTACACACAACTTTACTTACAAAATGTTCTGGCTAATCTGCCTGACTACACTAGCATTATGGAGTGCCATTGTGCTACTTGAGTTATATGCATGCAAAGCACTTGCTCATATTAAGTGTAGCATTTGTTTTTAGAGAAGCAGCAGCCCTTATACTCTTTAATGTTATAGTTCACATTCTACACAGTCATGTGAAAACAAGGTTTCCCTGGACATTATGCATACAACCTATTATTCAATAGCTTGTATAATCACATTTAAGAGCAATAAGCAACTGTATTCTGTATGAATTTATCAGTCTCTTTGATCGTTGTGGAGGAATTCTGGTCATTCTTTGACCCTTTTTCCTTTGTTCATTGAGGTTTGTGGAAATTCATTTATGCACAGCTCTCTCAAGGTCCCGGTACAGCATTTCAGCCATTGTGTTGAAGATTTGCTGGTATGGTTCAGATCTTTGTTTGTTGTATTGTCCAATTTCTGCAAATCTTTAGCTGCTTTAGCTTAGTTTACAGCAACTGCCACATCAGGTCCTGTGGTTACATTGTTACTATAATATTTGACTTCTTACAAACTCACTTGTAGAATGCTGGCATAGGCAAAGTTGGAATTAGGAACAAGACTGGAGTCTTTGGCAGGTGACCTTGCTAAGCGTTTGATGCATACAGCAGCAGAAATGCAAGAAAAACACTGAGTGGGCAATGCTAGTTTTAAGAGTGTCATTTAACTCAAAGTGAATGCCTAAGTACATGTGAACAACTTTTAACAGAATTTGTCTTTGCAAACAAAATCCCAAAATGATTAGAAAAACATCTTCTATAACTGGGATGGGAGAGCACTAATCAGACGCTTGAGCAGAGATGACAGAAAAAGCCTTTTCTCTATTACCAATAGCGGTAATGAATCTATTATAGTGCCAGAGTATAATTTAGTAACATTTAATAATTTGCCATCTTTAATCATTCCCATTTGTTTGAAAAGGGATTAAATCACTTAAGTTTGGGTACATTAACATGACACCTGATTAGGACAGACCGATCTATTTCAGATTTAAATTAGGAAAATACAGTATTTTAGTGGTTTCAATAGTGAAATGGCATGCCATACAATAGCAGAGGACAAAAGACAAAACTGTGTAAGAGGTAGGCCATAGCTTATTTGAAAAAAAAAAAAAAAGCGAGACAGAGCGAGAGCAAGAGAGAAGAATAAGGGAAAGAAAACCCAGGGAGAATCTGTTTTGGAAGATGCTAATAGAATCTTAAAATGTGAATGAGTAGAGGGGACAGTACCCAAATGAGAATGCCACATTGATCCTGACACACAAAGGCCTTGCGGGACAAAAGAAAGAGAGACAAATATAACATGCAACAAAAAGGAGGAAATTAAAAAGTCATTCTCACAGGGTTGTGAAAGGCGAGGTTTATAAGCCCTTGTCACGTACTCCCAATAGGCATAACCCCATTTTCATATACAACTAATTTAATCAAGGTGACTTCTCCTTCCTGCCTCTCTCAGGATAAAGACTGGAGTTTGTTGTTCCCTTGTGCCCACAAGCCAGCATATGCTAAGATATCTGTCTGTGGTTCATCCTCCATAAAAACTCAGTGTGGCATAATCTGTACTGAGGACAGCTCTCCCCTCCTTTGTTCTCCTTAAAAACCTTAGTGCTTTCATGACACCCTGAAAACTTTCCTTATGGCATGTTCATTATCATTTGGGAGTGACAAAATGGGTTTTTACTTAGTTGACTTCATATGAAACATTTATGAAAAATGCTCTGCTTTAATGGTTATATTTAACATTAACTACTCAACATTCAAACTAAAACAAAAAGGAATATAAAGGAAAACATACAACCTTATTACTTTTATTTGGCTCTCTATTTTGAATTGTTTCTGTTATACTGTTGTAAAATATATGTACACTTATAGGAAATCAACTTTTATTCCACCTGCAGAATATTTAGTCTTCATAATCAATGCCATGTATAAATCATCTGTCTTCCTAACTGTTCATATTTTCATGTCGGTGCATTCCTGTTTAGATATTCAAAGACCTATTTTGAGACACAAATTAGCTGTGACAGACTTAACCATGTGACAGAGAGGAAAGAGAGCAAAAATAAAATCAAAGTCTGCTGTGTCAGAGAATGCCGTACTGGGGTTTGTGGTCTTGTACAATTGGCTTGGTAAACAGCTGCTTCTCACAGATCAAAGAGCCAATCACACAAGGGTAAAGAATGTTTGAAAGAGGAGCAAAGATCTATTTCTTTATCCTGACTTAACCTGACAGGGCATAGAAAAAGAATGCAGCTCTAACAGATTGATGACCCACCAACTAATGCTCTTTTATATGATAAATACGAGTGTATATTGACTTATTGTCTGCAGCTGAAGCTGAAATTAAAATGGATTCCTGGATGTACTAGTGTGACACTTAAAGCCAAGACATAGACAATTGTGATTCATGAAGCTGATAACTGAGGCCAAGGACATAACCTGATCAATTACTAGATGGTCACTTAATTGATGGTTATTTAAATAATATAGCAGATTTCTTTTTTTTTCTGTGCTATCAACTACTTTCTAAAATTGTGGGAAAAGCTTTGTTTTGTTGCCATATGAGCCTAGTGCAGTGGTTTTGACAGTGACATTTAGATATTAACAGCAATGACATTTCCATGAGCTAGCTAAATATTAGCATGCAAAATTAACATAGTAAAAATTAATTATATACTGCCTACATCAGTGACCTCCTGACCCAGTATGAACCTTCCAGATCCCTCAGGTCATCTGGATCTGGTCTTTTATCAGTTCCCAGAGTCAGAACCAGACACGGAGAAGCTGCATTCAGCTTTTATGCTCCTTATATCTGGAACAAACTCCCAGAAAGCCTCAGATCAGCTGAAACACTCAGTTTATTTAAATCCAGGTTGAAGACTCACCTATTCTCAGCTGCATTTGAATAAAGCACCAAATCCACACTTTAAGCTTAAATTTCAAAACTTACATTTAACTACTGATTTTATCTATTGTTCAGATTCTATCTGTTTTGATTTTATATACTGTTTTGTTTGTTTGTTAATTAGTTTGTTTGTTTGCTTGTTTTAATCAATTTTAAATCATGCTTTTTATTTGTTTTTGTTTCTAATGTCTCTGTAAAGCACTTTGAATCACCTTGTTGTTGAATTGTGCTATACAAATAAACTTGCCTTGCCTTGCCTTGCCTACCAAATATATGATGCAGTGTTTCAGTGCACACTCAGTAAGCTCTTAGAAAAGGGGTAGCTTTGTGGGTCTTATTATTTTTAAGTGGTTCATTATACATAGACAATTTATATATATATATATATATATATATTTTATTTAAAAATGTTGAAAACATTATCAACAGAATTGTTTTGCCTCCCTTAAACACCTTCATGTTGTAGAGAAAAACTAAGAGTAGCAAGAGCAGTAATGAGGACTTTATTTTGTCCATTTGGGAAACACAAAGATCACTTTTCACCCAATAATTATTGTGATAGGTTTGTTAATGTATTACCCAGTTTCAATGCCAACGTGTAAATTTTTGTAATTGTATATTATATATTTGCGGTTGAAGGTCAGTTTCAGTTTAAACGTTGATTACAGATATCTTTTATACTGGTGTTTATACACTCAGTCTACTTAGAAATTTTCAACCTGTTCTTATAGTAATCACTTATTCCTTTGTGACACTTGGTCAGATACCATAGTCAGGAAGATGGGCTGACACAGAGATTAGATAAAATGAATAAATTATGTGCATGAAATCATAGGCATGCAAGTCTTTTAGTCTTTGTACTTCCTCCCAGGGGAAGGTGGAGACGAGTGCAAGATTTGAAATTTCAGGCCTCTAATGCTCTGATGCAGTTTCACCTCAGGGGACCTTATTAGTCAATGGGTCACTACACACTGCACCCCTAACAGAACAGACTCCTGTGCCCATGCCAGAACTTGTCTTGATTAATTATCAACAGAGGCCATATCCAGCTGCCACAGGCGAGAACAGAGACACAGTGAAAGAAAGAGAACATAACTACCTCTAATAGTACCACTAATGCTGCTGCTGCTACTTCTGTTCCTATTTGTGATTTGTGTACTGTCTCTCAAAGCCAATAATCCAAGTTGTGTTGCTTAAAAGAAATACAATTAATAGTAAAATAAAATGACAAAGCAGCTATCCAATTTATTTTGCCATTTTTGTATAGTTTAAATAAACAATCATTTTTATAAGCTATTATAATGAAACTAGGCTATGTGGGATGAAATTATCTTTTGTTTCAGTTCCTTAAAAGCAGTTTGCTGTTTCACATTAATAGAATGAGGCATGAGAATAAGGGTATACAAATTCTTGCATTTCCTCAGATACTGTAGCTTGCATAAATACCCATACAACATTTTTAGTTTGCAGGTTCAGGCAGTGAGCACTGAGCGTTGACCAGTGCAGGGAATAGTTTGCATTTGAAATAAATGTAAGCAGGATCCAGTCCTAAACTTTAGCTTTATCCTGTGTGAATGTGCTGTTTTAGATCTGAGACAAACTATTACATTTTGTTTTTGCCTAAACATAAGACCCAACCTACTAAGGATGTCAGGCTTTCCTATTTTTCCCCATTAAGCTGGTTTTGCAGGCATAATGTCTGTTTCTATCTTTCAGACTACTTCAAACTGAACACTAAGCTTGAGCAGTAAACGCTAATCAAAGCCTTTAAATCCATATTCTAATTTCAGAGGTTTTGCATCCAGGTTGTACACTTGGAAAACAAGTATCAGCCCTTGTAAGAGATCGATCAACCTCCTCCATGTGAACACCAGGAGCTTCCTGTCAGTTCTGTTCAGAAGTCTGTATCCCCAAGTGCAGCAGCTGACCCAGCTTGACTTCCCCCTTGCTGCACTGTCAGATTCCTTCAATCTCGTCTTCTAAAGGCATTTTCACACATAAAGTGCAGCCTTAAACTGAAAATTAAATAAATAAATATATTAAAACATATTTGTTAGAGTGTTTACTAGGTGTAACAGGTGTAAAAATTAAGTTTAACATCCAGGCATGCACCAAAACAGAATCTCTGAAGTTTAATGGAGTTCGAAGTTAGCAGGGAGTTAGCACACTAAAGATGATACACCATGTTCTGACTGAGAGATTTCTGAAAAATGAAAAGGTACAGCTCTGCCATCACTTCAGACATAAATGAAGACAGAAAACTAAATGGTAGTGGCATTTGTAGGGTTACTGAAGTTGGGCTAGCTGGTATATAATGATGTGCTATGTGGTGGCTAGCTATACAGCTATGGTTAGCTTAATATAAACAGTAAAGCTGGAGGATGAATGCTAACTTTTTTCCACTCAATAAAAGTTAAAGAGAGGGCTCCCGATGGTTAGGGACAAATGCAATTGCATGGCAGGATGCTATAAACACACCAAACTTCAGTCAGGAGAACAACTGAGATAATCGATGTTAGTCATTAATGTACTGCTGCATAATGTACCAGTTAGACCAGTTAGAAGAATCGCAGATAATAGTTCCACAGAGCTAGTCGCCCTTGCTTAAACCACATTCTCAACATTTTCAGTGGCGTGAATATGTCGGACATGACCTATGTACTGCATGTGCTACAACTAAGAAAAGATATTTTTGATAAATATAGAGACTTGGTTTGCTTTCCATCTACATGATTGATAATAAGTCTGGGAGTTTAAGACTAAACTGCTAACAACATTAGGTATATAATCTCCAGAGCAACTCAATTAATTAATTATGATTTTTTTTTTTAAATCCAACAGGTGTTCTGGCATGAACTATCTAGGAGTCAGTCATAAATCGACCGTTAGCTTTTCCCTCACAGGCAGAGTAATTCTGAAGCCAGGGAGTCCCTCAAACAGCCTAAACTGGTTATTGCTAGGCTAAAAGTACCAGGTGAAGCGTGAAAATGTTGAAACTGCAAAAAATCGTGAAGACTTTGAACATCTCATCATTTTAGTGCACAATGTCATGAAACGATAAAAAGAAGTTGGAGAAGTCTGTGTGTGCAAAGACAAGGCTAAAAATCAATATTGGATGCCCATGATCATCGGGCCCTCAGGCAGCACTGCATTAAAAAAAAAAGCATCAAATAGCTGCATTGGTTCACAAACATTTCCAAAAATTATCGCCTATGAACACAATTAACTATGCCATCCACAGAAATACAGGTCAAAGATGTATCGTGCAAAGAAGATGGCATATGGGAACGTGATCCAGAAATACCACCGTCTTTTCTGGACAAAGCTCATTTGAAATGGACTAAGGCAAAGTGAAAAACTGTTTTGTGGACATATACATTAAAATTTGAAATGAGTTTTTATAAAGAAAAAAAGAGTAACCATTTGTCCTCTTATCAGCATTTAGCACAAAACCCTGTATCTGAGGTTGTATTAGTGTCTTTAGAATTGAGAGCAGGCTTATGTGGAAAGGCACAATCAAAGCTCAAAGCTATATATGCTCCGATCCAGATAACATGTTTTTCAGGGCAGGTTTTTCATATTTGAGCTAGACAATGGTACATTGTAGTATACAGTACAGTTTATCTATTAGAAAAACATGGCTTTGTAGTAGAAGAGTCTGGGTGTTGAACTGACATACCTCCAGTCCAGGCCTTTAAGCAAATGAGAACATTGGGTGCATCATTAAATGAAAGCAATAGTAGAAGCGGTCTGCATGGAAGTGATTAGAACACCTTGTCAATTCTTTGGTTGGTTGAGTGAATACTTTTAGTAATATAGTGTAAGTTGGTGTTCCTCTTCTACTGTATAACTACCCATACTGTGATAAATTTAAAACTCCAAGGAGACAGCCCAGTACAGATAAGACATTTTTTTTATTCCAGCAGTTTACCAAATACCTGTATGAGTTTTTCATTGGACACCAAGCTTCTGAAATTGTACTGTTCATGAAGAGTGGTAGACACATTTCATTGTGCCACATACAGTACTGTTCAAAAACACATTAAATTTGACCATGACTACTGCTATATTTTGTCAAGTTGAAACTAAGACACTCTAAGGAATTACAATTTATGATAAAATGTTTTTGTTTTTTTTAAAAAAAAAAAAAGCAGCAGGTATCAGGTAACAGGTCAATGAGGTTCTCCAGACTGTGACATGGCACAATCAACTGTGATCAAATTGTTGATGCAAAAACAGCATGAGCAGGATTTCATCCAAAGAACAACACACACAATAATAGGTGTTGTTTACCTCAGTGATGTGGCAGGGATGTGCTTGTGATGTTTATATATACCTTTTTAAGAGTGGTTGTGCTGGAAAGAATGCAGTATTTTTCTCTTTTCAGGTCTACCATCAATGTATATTTGCTGCACAGCTAGTGGTTTATAAGTTCATAAAACACAGCTGAACCATTCTGGAATGAGGCTGAGGTTGGAGTATGTGTTAATTCATAGAATAAAGGATTCAAATAAGTAGGAAGAAGCTACAGATATACTCTGACTGCATTGTAGTAGTGACATAACAAAGAAAATTCATTTTATACATACAAGAGCTATTGAATAGCTTTTTTTCAGGCTTACTCTACTCTGACTGACTAATAGACAAATTCTAGTTGACTAACCTGTCTGTAGAGTTTATTGTATGACCAATATGTACCTCCCAATTGTTATCCACTGAGAGCTTTGCTATGCTTATAGAAATGTGATGTTTGTTTTTCTAATATAATGTATATATGTTTCGTTTTTCTTCCCAGATGTATTTCCATTTACATATTTGATCCCAGAAGAAATGATCCCCAGTCAAAAATATACATTATGTGCTGAGGTTTCTTATAGGTGCATGCTTAAAGCCTGACTGACCTTAGCCATTACAGTCCTCTCTAGAGGATGGTTCTGCAAGATGCTGAAATGGGTCTGAATTAAATTGGACTTCAGAAATACAACAAAAAAAAACCTGCCTGCATCCCTCAAGGACCTATGCAGCTGCCTTGGGCAAGATGAAGATTGGAAAAAACTGTGCATGCATAATAAAAAAAGGTAATTAATTTCAACAGAATGATAATTTTAGTTACTAACAACATACAGCTATGCAGTATTGACAAAATAATTACTTTTCTGAAATATCACAAAGGGACAGAATTATTGTTATTATTATTATTATTATTATTATCATTGTGTGGATTTTTAGTATATCGTCATGTTCCAATCTTCCCGTTTGCTTTGCCAAGCTGTCAGCATATTCTATTCTATAACCATCATGTTATATGGCCTATGATCTTTCTACCCACGCTATTTAGATGAAGTGGTTCTTTAATGCTTTCAATCCTGTAATTGCCCAATCAACAACTTCTCCATTACTCCCATTACCTCTAAGCACTGTTGACAAAGTTACTTGCACTGAAAGGGCAGCTGAAAAAGCTACAAGCTGTTATTAGCATAGCTAAGCTGCTGCAACAGTAAATCTGTTTTAACTCTAAACAAAAGGCTTTTCAGAAAACACAAGCTGCAGTATATGAATGAGCATTAAATACTTAAATGTTTTTCTTTAAAAAAACAATCACAACATGAATCATACATCATATCATACATGATATTTTCATTTAAATATCATGTATGTATTACTACAGAAGGTTGTACGTCATTTTTTCTTTGTTCATGTAGTGAAATTCACTCTCAACTAATGTCATATGTTAGTTTTTTTGGATACCCCTTTAACCTCATTTTATTTTATTATTTATGTATTTTAAAAGGTAGAGGTTAGTACAGAAATTTCAAAATAAGTCAATTAAGTCCTAAAATCGATATCATGGGACTGTAGCCAGATGTTCTAGTGGTACTGCTGCGGGAGTCATTAGTGCTGTTAAGGAATCATCACAGTGTTAATGATGAAAATGGAACAGAAGCATTTTACACATGGGAGAAGTTTGTATTTTAAACCAAACTTATTCCCACTTAACCTGTAATACAGCATCTGTATAACCTAAACTCAAAACTGAAAATGAAATGCCACACTTCCAGTCTCCTCATCTGGTTTTGTTAACTGGTGCCCAATCAAGAATTGGCATCTTGAGAAATCAACAATATGCCAGAAAATAATAAAGGGATACACAGTACAGTACAAAAAATACCAGCCTAGCCAAGCTTATTCTGATATAAAATCAAAAAATCAATCAAAAATAAGCTTAATAATAAACAAAATGCAAATAAGTAACTACTGTGTACATACACATCTACCAAGTACTCAGGTTTACTAACACAGCAGTAATAATGAGGCATTGGTGCATATGGTTATATGTTACATCTCTGCATGACTGATAATAAGTCTAGAAGACTAAACTGCCAGCAACAAATTGCCAACAAGATTCAAAAAGCAGATGTATTTCTATAAGCAGGTTTAACGAACTTGTTAACACTGTGATGGGAGTAATTACAGAATTTTTTTTTTTTAAAGATGTCTGACAGGCTGTTTCATTTCCCAATTCAAACCCCATATAAAAGTGTACACTGTATTACAGCATATTAATCTTCTAATTCTAGATGAGACTGTATGAATTCCTCATTAAAAAAAACATGTTAAGTGAACAGCAATATGGATTTAGACCAAAAAGTACTAAAATACAGGCACTAAAACTCCCATCTTATCTTAATGACCTTGTAGTACCATATCACCCTATGAGAGCACTTCGCTCTCGCACTGCAGGCTTACTTGTTGTTTCTAGAGTATTTAAAGGTAGAATGGGAGGCAGAGCCTTCAGTTTTCAGGCCCCTCTTCTGTGGAACCAGCTTCCAGTTTGGATTCGGGAGACAGACACTATCTCTACTTTTAAGATTAGGCTTAAAACTTTCCTTTTTGGTAAAGCATATAGTTAGGGCTGGACCAGGTGACCCTGAATCCTCCCTTAGTTATGCTGCAATAGACGTAGGCTACGTCCACACGTACCCGGCTATTTTTGAAAACGCAGATTTTTCTATGCGTTTGCACCTTTCACCCACACGTAAACTGCGTTTTTGGTCACTGAAAACGAAGATTTTTAAAAACTCCGGCCAGGGTGGATATTTTTGAAAACTCCGTTTTTGCATTTACGTGTGGACTAGAAAAACAGAGAAAACGCAGCGTCAAAGGTGTGCGCATTTTTTGACGTCACACTGTGCGCCACGTTATTGGTTCGGTGAAATGAATTTCTACAATACTGTTACTGTTAATTCTACTCTCTGCAGTGTTTAAATGCTTACATATACACACACAGTTACTGTCCCTCCACACATACGACTCGGTTCTGCTTCTATGCCCCAGCTTTGTTTACTTTTTCCCACCAAGGCTTCTAGACTTCTGATTGGCCAACATTTCTGCACGGTTAAGAATATATCGTCACCTGTTGCTTTGGCATGTTCATAGCAGCGTTTTCCTTCATTTCTGCCTTTACGTGTGGACGGGGTTATTTTTTAAAACGAAAACGGAAAATCTCCGTTTTCAAAAATACACGTGTACGTGTGGACGTAGCAGTAGGCTGCCGGGGGATTCCCATGATGCATTGAGCTTTTCCTTTCCAGTCACCTTTCTCATTCACTATGTGCTAACAGACCTCTCTGCATTGAATCATATCTGTTATTAACCTCTGTCTCTCTTCCACAAGATGTCCTTATCCTGTCTTCTTTCTCTCACCCCAACCGGTCGCAGCAGATGGCCGCCCCTCCTTGAGCTTGGTTCTCCTGGAGGTTTCCTCCTGTTAAAAGGGAGTTTTTCCTTCCCACTGTCGCCAAAGTGCTTGCTCATAGGGGGTCATATGATTGTTGGGTTTTTCTCTGTATCTATTGTTGTACAATGTACTGTACAATATAAAGTGCCTTGAGGCGACTGCTGTTGTGATTTGGTGCTATATAAATAAAATTGAATTGAATTAATAGCATTTGTTCATAAAGTAACAACTGCAATTGACAATAAGGAATATTACACTGGGGTCATTTTAGATTAATAAAAAGCTTTTGATACTGTTAATCAAACATTATTAATAATTATTGTTTTAAAAAAAATACATATGTATGGAACTACAGTGGCAGTATTATCATTTTAGATGACACCACCCTAGTGTGCTGAGGCAATGACTTGGGTCAACTTCATGTTTTCAAAATCCAATTAAAGATATGGATTCATTATAAGGCATTGACACAAACCATAAGTCAAGCCAATGTTTGAAAATTACTCACACTACACCAATAAGAAAATTACAATAAATAATAAATTACAAAACATTAACTGAAATTTAATTAACTATTCATAAATAAAGTATCTAAATAATTTGCAGTACTATATAAAGTAAAATTCCAAGGAGCTTGGAAACAAACATTTCTGGACTTCTGTAAGTTTCTTAAAGACATTTCACCTCATCCGGGAAGCTTCTACAGTTCTAAAAACAATTGGTGGAGAGTCCCAGATTTTTAAGGCCTACTGGGAGTATCCCAAAGAGGTTTGTGGACCCACTATTGTTCCTCTGCCTAATCACAGGAGCCAAGTTATGAAAACGGCTGTGGGTCATAATCAACCGAGGTTTTGGATGAACCCATTGTCAGACCTTGCCCCACCCTATCATGTGACTCAGGGATCTCAAAGCTGGATTATAGATGGCAGGCAGTTGGTGTCAGCACCCCCTCTGTTCAAAGATGGTCATTCACAGTGGACATAGATGGCTTCTTTCACTCCTCTTTCAAACCATTTGTCTTCTCTTTACAAAATATGAACATTAGCATCCTCGAAAGAGTGACCTTTGTCCTTTAGATGCAGATGTACAGCTGAGTCTTGTCCTGTCGAGGTGGTTCTTCTTTGCATTAATGGAGTGGCTGTTTGGTCTCTCCAGTGACGAGGTCTGAGTCTTCCTCGCTGGACTGCACAGCTTATAGTACTTTGTTAGCCTGTGTTTGGGGGTTTTGTCTTTCCATATTAAAGTTAGCAATGTGAAATAAAGTAGCTTCTGTAAAACATAGTATGTTGTTTTGTATGTTTGTTTTATATATTTTTTTTATTTCATTGAAAAATATATATTTCATTGCACTTTAGGTTTTATTTATTTCAAAATATAAAAATAAATATTTCAAAATATAAAAATAAATATAAAAAAAACTAACAAAAAATTGCAGAAGTTTAAGTCAGAAGAAAACATTTAAAATCTCAGCTGGACAAGATACACATGAGATATGACATTGATTGCATATCTCATAACAGTGCCAAACTACCAAAATACATCCATGGATACAATCCATCCATCCCTTTTCTTCTAAGTCTAAGTCAGGGTCAGTCATATACACTATACACATCTATACACTGTGCATTACTCCGCTGACATTAACATAATTATTGCTCAATAACCCAGTCTAATACATTTGACATCACTGTAGCTAATACTGTAAATTAAAAGGAAGAAGTAGAAGAAGCAGTAGCTGAGGCTGAACAGTTAATAATTGATTTCCCCTTTGACAGCAGCTTTGCTGCTGATTTGGATATACTTAGTTATTATGTAAAAAGTCTAAATGATGAATGCAGTATAAATAACTCTAAAAACTTTACTGAATAACATGCATATAGAAAACTCATAGCATTTAAGACCTATATTTATGCATATTAAGATTCTCCAGCTCTGAAATGCACCCTGATTTTTAACCTATATAGTTCTTCAACTGCAAACTGCCAAAATCATTCATGCTTGATCTATTTTTGCATCTTGAGTTGCTGGTTACCCCTCTTTTTCTCCTAGATAAATTTAAGATTTATATATTAAATATAGAGTCAGATTCCAGCACTTTATCATGCCTTAAGGAAATTTAGGTCTGCTAAATGATACATGAGTGAACTATGTACTTGAATGAAATTCCCCTTAATTCCCATTCCCCTTGAATGAAAAGAGTTAAACTCTTGAGTCCTTTCTCAAATCCAACTGAGGCTCATTAATTGTGGCTGTGTTTTGTATTTATAAATATACATTCTCACACATGCATATTTACAGTATTAAAATGGAGCCTTTGATTCTTATAAACCTGTTGTCGTGGTGAATTAAAGTATTTTAACTCCACTGATGATGGCTTTTCTAATTCATTATAAATGTTCTTAATCAACAGTAAACATCTTCCACACTAGTTGATAGCTTACTGTCAACAGCTGTTATATAAATGCATATATTGTTTTTTTTGTAAACAAAACATTTATAGAATACAATTCAAAAGTGATTTGTGGTTGTATTCTTGTGAACAGAAGTTATGGCATTGTCAGTGTCATTCACCAAAATCCATTCTGTTTATGAAGAAAAGTGATGAATGAATGTCATTCCTAAAAAAAAAGCAACATAAGTTTAAAACCAGCATTATGTACACATTATGTGAATTTTGTTGCATTCCTCAATTGTACATATACTGCTTGTGCTATTGTCTCTTAACACATTGAAACAATAAGCGTTACATTAGCTGTATGCAATCAAACATGAATGTCCTTATGCATACAATGTAATTTTGCTCATGGGCTGGTATCTTTATTAATATTAAAAATATTTTTTTGTCTCTTTAATATGAGTACATTGGATTATATCCTTCTTATTTCAACACTGATGTACTGTCCATCCATTAATGTAGTAAGCCTTAGGATTACCACAAGGCAAGGTAGTATATAATAAAGTTATACATTCTTTTCAGCTAATATTCAAAATTTTGTTCTACATAGCAGGACACGTTTAGTCAACATATAATGATTTGCTCTGCTGGGTTGCTGTGGCCATAAGTACTCTTAACTGTCTGTCTATTATTAGGTATCCACAGGGCACCGCTCCATTGTGCTTTTTCTTATACTCCTTCACTGCTATTCTCTAAATTATTGAAACTGTAACAACCTTTTCTGGCAACCATGTAGAATTATTCGTGGACTGCAGTGCAATCAATGGCATCAATTGATGGAGTTTTTGCACTGCTCTCAAATGAACAGTCGTCTTATACATGTAATCACATGTTTGGTGACCTTGAAAAGGGACAAAGATGTAAAAGAATGTAAGTAAACAAACCCCTGGTTTTAATCATATCACCTTGAACAACTGTGCATCCTCAGAAAAATCAATTTCAAGAATAGAAATGGTACAACGGGTCAATGCCCTTTGTGTGTTACCTGCTGAGTAACTATTAGAACAGTATAGCCTCCTGAGGCTGGCTCCAGTAGGGTGGTGACTGGGTCATTAGTGATTCCACAGCGAGAGTGTGGGTGAACTGTGGAAAAGTTCAAAAGCATCCTAGGTGTGTTCCCAAGGGTTGAGGATGGAGGTCTTGAGGGGGATTCTCCACACAGCGTTCAGCATGTCTAATCTCAGCAGGTAGACCCTTGTATAAACACGTGTCTGTCTGCAGGGGGACACAGTCAGGGAGGATGGAAAAGAGCAAATGCAAACCTTCATTATGTAAAGAGTGGTGTATATTGATGAAGACAGAAACAACAGAGGCAAACAGCCACCACACAATCCCTGGATGACACCGACCACCCAGCTCGTCTTATTGTCATGCATGCCCTCTTCTGAGTAGTGATGGGGCACTGGGACAGTGGTAAAAGGCAACATAATCAATCAAAGCAGGCAGCCTGACATTCAACACAGCAGAACATTTCAAAGGGGAAATCACAGCTACAGCAGTTTTCTTTCAATTTGTTTCTGGCGTGCACAAGTGGACAGCAAACATACTGGTCACTTTCTTTCAATGTTCAGCTGATTGCCTGCATATAATGTTTCCTTTCCCTTTGTCAAGAGGATTATGATTAATGTTTATCTCTTATCATGTCAGACAATAATGACCAGTTTCCATAAATATAATAAATACAGAACAGCCAGATGCTTTTCTGATTTGTTTGCTTGTTTGTTTGTTCTTTGGTAAATGAAAAATGTGCGTGGTGCATTTTATTTAACATTACAATTAAGTTATATCTTGGACCAATATTTTTTGTTAGATGCTGACGTCCACTCTCAGCAAAACAATTTTTGTTTTACCCTTGATAAAGCGTTGCTGTTAAGTTAGATAGTACTTTTACTGTATGAACAGGTCAGAAAAAAATACATGGCTTGACAACCAACTTTCCAGAAGACTAGTAAAAGAAAAAACTGCCAAGTTATAAGTAATAAAATCATGCATTTCAACCTACATTGTCTGCTCGAGGGACACACACATCCTCTGTCTGGGAAACAGCTGTGCTGTGTTACTCTTAATCTGTGGGTAATTAGAAAGGTTGAAAATATATTACATATGTATGGACTTGAGATTTTAAAAAAAATAGATTCCAGTGGTATTTATTATTTAAACCTGACTGACTTACTTCATTACGAGAAAGGGAAAAAAACACCTAATTTAATGCTCAGATTGAGAAACTACCTAGAACTTGGCGCAGTAACTGCTCTCTGATAATGAGGATGGGCAAAAGAACAACCAAAACCTATATTTCACCCTCTTTATATCCCTGAAATTGCTAGACTCAAACCAATTTAAGAGATAAAAAAAAAATGAGCATGAAATAGGAACGGGGTTGGAAGAAAAAAAATATTAAATGTTCTGAATGTATTACATCCCTGAAGAAATTCATAGACAAGACTTGATACGACTAGGTTGTGTGCATAACTGTCATTTGGTTGTGTGAATAGCTTTCATAAGTTATTTACAGATGTTCCATCAGTTTCTTTTGCAGCTCCAAAATGACCTTTTTACACCTACTTGTCCCAACAGAACTTCATTGGTAACAGACGACACAAGCTGAATACAAACAGCATCTAGTTCAATTAGTGCCCACCATTCAAAGGAAGCCTTTGAATGTTTTTTTAAACTCTACATCTTTAAAGTATGGTATTACTCTAAAAGCAGAAGACATTTAATGCTTTCCTCAGCTCAGTGTTCCCAACTCCTCAGTAAGGAAAATCGCTATTGGTTGTCCTAAAAGTCGCTAAATGACGTTATTGCCTAATTTGCATAATTGGTCATGCTAATATAATTGTAGCCTATGTTGTTGGAGAGAGAAATAACATCGTGGAAGAGACATAAAGTAAAAAAACGTCTTAAATACATCTAGAATTTATTTAGAACTACAAATTAAATTATTTTTTTTTAGCAATTGTTTTTTTAATGTCACAATTCCAACCCTGCTCCTTTATCCGGGCTTGGACCGGCAAAAGTGACCCGAAATAGGCACTCTGGTGGAGTTACTTTGTGTGTGTGTGTTTATAAGTACTTTTAAACCATGTGATCCACAAAACAGCATAACAGTAAAAGAAGAACTGACTGCGTTACAGTGAGTGCAGGAGCAGCGGCTTCGCTCATGTGCGATTCATTTGCAGTTTGCACGCAAAGGTGTGAACATCTTCTGCCCTTCAGCAGCTGGGGGAGGACTATCCTCCGCCTGTGAGCGTTTTGGAACAGGCGAGGTGCCCACGGCAGCACCGCTGCTTGTTAAGAGTAAGAGCGATACGCGCTTTCACGTCAAAAAGTCGTCATAAATAAGTCTCCAATAACACTAGAAAAAGTTGCCAGATTTGTCGCTAGTCGCTTTTTAGAAAAAAAGTCGCTAAGGGAGTCTGAAAACTCGCTAAATATAGCGACAAAGTCGCTAAGTTGGCAACACTGCCTCAGCTTGTATGCTTTTAGCTGAAAAGCTATAATTTGAATACCAATATAATAACAGATTTTTCTACTAAAGCTCTAAAAATTAAGTAAATATCTAAAGAAGGACTCACAGAAGCCTGAATATTTGAATAACTGATAATCATATTATTAGTTCAGCTTGTTTGTGTGCTTGTTTGTAAACCTGGGGCTTCCCTTGCTCTGTCCTCTGCTCGACTGACAGCTGTTCAACCCAGCAGGCCCCTGAGGCAGAACACGAAGCTCCATCTGATGTCAGTTTGTCTGGTGTCAGCAGGCCAAGACACTTTGTTTTTCCATCAGCATCCTCACCTCTGGGGCGAGAGCATCTTTGGTGGTAGACTATTTCACTATCAGTAATGAGACATACTGCATGGTGGGAGTCATCCATGACAAGTTAAGCAAGTCCACACATAGTCACATAAGTTTTCACCTTTCCAAGTGGCGGTGAAAATTCTCTATATTTCTGGTGCTGAGAAATTGGCATTGAGTGCTGGGATTAATGAATCGCTCTTACTGAAAGTGTAGGTGTACTTGTCAGTGACACTGTCCAGGCAGTAAGTGTTCCTGTCAAGTGGAACACAATTCTGTCACATACCTCAGCCTTTAATTATAGTCCAAGCTCTCGTCATCTTGGGCGTTTATTAAAATAGAGCAGGGTAGGCTAAAATGGAAGTCTATAGAATTGACTGTGACAAAAAAGTGTGATATGTCAAGGTGATTTCATTTTATAATCAGTGATGTTGGGTTTCTTGATTTTCCCTTGACAATGTGTTCTGGTTTCTTACAGATTCTGCTCACCAGTGATGTGCACTGATGAGGTCAAGTTTGTCTTTTAACATAGACAGTTGAGGCTTTATTTTATGGGATAGTTTGGATCCATCAATCTTTTCTCATATTCAATCTAAGGTTTTCAAACTGCAAGCCTTAGTGTCATCTGATTTGGTTCATGCATGGACCCATCAGCTTCCAGTAATAGGAGGATTTCCCGACAAGACAAATATATGGAGATATGAAGGACTCACAGAAGCCTGAATATTTGAATAACTGATAATCATATTATGAATTAAAGAGAAGGTGTATTGCAAGGCCAGCTATCTGGACTGAGTTGTTGTTTTGTGTCCAAAGATAATTTTTTAAAATAAAATAGTACAGTTGAGCTATTCTGTTCACCAGTAATAAAGGGAATAAATGAGCTAAAATTTTATCTTCAGATGATTTAAATAAAGTGGGGAGAAATGCTACTAATGTAATGACTCTGTATTTCAATGTAATTCTATTAGACTGCTCCGGATTCTTGAGAATACAGGCATGGTCACATGTGAAGCGGCCTAACCAGAGAAGCCCAGACCTTCCTCTCCTCAGACTGCTTATGCTGTCTTTAACACATGCATCCCCAGGCTTTTACCTTTCTATCTATAAAACCCGGAGAGCAGCCAAATGGCTGGTAGGCTTTTAGCTAAGCTTTAGCTTCAGCCAAGTGGAAGCTAAATTGGCTAGTCATTCATATGTATATTAGGTTGTTACCTGGGAATTCTGGAGGGAGGGGAGTGGGGGTGTGTGATTGAGGGGGTGGGGGGGCTGCTAAAAGCTGTGCACTTCCTTTTGTGTTTCATCTTGATGCATTCTCAATCATCCAGGGAAATAAATCTCCAAAAGTCACCAACTTGGAGTGTTTCAGTTTGCCATCTTAGGGAGAAATCAACACACCGTCTAAGAAGTTTTTGCGCAAGTGAAAGCGATGTGAAAAAATTGTCCGTGGTAACATTTCTGCCCTTGTCTAGGAATGGTTCCATCAGCCTCATTACTACATTTTCAGAAAGTCTCTCCCCAGTGGGACGATTGGGGTCCTTGCCAAGATATGGGAAGACATTGCAAATGTACTTGGATTTTAGGTCGCAAGCCACCCAAAACTTGATCCCAAACTTGTCAGGTTTACTTGCAATATACTGCAGGAAACAGCACCGAGTCTTTGATGGGAAAAGCTGTTCATCAACGGTGATATGTAGACCAGGGTTGTAGCACGTGATGCAGTTGGTGACAAATGATCCCCACACACTGGAAATTGCAGCGAACATGATTGACATGGCAGCACTGAATGCACATTCAGGGAGAAATCAACACACATGGGTGTATGTCCTTTGTTGCTGAGATTTATTGATAAAAACAGTACAAAAAACCAACCATTTGTACACATATTTACAAATAATAATAAAAAGTGAGTGAGTACATTTCAACATTTTCAGCAATCACTCACAATCCTGGCACTGCCATGATATCTGTAGTCTGCATTTACCACATGTGTATCTGTTGCAGTGAACACATCGCACAGTGGCATGATTGTTCTTGCATTTGTGTTTGACCTGACACATGGCTCTTTTTCCAGGGCTAGGTGTGGAGGGTTGTGTCCAAAGCAACTGTTCTTTTCTTGCCTTCTTCGCAGCTACATGAGAGTGAGCCAACTCTCTTGCAAGCTCCACCAGGAAGTCCACCCGTCTTTCCTTCGTCCCGGTGCATGCTTGATACAGCACATGTGCATTCAGTGCTGCCATGTCAATCATGTTCGCTGCAATTTCCAGTGTGTGGGGATCATTTGTCACCAACTGCATCACGTGCTACAACCCTGGTCTACATATCACCGTTGATGAACAGCTTTTCCCATCAAAGACTCGGTGCTGTTTCCTGCAGTATATTGCAAGTAAACCTGACAAGTTTGGGATCAAGTTTTGGGTGGCTTGCGACCTAAAATCCAAGTACATTTGCAATGTCTTCCCATATCTTGGCAAGGACCCCAATCGTCCTGGGGAGAGACTTTCTGAAAATGTAGTAATGAGGCTGATGGAACCATTCCTAGACAAGGGCAGAAATGTTACCATGGACAATTTTTTCACATCGCTTTCACTTGCGCAAAAACTTCTTAGACGGTGTGTTGATTTCTCCCTAAGATGGCAAACTGAAACACTCCAAGTTGGTGACTTTTGGAGATTTATTTCCCTGGATGATTGAGAATGCATCAAGATGAAACACAAAAGGAAGTGCACAGCTTTTAGCAGCCCCCCCCACCCCCTCAATCACACACCCCCACTCCCCTCCCTCCAGAATTCCCAGGTAACAACCTAATATACATATGAATGACTAGCCAATTTAGCTTCCACTTGGCTGAAGCTAAAGCTTAGCTAAAAGCCTACCAGCCATTTGGCTGCTCTCCGGGTTTTATAGGTAGAAAAGCCAAATGGCTGCTCTCTGGGAGCGGACAGCCAACCTTCAAGAAAAACAATGCTATTACTGCTAACATCCCCTATGGATCATAATCAGTCACACCATTAGAGGTGACTCAAGGGTAAAAATGTAAAGTATTCTAAAATATTAAATTGACACTTTTTTAAAAATGCTGATTTATTATGTCAGAATCTGAATGTGTTGTGTAAAATGGCCTGCATTTGTATAGCGCTTTACTTAGTCCCTAAGGACCCCAAAGGGCTTTACACTACATTCAGTCATTCACCCATTCACACACTGGTGATGGCAAGCTACAGTACATTGTAGCCACAGCTGCCCAGGGGCGCACTGACAGAGGCGAGGCTGCCGGACACTGGTGCCACCGGGCCCTCTGACCACCACCAGTAGGCAAACATGGGGTTAGTAGTGATGGGTCGTTCGCGAACGAAATGGCTCTTAGAGCCGGCTCTTTGACGTGAACGATGCGAGCCGGCTCCTTATCGCGAGCCATCACGTGGGTTTTTTTTTTTTCTTTCTCTCACCCTCTCTCTCTCGCAGTTTTTTTCCGCTTCACTCTGCACGCAGCCTTGTGCTTTATGCTGGGCAGAGGGGGGAGGGGCGGTAGTTACACTCAGTAGCACACGAACAGAGCCAGAGGGAGAGAGAGAAAGAGAGCCAGGGACAACAACGTCACATTAGAAAGGTATAGTAATCATCCACAACTATTTTCGGTTGCAGATGATAAAGGATTCAGAAAGTTTATTCATGCGGGCCCATATGACAGAGAATATGCATGTTCTTTTTGTTTTCATATTATAATTTATATTTAATTGTGTTGTGGTTTGCAGTGTTTTGTGCTGTTTTCACTTTAACCCTGATGCACCCGCCAGGGGGAGAGCGGCGGGGTCGGGGGATGCGGGTCCCCCGCGGAGGGAGGGAGGGAGGGAGGAGGTTGGGGTCGCGAGATCCCCCGAGGGGATGGGATGGGATGGGAGGGCGGGGTCGGGAGATGCGGGTCCCCCGCGGAGGGAGGGAGGAGGTTGGGGTCGCGAGATCCCCCCGAGGGGATGGGATGGCGGGCTCGGGGGGGGGGGATGCGGGTCCCCCGCCGAGGGAGGGAGGAGGTTGGGGTCGCGAGATCCCCCCGAGGGGATGGGATGGGGATGGGATTGGAGAGAGAGAGAGCGAGCGAGAGAGAGAGAGAGAGAGAGAGACGTGAGTTTGACAGAGACCACACGTGCAAGCGTGGACGATAAAGTCTTGTAAAAGGTGGTCGAGAAACACCCCGGCGAAAGCACAGCGCGTCGCGCGGCGAGATGATAAGAGCGTGGATGGCGGGTACTAAGCGTGTCGGGGTTACAGGTTACAGAGGTTACAGAGGCAGTGTCCGGGGGCGTGCTGTACAACAACAACAACAACAACAACAACAACAACAACGGCGACAAGGTGCCAACGAGAAAGAAGAAGACGAAGAAGACAATGTCACGCACTAGACCGTGGGAGCCAAAGAGCACTAAGGTCGGTACAGGCGGATTGCAATCGCCAGCGGTGTCCTCCTCCTCCTCCCGCTCACCATCACCGTCGCCATCGCATTTGGCGTACGCTGCGTGGTCGGCTCCGGTGGCTCCGTTGTTGCGACCGGCCACGTTTCGCTATCGAGGGCTAGGGGTCGAGGAAGACCAAGAGCAGCGGCGGCAGCAGCAGCAGCAGCAGCTACAGGAGAACTTGGAGGAGGACGAGAGCGAGGAAGAGGAGCAAGAGGCCGAGGGGGACGACAACGACGACCCGACGGCCCGAACGCTCGCAGACGAGGAGGAGGAGAGCCACTCGGAGGATCAGGAGGACGAAAACGATGGGGTGGATAGGTATTTCGGGGAAGAGGATCGCGGTTACGAAATGGCGTCGCAACTCTGCCAGGACGGCGGCTCGCAAGGCGAGTCGAACCGCCGAGAGGGAGAGGAAGAAGAAGCAGGCGCCGACCCGGGGCGGGGGACTCGGGAGATTTGGCAAGAGGACGACGCCGGCCGCGCTGCAGGTGGCGTTCATGATCCTGGGCGCGATCGCGCCGCTGTCGGTGAAACTCGCGACGCGGATGTAGCCGACGATTACGACTACGACGATGACGAAGAAGACAAAGACTATGAAGAAGAAGAAGAAGACGTCCTCGCCGATGATGATGATGAAGAAGAAAAAGAAGAAGACGTCCTCGCCGATGATTATAACGATGACGATGAAGAAGAAGACAAAGACTATGAAGAAGAAGAAGAATTAGAAGAAGAAGAATTAGAATTACTTGGCTCTCGGTGAAGGCGGTCGCACTTTTCTCCTCTCCTCCTTCCCCTTATCTTCCCCTGCTTAGCCTCTTGTGTCCTGTCTTGTCTCGCGTGCACTACTTTTCCCTTGAACAGTCTCTCACTGTCGTTCTCTAAAACCTAACAGAGAATTATGGATTTGATCAACTGGTCTCTGAACGCTATTGACACCCTCTTCTCAACGAGAAGTCTGGGCTCGGGAGAGCCCGAGTGCCCTGGAGGGACTTTCCCTGCCGGATACACGATGGATGGGTGGCAAACCTGGAGGATCTTGTGCCTGGCGGGACTGTCTATCGAGGACGCTGAGGATATTTACCTATTCGGAACCATGATAACAGGGTTCTTGCTGATCGGAGCTGGCTTGGCCCTGACTTATCGGAGAAATAAGAGAGCGGAACCAGCTGTTCAAACCCCCCCTAAGCTGACCGCTGGAATTGAAGCGATGGGACGAGGCGCGGCCTCCCACACCGAACGCAGCATGGTTAACACCTTGGAGACGCTTACAGCTGCCGTGAAGACTCAAACTAACACCATTGAGCGTATGATGGGATACATCAGAGAGGGGCCTGCTCACAATAACACCCTTGAGCGAAAGTTGGATAACATCGCAGAACGGCTCACTGCAGCTGTGGGGTCTCAGAACCAAAAGAATGACAACACCACGGAACAGAAGCTTGATACCATCATGGGGAGGCTCGCAGCGCTCCAACGGGAAATCGAGGCCCCAGTGTCAGAGTGCTAAATTCGCTGCTCACTCCTCCCTTGGTGCTGCATTACAACCGCACCAAGGGAGGAGTGGACAACCTGGACAAGGTCGTGAGCACGTACAGCTGCAGGAGAAAGACCCGCAGGTGGCCCGTGGCCCTTTTCCACAACATGGTCGACGTGGCGGCCTACAACGCGTTCGTGCTGTGGAGGGAAATTCACCCCGACTGGATGCCGGGCAAGCTCAACAGACGACGGCTCTTCCTCGAGCGACTGGGCAAAGCGCTCGCGCGCCCCATGCTCGAAGCCAGGGCGGCTTTAGCGCGAGGACCGGGAGGAGGAGGAGGAGGCAGAGTCGCGGCCCGAGGCGCTACCGCCGAGGCAGCCTCTAACAACGCTACGCCACGCAACTCCTCTCCGGTCAAGAGGCGAAGGTGCCGCGCGTGTCCCAGGAGCAAAGACGTCAAGACCAAGATCCTGTGCCGCGAGTGCCGAGCGCACGTGTGTACAAACTGCGCCGTCACGTACTGTCCCAACTGCGCCGCTTCTTCTTCCCGCGCCGCCGCTCCCCGGACGCCACCGACGCCGTGATAACACAAGCGTCCCAACGGTGGTCCCCTAGCGACCCCCCCCACCCCACCCTATCATCATCATAACACAATATATGCCCCCGGGGGGGTCCTAGCGACCCCAAACCTATCATCATCATCATCATCATCATCATCACATATGCCCCGGGGGGGTCCTAGCGACCCCAAACCTATCATCATCATCATCATCATCACATATGCCCCGTGGGGGTCCTAGCGACCCCAACCCTATCATCATCATCACATATGCCCCGTGGGGGTCCTAGTGACCCCAACCCTATCATCATCATCATCATCATCATCATCACATATGCCCCGTGGGGGTCCTAGTGACCCCAAACCTATCATCATCATCATCATCATCACCATCATCATCATCATCACATATGCCCCGAGGGGGTCCTAGCGACCCCCACCCTAATCATCATAAAACACACATATCCCCCCCCCCCAGGGGGGTTACCAAGACCCCCCCATCGCCACCATCATCATGATCATCATCATCACCACCATCATCATCAATACCATCCTAATAACAACACACACACACACACACACACACTCATCATCATCATCATCATCAATACCATCCTAATAACAACACACACACACACACACGCCCCTCGGGGGTCACCACGACCCACGCCCCGAGAACAGGCGGGCGCACAAGGGTTAAATTTGTAAAAGGAAAAAGCTGAAAATTTAAATAGTTAAAAGTTGAAATGTGAATAGTTGGTTTTTGTATTATATGATTTATTTATTACATTTTATGTGGAGTGAATAAATCAAAGTATATTTACGGTGGCCCCTAGAGACAAATCACATACAAACTTCAAATCACGTATGAACTCTGAAGCATGTACAAACTCCAAAACACGTAAAAACATGTACAAGCTCCAAAACACGTAAAAACTCCAAAACACGTAAAAACATGTACAAACTCCGAAGCACGTAAAAACTCAGAAGCACATAAAAACTCAAAACACGTACAAAAGACAACAGAAGTGCTCCAGGATGCTGGGCGCAGTGTTGAGCTTTTGTTATCTTGTGGCTACACAAGCCAGCGCAAGTACCAACGACCGGATTTGATGTGTGGTAATACAAGGTAAATGAACATTTTTTTTAAATTATTTGAATATATATGAGTGCCTGTGTATAAATACACAAACAATACACATATGCTTTCAATTGTGTAATTTAAGTGATCTAGTAGCTCTGCTTTGGAAGTTCAGTTCATGCTAGAAATGTGTTTTGGAGTTTGTACGTGTTTTGTCTCTAGGGGCCACCGCATATATTTATATATAAACATATATAAATAAAACCACTTTTTTTTTACGTTAGTAATTCCTTTTGTGCATAATTTTATATTATTGTTAATAATAAATTAATTAAAGCAACAAAACAACCTGAAGAGCCGGTTCGGAGCCGAAAGAGCCGGCTCTTTTTAGTGAGCCGAACCGAAAGAGCCGGATCTCTAAAAAGAGCCGGAAATCCCATCACTAGGGGTTATTATCTTGCCCAAGGATATTTGGCATGCACTTAGGAGGTAGCCTGAGATCGAACCACCGACCTTCTGATTAGTGGCTGACCTACTCTGTGTGTGCAATCAAATTGTAATGTCAGACAAAATAACACGAGTAGTATTTTAAAAAGAGAATTTTTTAATTCATTTTTCAGAACTGTTTTGATTCAGCCAGACTATAGGTTTTAAAAGGATGAATGGTTTGTTTAATATTAGAACCAATTTTACAAATCCCGTAACTCTGTTAAATCATCTCATATTTCATGACTTTTCCTGAAATGGGCCTAATAATCAAATACTAAAGTTTGGTACATGTGTGATTTAAGCAAACAAAAAAAAGTAATCAATTTCATTTTAAGAAAAACCCATAAATTTAATTTAAAAAGAAAGAAAGAAGAGAAGTTATAGCCTAGAACCACCGAGAATGTGATTTTTAAACCCATTGAAATCAGTGTAAACCACAACTGCGCCACACCAAGTAGCCTTGCAACACACATTTTTATGTGAAAGGTACTATAATATGAGGGCAGAGCTATTCAAATGTGATAAATAAATATACAGGGATTAGGTAAAAGTTAATTTTATTGGGGGGTTTTTAGCCATTCAGACTTGGTTTGTTTTGGATCATGGTCTTGCTCCTTAAACCAAGTATTCTTGAGCTTCATGCCACAATGACCAGATATTCTTCTTCAGAATTTTCTGGGAAAAGCAGAATTCATAGTTCTGTCAATTACTTTAAGTGGTCCAGTTTCTAGAGCAGAAAATCATGCCCAGACAATCATGCTACCTCCAAAATGTTTGACTGTTGATATGATGTTCTTTTTATAAAATGCTGTGCTAGTTTTACACCAAATATAGCAGAACTCATCCCTTTCAAAAAGTTCAACTTTTGTAATATTTTCCCAAAAGCAGCTAATTAAAGAATAAAGAGGAACCTAAAATGAATGAAATAAAACAAATGCCTGTGCAGTTTTAACTGTAAAAATTTTCATTCAATATAATTCCTGTTAGGCTCCTCTCAGCTTGATTTTCTCAGCTTTAGTCTGGTTTCCTGATAACAAAGTTCACAGGCGTGTACCTGGAGCAAGGATAATGTCATTTCTGATTTGAAATCTTGACTCAAATCCATCGTCATTTTTGAAGTTGCAGAACCTTTTATAGCTTTTATTTTTTAGGGCTGCAGGTGTTCAGTCATGATACAGCCTCGGGGTTATGAAAAAATAGAAAAGTGATTTTTTTTTAATCTTATAGTATGGTTCAGTTATTACTTCAGATAAATATTAATTTTATTGCTGTGACATTTCATGGTCCACACTATTTAACAGACTGTTTCAAAATATCTTTAGGACATAACTACATATTAAAAATATCTAAATAAAAAGCTTATTTCAATTCAATTAATTTTACTGAAGTAGGATGTATATTTCGAGTAGAATTCATGTGAATGAACACTTAAAGGGGTAATGAGTAATAATCTGTATGAGATATTATTGTGGAAGAATAGCAAAGTCATTAAGATTACGTTTTGAAACAAGCAGATAACAGTCACACACTTTACAAGGGTTGCTGACAAAATAAATTTCTTGTTTAGTCAATTACAATGTAGTAGGTTGTGTTAGTGCTATGTTTTTATGTATTTGTGTTGTGCTGAAAAGGAGTCATTACCAAGAAGATCACAGAATGTAGCCAATACTGTAAGGATGCTTTCTACCTACCTTCCTCAGCACAGCTATTAAAGTCCACCCAACAACTCAGCTCAGCCTCCATCTTCCAGGTCTGATGGCTCCTCTGTGGTCATTTATCAGTCAAAAAGTGTTACAAGGGAAATACAAGGACGGCTCAAGGAAGGGACAACCCTGAGTAGAGGCAACTGTTTTTTTTATCAGCTCTCTGCCAAACTTTGAAAACAAGAAGCTTGGAAATTTAAAAAAAAAAGTCAATGGCAGTGCAACATATTATATGTGTCAGTGAAGTAATTTTTAAATTAATTTTATATATATAGCAACAAATCATAACAACAGTTGCTTCAAGGTTTTTAAATTGTAACCTAAAGCCCTACAATAATAGAGAGAATGTTTTAATCCTAAACTTAAAAGTAGAGAAGGTGTATGTCTCCCAAATCTGTGCAACTGGTTCCACAGAACAGAGGCCTGAAGGCTCAGGGCCTCTCATTCTACTTTTAAAACAGATAGGATTCACAAATAAGACAGCATTCTGAGAGTGAACTGCTCTGTTGTGGTAATATGGTACTATGAAGTGTTTAACATAAAATGGTACCTGATTATTCAAGACCTTGTATGTGAGGTAGTGGTGTGCGGATCGATTCTGAAATATCGATTCCTCCGATACCAATCATTTATGTTCTAGAATTGATTCTCACATTAAAATATCGATATTTTAGTAATTTAGGGTAAATTTGTAGTTTATCATTAACAGGAACACAGTGGAAAGGAACTATAACATTCGGATTGTCTAGATTCAAAGGAACTACTTCCTCTTCCGCCTTTCATAGTCATGTGCGAAATACGGCTGTATAAATGTCTCGCAGCGCCTTGGCGTGCGCACTCACAACAATGGCTGAGCTAATTGTGCGAACGTATTTTACCTCCACAAAGAGCTGAGACATGGTTTGCGATACATGTGGCAAAAAAGTGCTCCAAGAGTGAGGTGTTGTGGCCATAGCCTACTAGGGAGACATTCACAAGGTCTGTGGGGGGGGCGGCGTGATATACATTTTACAGGGTTTATTTATCGGATAAAATACGTTAAATCACCGTTATTATTGGCCGGCCCGGAAACAGCGGGGGTGTCCAAAATCGGGAGAAATTCGGGAGAATGGTGGTTCTGGAGATTTTCAGGAAGGGCACTGAAATTCGGTATTCTCCCAGAAAAATCGGGAGGGTTGGCATGTATGGTAACATATGGCAACATCACTAACCTTGTCAAACACCTCAGAGTAAATCATATCACAGAATATGAGGAGTATATGTTGAGGCGAACTGAAGAGGAGGAGAGGGACAGGTGCTGCTAGGGCGAGACAGACGTCTCTCACAGAGTCCTTTAGTGCTGCAGGCAGGCAAGGTGTTCAAATAGGCACAACATCAGGTTTTTTATTTCTATATGATGAACTCTGCATTATTAAGTGATAAGAACAAGTAATCTGATGCCCTGTAATCATTATGACACTATAATTTGAGATACAATAAATAAAATACGTTTTTGTACAAAGTATTGGTATCGGATCAGTATCGTCGATACTACCCTGAATATTACTTGGTATCAGATCGGAAAGGAAATCAGTGGTATTGCACATCACTAATGTGAGGAGGAGGATTTTAAATCCTGTTCTTGATTTAATAGGGAAACATAAACATGTATGTTGTTTTCATTAAATTTTCTCAAGTATAAGGGTAAGCAGCTAGAGAGAACATCAGTTCATCAGTAAACAACTTTTTTTTTTCATGGGCTTCTAAACTTTTACTCACAACACCAGCCAGTTGCCCAGAGTGTGTCTGCTTTTAAACAGCTACTGGAGGCTAAAATGAAAATCTAAGCCATAACAACAAACATAGCAATATACCATAGCATCACATTTTATTTTTATCAGAAAAAATCTTGATATAAATTGGTGTTTGACTCATCACTTTGTTAATAGCAAGAACTGCTCAGCATCTAGACATATCTATCCTTATTCTGGAAGGTGTGTTGATCCATTGGTCAAGGCTCATTGTTTTCTTTTAAGGGGTGGGGGGTGAGTGTGTGATATGTTTTCAGATGAATCATTAACATCATAGAAAGAAATATTAAGAGCAATCCCTAAATTGATTTGGTGTGCACTGCAAAATACCTGAAATTCATATTTGCATGACACCACAACATTACTTGTATAACAGAGTGGTGTATGTCAGTGGTATCAATAATTGTTAATGGACTTAGAAATGCAGTCGTATATTTTGATTTAAAAACTTTAAAAATACATTAAATTTATATTCATAGCAAAAAAGGGGAAAAAATGGCACAATTAAAAGGCTTGAGAAAATTCTGATATGGTTAACTGTCAATATCTAGAAGGGATTAAAAATATTAATGAAAAATGAAGGTGTGGCAAAACAGCTGAATGAATTACATTCAGACCTTCTTGTAGATGCAAATCTAAATTTACTCGTTGAGCCTTTGCCTGGTCACCTTGCCTGTTTTATTCGACCGGATGTGTTTAGAGTTGCCATCCCCACTCCATCATCACCAGAGCTTTCCTTGTTATTGTAGGAAAGCCTACAATAAGCCAGAGCTTTCCAAAACACAGGGAACAAAAGTCCAAAACAGAACAAAACAACAGCACTAAGGAACAGTTCAAAAGGAAACAAACAAAAGGGTCCACGAAAGGCGCAGAGGCCCAGGCAACAGTCTCGAAAAGGGTCAGGGGGCCGGCCCGGAGGACAATGGCCGAAGAGACCAGAAAAAAGTTCAGGAGGTCAGCCGCGAAGCCAGCGGCGGCGACTGAGCAGGTCTGGAGGCCGGCCGTGAGGAAGGCAGCGGCGGCAACTAAGCAGGTTCGGAGGCCAGCCGCGCGGAAGGCAGCACAGAACGACACCGTTCAGGAGGGCGTCCACGATGGTGATGACGTCCAGCCATCGGCCTGGAAGGTGGCCGAACAGGACAAGGTGAGGCAGGGCCAGACGGTGTGGAGACCTCTGGCATAGTCAAAGCGGAATCAGCCCGTGCGAAGGCCTTAGGCAGAGACAAAGCAGGACCAGACGGCAGCATGGCAACCACAGGTGACCGAACAGGTGGTGGCACTGCAGGCGTCAGTGTGGAAACTGCAGGAGGTGGCGCTGCAGGCAACGGCGTGGGAGCCGCAGATGGTGGCGCTGCAGGCGACAAAGACTGGACGGGTCCCTCGGACACTCCAGCGGAGGCAGGTTGCCAAACGGGCCCCTCGGACCCTCCAGCGGAGACGGAAGGCCGAACGGGCCCCTCTGACCCTCCAGTGGAGGTAGAAGGCCGAACGGGCCCCTCTGACCCTCCAGCGGAGGCAGATAAAGGCCGGACAGGCCCCTTGGACCCTCCAGCGGAGGCAGACGAAGGCTGGATGGGCCCCTGGGTCCTTCCAGCAGAGACAAACAAAGGCTGGTGCGGTTCTCCAGAACCCCCAGCGGGAACAACAGACGAAGGCCGGACGGGCCCCTTGGACCCTCCAGCAGGAACAGGTGGTTGAACTGATAAGTGAGCTAATGTGTGAGCTATGGACAGAAGTTTCAGATGTATTGACTGTTGTAAAGATCGTAGTAATGGTGGGTTAGGTGGTGGATTAGCAGGTAGCTGAGCTAATTCTCCTGAGCCTCCAGAACATGAAAAAAACGGCTGAACGGGCTCACCAGAGCCTCTAGCAAGGTCAGAAATGGGTGCACGAGACTGCTGGGCACTAGCCGCTCCCACCCGAGGAGTAGTTACGAGGAGTAGCCCAGCGCGTGCTCCAGACGAAGGGAAAACCAATTATGCAGGGGAGACCTACCTTGGCACTTGTGCAGGTGAAGCCAAAGAGCAGATATGCTTCACCATATTTTCTAGTCTTTGGCTTAGAATTAAGTTGGTTTGGAAACATATTCAGCTATGCTTCATCTCCTGCTTTGCGTTTGTGTGGGCGCCCCGTGCTAGCAATGTCCAAGTGTCGTTTTTTTCCCCCCTTTTCATACGCTCCCCCTAGGGGACGGGCCACACACTTTGGGAAGTTCTGCATTAACATAAAACATGCACCTCCAAAGTAAAACAGGAAACATAACACAGACTGAACTACAGATACAGACTCTGACTGGACACGGGGAGGCAGCAACTATGGAACAGAACAGAAACCAGAAGACGCAACTCCGACAAAGAAACCAAACCTTTTTTCTCTTTAATATATTTGTTTTTGTTTTTCTATTGTGGACTGCTGTCCCCCACAATGGAGCTCAGAATTCTATGGACAATATTATTCTTTATTACATTTTTTACGGCATCTTTGTCCGGAGTAAAGTTAGGAGGTACCGGCCAGCGATTCCATCTATTATTATGGGGAATGTGAGATCTCTCCCCAATAAAGTAGACGAACTGGCAGCCCTTACCCAACATCAGAGGAGCTACAGGGAGTGCAGCCTGATGTGCTTCACAGAGTCGTGGCTAACTGCGCTAACGCCGGACTCACGCGTAAACATGGATGGTTTTCATCTGATCCGGGCCGACAGAACAACGGAAAGTGTTAAGAAGAGAGGAGGGGGTCTGGCTGTGTTTGTGAACGATAGATGGTGTAACTCTGGGCATTTATCTATCAAAGAGACGCTATGCTGTAAGGACATTGAGCTGCTAGCGGTTAGCATGAGACCGTACACACGTGAATATGATAGCTGTGTATGTTCCACCCTCTGCTAACGCTGCAGCAGCCTGTGAGGTCCTGCACACTGTAACCAGCAGACTCCAAACACAGCACCCTCAGGCCCTTTTCCTGATCTCTGGGGACTTTAATCACATCTCCCTGTCCTCCACTCTCCCCACCTTCACCCAGTATGTTAACTGCCACACCAGAGACAATAAAACATTGGACTTATTGTATGCCAACACCAAGGAGGCATACAGCTCATCACTTCTTCCTCCCCTAGGGGGTTCAGATCACAACCTGGTTCATCTCCAGCCTGTGTATAAACCTCTGGTACACAGAGAACCAGTTGTGAAACGCACAGTAAGGAAATGGTCGGCAGAGACAGAAGAGGCCCTAAGGGGCTGTTTCCGTTCTACTGTGTGGGACAACCTCTGCAGCCCCCTGGAGGATGACCTCAACAGCATCACAGACTGCATTACGGATTACATGAACTTCTGTGTGGACAACACTGTACCCATCAAAAAGGTACGTTGTTTTTCTAACAATAAGCCATGGATAAATCCTGAAATAAAGGCTCTCCTCAAGGAGAAGCAGAGTCTTTAGATCTGGTGACAAACAGGAGCTGAGAGCTGTCCAGAAGAAGCTGAAATGGAAGATAAGGCAAGGGAAGGAAAACTACAGGAGGAAGATGGAAGAGCAGCTGCAACAGGACAACATCAAGGTTCAAGGTTCTTTATTTGTCACATGCATAGTTATACAAGTATAACACACAGTGAAATGTAGTCTGACACGCTCCTCGACATGTGCAAAAATTGGGGGGGGGGGGGTGTAGAGGAAGAACATTATATATATATATATATATACATACATATAGTATATACACTGGGTGAATGTGCAGTAGTAGCAGCTAGCAGGTGAATTCTGTACATTAATATGGATAGACATCTGACTATTTTACAGGATAGACAATATAAACATATTTAAAATTAAAGGAATTGAAATGTACATTGTGCCTTGGTTTAGAGTGTCTGGAAGAGTCCTGTCTCAGTCAATTATAGATGATGTGAGAGGGCGGGTGTGTGTGTTTAGGGCACGGATGGCTTGGGGATAGAAGCTCCTCTTGAGTCTCTCTGTCCTTGCCCGGAAGATGCGGAACCTTCTACCAGATTGCAGAAGTTGGGACAGTTTGTTGCCAGGATGGGACGGGTCCTTCAGTATCTGCGCTGCTCTAGTCCGGCATCTCCTGGTGTAGGTGTCCTGAAGCGGGGGGAGAGCAATCCTGCAGCAGCGTTCTGCTGTACGGATCACTCTCTGGAGAGCTTTTTGGTCCTTCACACAGCTGTTCCCAAACCACGATGTCATGTTCTGTGTGAGGATGCTCTCCACAGCGCCTGTATAGAAAATCCTGAGGATCTTTGGAGAGACCCTGAACTTCCTCAGTTGTCGTAGGTGATACAGGCGCTGCCTAGCCTTTTTGGTCTGGACCTGAATGTGGGCAGCCCATGTCAGGTCTGAGGAGATGTGAACACCAAGATACTTGAAGGACTGCACCCTCTCCACTGGAGCTCCATTGATGATAATGGGCTTGTAGTCTCTGTGCTGACCCCTTCTGAAGTCCACCACCAGCTCCTTGGTCTTGCTGACGTTCAGCTGGAGGTGGTTGTCCTGGCACCACGATGCCAGATTCTTCACTTCATCCATGTAGGCCGCCTCATCGTTGTTGGAGATGGCACCCAACACCACTGTGTCGTCAGCAAACTTCACAATGGTGTTGGAGCCGTGGGTGGCCACACAGTCTGAAGTGTAGAGGGAGTAGAGCAGTGGCGAGAGGACACATCCCTGAGGTGCTCCTGTGTTGATGGTGATGCTGTTGGAGAAGCACCTGCCCACCCTCACCACCTGAGTTCTGCCAGTGAGGAAGTCCAACACCCATGCACACAGACGGCTGTTAAGACCCAGATCCCTCAGCTTTGTGAACAGTCTGCAGGGCACTATTGTGTTAAACGCTGAACTGTAATCAACAAACAGCATTCGCACATAGTTACCCTGTTTCTTGTCCACGTGGCTGAGAGTGGTGTGTAGGACGTGGGCGATGGCATCCTCTGTGGATCTGTTGGATCTGTAGGCGAACTGCAGCGGATCTGTGGTGTCTGGGATGGAGGAGGAGATGATGTTCTTCAGCAGCCTCTCAAACACCTTCATTACTACCGAGGTCAGTGCAACTGGCCGGTAATCGTTCAGGGATGAGGGTTTGCTGTTTTTGGGCACAGGGATGATGGTGGATCTTTTGAAGCATGTGGGGACCACAGACTTCGCCAGGGACTCGTTGAAGATGTAAGTGAACACACCTGCTAGCTGGTCAGCACAGCAGCGCAGCAGACGGCCGGTGATGCCGTCTGGCCCCGCCGCTTTCCTTGTGTTCACTCTCCTCAGTGCTGCTCGGACGTCATGCTCCGCGATGCTGGTCACCGGTCTCTCGCTGATGACGTCACTGTCCTCGGTAGTCAGGCGGTAGATAGCATTAGCCGCCTGGCTAACCTCAAAACGGGAGTAGAACCGATTCAGCTCGTTGGTGAATGCAGAGTCGGCGTTGATCGGCGCAGTGTCCCTGGCTTTGTAGTCCGTAATGGTGCGTAGTCCGTGCCACATACTCCGTGTGTCGCCCTGGTGGAAGCGGGACTCCACACGTTCCCGGTACCAGCGTTTGGCATCTCTCGCCGCACGCCGTATGAGGCCGCTTTGTAGGCGCTCATATCGCCAGTGGCGAGACCCGCGTTGTAGGAGGCGGTCCTGGCGTTTACTGCAGTGCGGATCGATCTGTCCATCCACGGTTTCTGGTTTGGGAATGTGGTGACTCTGGCAGTGGGGATAATCTCCTCCGCTAGCATATTGACGAAGCATACTGCTACTTCCGTAACCTCGTTGATGTCGACTGCGCATGCTCTGAACATGTCCCAGTCTACGTCGTTGAGTGCGTCCTGTAGCGTAGCTTCTGATTGGGCAGTCCACCGCTTTCATCAGAGGGGTTTGGAACAGCCTGAAGACAATCTCAGGACAAAAACCAACCCCCCAGGCTGCAGGATACTTGGGGTGGGTGAATGACCTAAATAAATATTTTAATAGGTTTGATCAAACACCCACCCCTCCCACAGCATTGTCCCCCCTGCTGCAATCTCCTTCATCTTCAGGGACTGCCCGTCCTTCATCTCAGGACTTCACACCTCACAGCTTCACACCTCCCAGCTCCTAGTCATTAAACCCACCCCCGGCTTCTGTGGACTCCAACATACACACCCCTCCCCCAAAAAACCACTCTTTCTATCTCAGCACTTCAAGTGAGGAATGAACTTCGCAAGATCAAGGTGCGGAAGGCTGCAGGTCCAGATGGTGTCAGCTCCAGGCTCCTGAGATGCTGCGCAGATGAACTGTGTGGCATCCTAGGTTATCTGTTCAACCTGAGCCTGTCACTGGGGAAAGTACCACAGCTGTGGAAGACCTCCTGTGTGGTACCAGTACCAAAGACCTCCCATCCCAAGGACCTCAGCAGCTACAGGCCGGTAGCCCTGACATCGCATCTGATGAAGACCCTCGAGAGGTTGGTTCTAAACCATCTGCGCCCCCTGGTGAGGTCTTCATTGGATCCACTGCAGTTTGCGTACCAGCCTGGCATTGGGGTGGAGGACGCCATCATCTACCTCCTGCACCGAGCTCTGACTCACCTGGAGAAGCCTGGAAGCACTGTGAGGATCATGTTCTTTGATTACTCCAGTGCTTTCAACACCATCCAGCCACGACTTCTGAGAGACAAGCTGGAGCTATTGGGAGTGGACCACCACATATCCCAGTGGATACTGGACTACCTCACAGAACGTCCACAGTATGTGAGGTCACAGGGCTGTGTCTCTGACACGCTGGTCTGCAGTACGGGGGCCCCACAGGGAACGGTGCTGGCACCGTTCACCCTCTACACTGCATCAATTCCCCACACTGCCACCTACTGAAGTTCTCTGACGACTCTGCCATAGTCGGCCTATATCTTCCCGCAGGCGATACGGTCTCTCAATCACACCACCACACAGTACTGACCCACACATACAGTTCTTACACACACACTGGACATTCTGGACATTGTTTTCACTTCATCACTTAAATCACTTTAAGCATATTTGCACTGCAGAAGACATAATGTGGATTGCACAACACTGGACATTATATTCTTCATTTCCAGTTAATACTTGTACAGCTGCTGTTATTGTGTATATATTTATTTATATTTCTTCATACATTCTTATATAGTTCTATATTGTGTATTTTGTTGTACAGTTATTTTATTTTCAACTTTAATTTATATATTTTATCTTATTCTTTCCCAGTTAAATTTACCCTTCATTCTAATTTGTGTTGTACAGTTATTTCCTTTTTAACCTTAATTTATATTTTATTCCTTCCTAGTAAAATTTACCCTTTTTAATTTTTCATATTTATTTCCCTTTTTAATTTTTCATATTTATTTCCTATCTTATTCATAGCCTTTTCCTTTTTTGTTTTCTTTAGGTCACGAGCAGTTGTCCAAGCATTTCACTGCATATCGTACTGTGTATGACTCTGTACGTGACAAATAAAATTTGAATTTGAATATAGACGGAGTTGCCAACCGTCCTGTAAAAAACGGAATCGTCTCGTATTCAGAGAAAATATTACGCGTTTCGTATTGAGGTGAAAAGGAACAGTTTGTCCCGGACTTCAGCTACAATGAAAAAGAGAAAAAGCTGGAGTTATTCTGTGTTTACACTGCACAGCTGCCTCTTCTTCTCTCATCCTCTCACCCTCCCTCTCCTGTTTCTACTTCAATCATGAAACTGATCAATGATCAGCTGATCGACTTTTCTCTCTTGTTTATTTATTGCTCACTTTGCGCCAGAAAGAGGAAACCAGCGGATGTCGCGGTAAACAACAGCAGCACTTTTAAGCTTGATCAGCTGTTGTTAGAATTTATTTAATATTAATTTCTAGTATCAGCTGATGTTGGCTGGAGCCACAGCTGTAAACCTGCTGGCCATGATATCGGTTTGGATATCTGGTGAGAGGGAAACATGAAGATGAAACCAGGAGATGTCCTTACAGAATCATCAGAGCCGTGATGGAGAAACAGGTTTACCTTTTAGTTAACATGAATGAGTTGAAGAGAAGTTATGAACTGTTTCTGAGAAACAAATAACACCAGGATCCTTTTCTAAGTAGCTGACAGCTGGTAACTGTGCAGGGGCGGGTCTAGCAAAGTGTTGCCAGGGGTCCATGTAGGGAATTAACAGGGAAAGGGGGGCACAAGGAAATACTTTCTTATTCTCATTTAAAATGTCTCACTTTTAAAAAAATAATTATCTGACTCTTACAACAAACAATTGATAGATTGATACATTTATACCATCAGAACAGTGTACATCACTGTCACAACAGTGTTTATTTTCATTCAAAGGCTGATTTTTCCTATAATGGTGGGCCAGTCTCTAGTCAAAATGCCCGGGCCGATTTTTTTGTCCCAGTCCAGCTCTGTATGCAGCTCATCTGCAGTCTGGTGTTACCTACATCTTCCTATTCAGAAGGCAGAATTTCCGAGTACAATCGAAGGCACCACGACTGCAGTTTTTGTGTTGGATGTAAAACGCAGGCTAGGATAGAATCAGGCGTGGGATTTCTCTCGTGGAAATGTGCACATTATTTTTTCCTTTCTATTGGTAGGTGGCACAGTGCAGTTGTGGCAAGTAAGCAAGCTAGAAGACTGGCAATCTTGCTGGGTATCCAGTTACGGAAGCAACACATTAACAAGAGAATTCTGAGTAAAACCAAAGTTACTTTCCCTAGTAACTAGTTACTCTGAAAGTAACGAGTAACTTGAAGTAACTGAGTTACTTTTGATAGAAGTAACTAGTAATGTAACTAAGTTACTAATTTAAAGTAACTTAACCTAACACTGGAAATGATAAATAATATAATAAACTCAAAACTCTGGGTCAACGACCCAGGCATCCTAACATTTACTATATATAAAAACACTGTACAGAGAGGGTGGTAATACACTCCCTAGTATTAAGGAAATATCACTGAAGCTCATTTACTTGCTAATGCTAGCTACGCTTCCCACAAAAAACACAACTGTAACTGATCTCAGACCAGTCAAAGTACACCGAATGGCAGCTTGTCTTGCTAGTGCTTTCACACGTTTACCTTGAAAGACCAGATGTTTACCTACAATACACATGTGCAAACTACAAGAAAAAAGCTGCTCGCCTCTCAGGTTAGCCATCTCCAGTCATTATAAATGGGAGGCAGAAAGAATTTTGAATCCATTATCAATATCACCTATTGTACTCATTAGGTTCTCACTGGCTCCGTTTCGAGAGTGACCACCATCACTAAGCAGCATATCAAAGACATTGCATTTCTGCAAGCTAATTGAATGGTTTGTAGTCAAATGTTTCTGCATGTTGGAGGTATTTCCCCTGTTTGTGATCAGTGTTGATTACAAAAAATAACTTATGTATTACACATATTATACAGAACAGTGGTCTTAAAAGTAATGCCGTATGTTACTTAATTACTTCCAGGATAAAGCAATTTATTACACCATTTGTTACATTATTATCACATTTCTGAAGCACATTCTTTCATATGTCTGTGTAGGTTCTCAGTCATCCATGTCATGGTAATGTAAGGAGCTTAGAAAGAAAGCAAACTGACTTCTTTCAGTTCCCTGAAGACGTTTCACCTCTCATCCAAGAAACTTTTTCAGTTCTAAAACCTAAAGGTGGATAATCCCAGGTAGTTACAGTAATCCCTAGTGGGAGTTGTTCCTTAACCCTGTAAGACCCAACCCATCAAAAAATAGCCAGAAAATTCAGATTTTTTGGTAACTGAAATGTTTATTAACCCTTTATGGCCGGTCGGAGCGGGAAAGCTGCGTTTTGCAACCTCATAAGCTAGCGCAATATTTTTTTTTGCATATGAAATCGGAGGAGTTGGACTTCCATCTTATGCATTCAGCTTGTCCTAGGTCATGGTTTCCTTCCACTTATGGCTTTGCAAAAATTGCGTACAAAGCATTTGCAGCAACAAAAACATAATATTCCAGAAACATGCTTTGCTGATCTGATCAGCTGTTCATAACACTTCCTTTGGAATAAACGTCAGCACGATCTATCTAATATCTGCCATTACTTACCCGAAACCGGAAGTGACGTGATTTTCGTGGAAAATGTAGGGTTTTTTTTTTCCCTATAGGGCATTTACAAAGATATGTTTTTTAAAATTCTATTTTATGCTTTTTTTAAAATTCATGTTTGAGTTTATGCCATTCTGTATAGTTTCTAGGATGCTTAGAACTCAAATTACACTGTTGGAAAAAGCTTATTTTAATGCATACATAATTTATTTTTTTTGCAAATTTGCATTATAATATTTATTTTCATATTTTCCTAAAATATATAAAAATTGGTGTATCTCAAAAATAAAACTATGAAGCCACTCAAAATAAATTCCCTGTGGTTGGAAACTATTTTGTGCAACTTTTCTGCATTTACAGTTTTGAGGGATAAAACTCTGAAATTTCTCTAACTAGAAATATGTGTAAAACAAACCAAAAAACGATTTGCAATTTTGTTGTAGTCTGTTGCACTTTTTTTGCAATGTATGTAGTTACTATGGACTTAATGTATACACATTATCAAAATTTCGGATATAATGGTTGTATTGATGTATAGTAGTGATGTGCGGATCGATCCTGAAATATCTAACCCTAACCCTCCAATACCAATCATTTATGTTCTAGAATCGATTCTCACATTAAAATATCAATATTTTAGTAATTTAGGGTGATAAATGCATTTTTCAGGGTTTATTTATCAGATAAAATACATTAAATGTCACCATTATTATTGGCCAGCCCGGAAACAGCGGGGGTGTCCAAATTCAGAGGCTGCTTCCACCTGAGGACCCGGCCTTCGCGGTCTTATGCTGGGCTTACACTGTGCGATTTTTTTCAGTCGCGCGATTCAGCTCCTGCTCAAACTGCACGATTGACTCGCAGGGGTTAGAAGTTCGTAGGTCACGATGCAGGGTCTCACACTATACGGCCCGATGCTCTGATGCGACCTGAGTGCGCACACTGTGTCTCCATAAAAATGAAGGTTATAACAGAAATTCTGTCGCTCGCTCTCTCTCTCTTTCACTCACACAGACACACCACCACCATCAACTTTGCTAAATTGCTAATGAAAAACATTGATCAGGCAGCTGTGATTGAGCAGCAGTGTAGATCCAACTATTTTCACGGTTGTTGTGGTCGTGATAATTTCGTGAGGCCACATCGAAAAGGCTCGGATGAGCTTTCCAAAGTTCTACAAGTTGTGCCTCCATCGCTTGTGTCCAGATCACACGCTGCACTGCCGTGCTGCTCTGTCTTTTTCGCTGACATTTGTGTTTGCGCGTGCGCAGTGTGACAAACTGCGGTGACACCCTCACGACGGTCGTGAGGATTTCAAACCTGTTTGAAATCCTCGCGACCAAGCGATTGATGATCGGGAGCTGGTCGTGAGGTGTCAATTGCTTCTCGTTACCCCACGTATACTACACAATGCACGACGCACAATGAAGGCCAAAATCGGGCCGATTGCCAAAACGGTCGCACGACTCAAAAATCGGCTCAAAATGGGCCAAAAATTGCACAGTGTAAGCCCAGCATAAAGAAAGCCGCTAGTACGGCACGAGCTCCCTCGGTGGAGTGAAACTCTGCCGTCTGCTCCTTGCTATCTAAAATATAACCCGGGCACTGGCGTAAACTCTCGACCGTCTCACACTTCTGTTTAATCAGTTTTCTGTTTGACGTTTATTCAGCTGTATGAAAACCCCGGAGGAACCGCCCCGAGGGATTAATAAAGTTAAATTTAATTTAATCTAATCTAATCACGAACAAATAAAACACTGAAAAAAGCCAAACAATAACATTTTTAGGTTATCAAAGTGACTTATATATCATGTTTAACCGGAGTAGCGAAAGACCGCGGGGGTTTGAAAACAATGTGTCACTTGGCTCAGATATTTGAAGTTTACACAGCTACATTCTCACCTGAAAATATGTTAAAAGTTTTTTGGTCCCCAGAAAGATTTTTTGTATTGCATTTGATACATTGGGCATTTTTAGCTACTTTTTTGTTAACAACAATGTTAATTTTAGACAAAATTGTTTTGTCCATAACATTTTGAAATTATAGAAAGTATTGATCATATTGATAAGATAGATATATCAGAAACTCATGTAGCAAATATGACACAAGTGGTATTATAGGGTTAAGAGGGTTGCTGACCCCAATATTGAACATATGCCTCACCACCATAGCTGGACTGGCCATCGGGCATACCGGGCAGTTGCCCGGTGGGCCGATGGTAATTTTTCGTTTTAAATGGGCCGATGTTTTGTTGTTGTTGTCTTTTTTTCCGTAACCGTGTAAACAGTGAAAGGTGGCGGATTGGACAGATGCTGGCAGACTTGTAAAAATAACTCAATTGTTTGGTAGAGGCTATGGTGGAGCTTTCAAAGATTCAGTAAAATTAGCAAGTGGTGGAGGCCAGCAGGTGGATGGGGGAAAGGGGAGGCGGAGGTGGAGAGACCCAAGGCAGCCGCCGGTCCGACTGTCAGGTGAACTGAACTTCAGGTAAGAAGTTATGACCTGCAGTGTATCTGGGTCAGATATAAACCAAGTTTAGGTGGAGTTTATTTTCGTTGTGCTGAGTTTTTACAGTCAATTATAATAACTCGTACTGGGTACTAGCTAGCATGACGGAGTTTCTATGCAGTTGGGTGGGTGCTATGATGTTACTGATAGTGAACTTAATTGTATTCATATGGGTAGTTAGTAGAGTTGCCAACCGTCCTGTAAAAATCGGAGTCCTCTGGTATTTAGAGTTAATATTACGTGTTTCGTATTGAGCTGAAAATAAACGTGATTTGTCCCGTACTACAGCTACAATAAAAAAAAAAGAGAAAAAGCTGGAGTTATTCTGTGTCTTTACGCTGTCAGCTGCCTCTTCTCTCATTCTCTCCCCTCCCTCTCCTGCTGCTACTTCAATCGTGAAACTGATCAATGATCAGCTGATCGGCGTTTCTGACGCAAGTCCCGTCTCTCTTACTTGTTTATCTCCCGCTTTGCGCCAGAAAGAGGAAACTAGTTGAGGTTGCGTTAAACAGCAGAAGCGCCTTTAAACTTGATCAGCTGTTGTTAGAATTTATTTAATATTACTTTCTAGTATCAGCTGATGTTTGCTGGAGCCACAGCTGTAAAGCTGCTGGTCATGATGTCGGTTTGGTTATCTGGTGAGAGGGAAACATGAAGATGAAACCAGGAGATGTCCTTACTGAATCATCAGAGCTGAGCAGGTGATGGAGAAACAGGTTTACCTTTTAGGTGACATGAATTAGTTGAAGGGAAGTTCTGAACTGTTTCTGAGAGACAACTTACACCAGGATCCTTTTCTATGTAGCTGACAGCTGGTAACTGTGCAGGAGCGGGTCTAGCAAAGTGTTGCCAGGGGGGCAGGTAGGGCATTAACAGGGAAAGGGGGGCACAAAGAAATACTTTTCTAGCTTATTCTCATTTAAAATTATCCGAATCTTACAACCAAAGTTTTCATCTGATGTCAAATTTATAGAAATCCATTATTGTACGTAATAAGTTTTTTTCAGGGTCCCAACATAATTTCTTCAGAAGAAAGTACTGTACATGATGCCAGTATTTTCCCACATTTTCTAGATACTGTACTAGTACTTTGTGTAAAATGCCATCAAAAAGTCAGTTAAGTTTTATTCTTTCTCACCTGTCTTTCTGTCTCCTTTCACTTTTAAAAGGTTGCCATGTTAGAAAAAATATTTTGCCCTGCCATGCTGTTTATTGATGTGGTAAATAAATAGTTTATGAAAATATCACTAAATCTGTCATTTATTATTTTTAATATTCAGTAATGTCATGTCTCACCTCTAGTCTTCTCTGTCTTAATTTCAGGTTTCCACCATATGTTGTAGATAGTTCAGGAAGTTAAATCAACCAAGCAGTCTTTGGGTTTCGACTAAGTACTGTTTAGAATACCAGAATAGGGAGGATGGTGTAGGTTTAAGTTTATTAGATTGATACATATATACCAACAAGACAGTGTACATCACTGTCACAACGACGTTTGTTTTCATTCTGATTTTTTGTCCCAGTCCAGCCCTGCTCACCACATGAGCCAAGGCGTATAAAAAAAAAAGTTACCTGTTGAAGTTCAGTCTGTGGCTCCTGGGGTTGACATTCCCTCAACTTTATTGTCACCCTGGTTTTGGCTAGATTAGTGTTACCATGCTGTCTGTGCAAAGGTTTGCAAAGAGTCAAAGATATGTTAGCAGCATAATATGATTATTTCTGTCCTAGACACAGTTTGCATTTACCATCATGCTCTTGTCCTTTTGTCCTAAAATAAAATGAACGTCCATATCCATTACTGTAGACCACATCTTGTTTTAAATCAGTTTATATATTATAATTTAAGCACACACAAACTTATACATACTTGTCTTGTTGTAATTGAGAGACATAAGAGATTACACATTGGTCTGCAGTCAGTCATGTTTGGCTTCATTAATGTGCATTATATGATCGGGAACAAGGAACTAGTTATTTTTGGAAAAAAAAAGAAGTAAAAACATGACAAAAATGGCCATCATAGTTAGGGATGGGTACCGGTGTCCGGTGCCATGATAGCACCGGTTCTGACATAAACGGTAGTAACGAGACCGAAAAGCAGCGCACATTTCGGTGCTTTATTTCGGTGCTTTTGTTTCCTGAGCTGTGATACACTTCTAGCCAATCATTTTACGTTTCCGAGGATAGTAGGCACCTCAAATCCGATGAAACACCTGGCGACGCATAGCGTTTTTTTTAAAGCCCAGAAATGCGCCGTATTTGATAGCTTGCTGCGAGACCTCACACCGAGCACCTCTACTGCGGGTGGGTTGCCTGTTATGCAACATCCCCCAAAAACACGAAGAGGAGAGTCCTGGCCCCTAGCCCTGCCAGTGTAGCAGAAATGATGACGGATGATGATGGCAGCAGCAGCCGTTCTTCTCTGCGTGAGTAGCTTCATGTTGTTCGAGTGTAATTTACGTTGAGTAGGCTAACCACGTTATTACATTAATGCATGTAAGGTGAACTAGCAAACATCATCATAGCTACATGCGGCTGTCCTCTTGTTTGATGGCAGATACTCCCTTCACCCTGGCCAAAAAGGCTAAAATGACCAAAGAAAAAGTGGAAAACAGTTAAACATGAGAGGTTTTGGACAAAGTTTGTGTTTTTTCCATTGTTTAAGCACTGCTTCCAGCCAAGAGTGATACCATATATGCCCCATAGCTGCAGAAAAGGCTAACATTGTTATCTTTTTACAAAAAACAGCTGAACATGAGAGGTTTTTGGACCAATTTTGTGTTCTCCATTCTTTAAGCACCGGTTTGAGCACAGTTTGAGCACCGGCACCGTTTCAAAAGTACCGATTTGGCACCGGTATCGGATAAAACCTAAACGATACTCATCCCTAATCATAGTGGTAGATATGATATCATTTTCAGGAACTACAAAACCGACAGCCTTTTTCCCAAGTTTTGTTTACAGTTTCAGGGAACAGCGACAAAAAATAGAAAGATTTGTGTCTTTCAGTGTGTCTTAATCACGGCTGTGGAAAGTTACCAGCTGAAGGTGATACCTCATAAGTCAGTGTTTTGTCCACAGAATATGGCTCAGCTTTAACAAAACAATCCAACTACCACAGATATGATTCATTTTCAAGGCAAAATAAGCACACTATGTTATCCGAGCTGCTGCCAAGAAATCCCTCCTCTCAGCCTGATGATACAAATGCTGATGCACCTGTGTACCATCCACCCAAAATCAAGGTTTTTCTTTATAATAATTCTTCATATATATGTATAGCTATGTCTCAGCATTATCTGTGTCACCTTCTGTTCATCAGTACACTATACACAAACAAAGTATGCATGAATTCATTTTGTAAGTTCAGCTAGAAGGTTATTCCTCTTTTTGGGTAGTGTTCAAACAACGTAAGAATGCTGTAGGTGGAAGGAGTTCTGTTTGGTGTTGTGTGGGTGTAAAGGATGCGGCTCAGTGTCAAAAATCATTTTCAATTCAATTCAATTCAATTTTATTTATATAGCACCAAATCACAACAGCAGTCGCCTCAAGGCACTTTATATTGTACAGTACATTGTACAACAATAGATACAGAGAAAAACCCAACAATCATATGACCCCCTATGAGCAAACACTTTGGCGACAGTGAGAAGGAAAAACTCTCTTTTAACAGGAAGAAACCTCCGGCAGAAACAGGCTCAGGGAGGGGCGGCCATCTGCTGCGACCGGTTGTGGTCACTGTTACCTGTTACCTTATTCTGTTACATGTGGATGGCTGGTGATTAATGCAACCTTTTTAAAGGCCCTGCAGCAGTACTATGGTCTCTGGCTAAAACTAGTATAAGTTTGATTATTACTGTTTTAATCTTCTGTGACTGTGGCACCTGAAGGAACAATTTCTTTGTTGTCCCCAAGTACATTATAAGACCAGGTCAGTTATTTAGTTTTCAAAATGTGAAATAAATAGATTTTTTTTTAATTTGTAATAACTATTTTAACTCATTCACTGCCATTGACGTCTATAGCCGTCAATTGCAGTGAATGAGTCAATGGGTTTAACTCATTCACTGCCAATGGCTGGCAGTGAATGAGTTAAGTTTGTTTGTTTATTTTTTTCATACTATTTGTATAAATTATATTCCCCAATACTCTACCATGAGGGGCCCTAGGGTAGACCCAGAACACAGAGATTTTATCTCTTGGTTGTCTTCTGAATGCTTCACTGTATGCCATTGACAAGTTGGAGGAAGTGAATGGAGAGAGAAAATGGCTAAATAGATATGGATAGAGTGTATTTTTAATGTAATTTTAGTGCATTTAATGGCATATTGATGTATTTATTAAGTCTGTTACTTATTTCATTTTGGCAGTTTTTGTCCTCCAAACATGCTAGTTCTTAACATACTAGTGGAAGTAGGTATTTCTATGTTGTGGTGTTTCATCCTCTCTGTAAACTGTAATCTTGGAAACACCAAAAATGATTTATAGCACCTACAGGCATTACAGAGCTACAACACACAGGGAACTGACCTTTTCCAGTTTTGACACTCGATGAGTTTTTTCTCTTGCCACTGACAACATATTACACTAACTCAGGGAAGTTAATGACCAACCCCCCCAATGTTTTTAGCTTTTGAAAAATAATATTGATTAAAAAAAAAGATTTGAGATGCAAGCTTAGATTCCATAAGTTTCACATTGGATGACTGAATTCACCATTTCCATATCTGGGCTGTGGGTGTATTTGCAGGATAACAAAGTGACTGCAATAAATTTGGTACATTTAGTTATCTAAAACCAAAGTGTAATTGAATCCAGTCTGAGCAAGGTCAGAAAAGACATTTGCCCTTCAACAATATTTCCCTGGGTTTCTGTTCATTAAGGTTGTTGCTGAGGCTGATCTCCTCACTTAGGTCGTCATGTAAACATAAAGCTTCACCAAGGGCAACATGCAGAAACAAGGGGGCGAACATGAAAGCAGGAAAAGTGCTTATATCATACTTTCACAAGGCTCTGTTCTATTTTCTTTGAGTAGCGTTATAGTTCAGGGCTAGAATCAATTTTCATCCCTCCTTTTTCCAACCCAGGTGGTCTGCAGAGATTCCATTACTCTGTAATTTTTTTTTTTTTTTAAAGTGAGGTTTTAGATTTTTCATTCCTGTCAATGTCATGCAAAGTTATGGTTTTTTTTCTTCAGCGAGCCCAGTTGCTGTAATTTAGACCTGGAGCAATGACAATGACTTGACATCCTAACTAATTCTCAATATAAAGGCAATTTATTTAGTTTATGTTCAGTATACTGTTAACCACCTAACCAACAGTTTATAGGCTTCAAAGTACAACATTATGCAAAGATGCTTTAAATCCACAGCTCTCTTAAATTAAACTTAAAAAGGGCCCTTTAGGATATCAGCCAAAAGGTTTTAATATATTAAATTTTATACAATCCAGACCACCTTTGCTCTCAGCGTATCCCTGCTGAAGCCTCTGCCTAGGCTTCTTTAATCTGAGAAAAAGATCCCAGTAGCCAAGCACTTTTCATGGGGTTAATTGTATGTGACATCATTTAACAGCTTTTGCCAATTTTTATCTCCATGTGGACAGAGAACTTGTTTCACTCTTATGGTAACTTCTTAAATCCTTTCTTTGTATGCAAGAGAAATAACAATAATAATAGAAAAGCTCATTATGCAGTTGCTTTACTTCAAATGCCTAATCAATTCAAGATAGGCTATATTGATTAATTTGACCTTTTGAAGTTGGTTAACGTCACAGAAATTATGATACGCTGCAAACATTGTGATTAATACTGATTAGAAAAAGTGAATTCATTATGTTTCTGCTTTGACTTCTAAAATTAAGGAGGCTTGAAAAAAGGAGTGGAAAAACAAAAAATGTATATGTATTTACAGAAGCTGAAGTTTCACTCACATATGGTTTCATGCAATTTCACTTTTTTAATGTTTATAGAAAAGAGGGTTGATGATGCTTTTGATTTAAAGAAGATGGCATTGATTTGGTCTCCACATTGTGCTGGTTGGCTGAACTGCTGCACTAATGACGAGACTTTGGGAAGGCAAACTCCCATGGCTATCTGTGTCCCTTTTATTAAGATGGAGGGGGTAGACAAATGCCACTGGGAGAGGAACTGATGGGTTAAGCATCTTCCTCCAGAGGAACTTTATCTGCATCTTAGAGCTACAGTAGTACATTTTAATTACCACTCACACACAGTACAATATAAATATGCCCACTTGGTACACACCTGTTTTCTATCTATCTGAATTACACGAAAAAGAGAATTGTGGTACAGCTTGTGGGTGAAGTTTATTTCCTCTCAAAGTAGTAACATAATTGGGTCAGTCTTAGACTCGTGGTCACTGGGGCTGCTCTGTAAACCTAAAGTATTACTCCCATTAGCTGCAGTTCTGTTCCCTTGGGCCATGGGGGACACATAGAAGGTAATCACACAACATAATGTTATTAATTACTCTGAGCACTAACGTTATCGTTTGAGCTGAACTCGCTGTAGATGAGATTTCTTAAGTCATGTGGCCACAGAATAATCCCAAAGGTTAAGTGCTCCTTGGATCACTGTCACTGGATGTAGGAAATTGTCTCAACTTTTCTATTTGTTCTGCACCAAAGAGTTTTTTTCTTCCTACTGTTGCTACCATCAAGCTAAAAAAAAAAAAAAAAGGAAAAAAAAAGAAAAACAATGTATCCACAGTGGTCCCCTGCAGTCATTTGTGCCCTTACAAAACACACAGACAGGAAAAAGAAAAGTTGAGACATAAGTATAATGTATATTCATCTTGCTATCATACAGTTTTATTATTATTATTATTATTATTATTATTGTTGTTGTTCTTGTTTTTCTTGTTGATTTTTCTGTGGCTAATGAGACTCCCCTTGTATGTCAGTATTGTTATAAACAAATTTCCTCCTGATTAAGGGTGTGAAATATCTCACCTCCAGCATATTCTCCCTCCTACATGTGGTGTTTATATATAGCATAATTTAATCGCATTACCCCAGTGAACCATATGCATGTTGGTAATAATGAAAATGTTAAAGCAGACGTTATGTTCTGGTGTAACTAGGAAACTCAGACTAATTTGGGAAAACCTTGAGCTGAGTCAAGATATTTATTTATTTATAATTTTCGACTGGGAATTATAACCAACAGATATTTACATCTTTTACATCATTATAGAAGAGCAATTCCTCTTCTGTATGTCTTTAGTTTAGGCTGACAATACCTCGTACATATTTAATATACAGGCCCATGTTATCTGACAATCATAGCATTTAAGTCAATCGATTTGTTGCCACATCAATGTCAAATTCATAGCTGTTAAAGCCAAATGCAGCCATTAAACAGCTTGTCATTGCAGCTGTATTGAACTGCATAAAACAGTATGTTAACAAAGCCTTTTAAAGTCTACTATAGGAGAGGAGTGATACCTCCTTTTATTCACTTGAGACGCTTTGGCAGTTGTGATACATTTACTTACTTACCTGCACAGGAATCATGTTCTTTCATCTCTGTTCATGCCTTACAGAGGATCAGTAAGATACATCTACACCTGTTTGAAGTACTGTTACCTGGAGACACGCTGCTGGGCCACCGTACTGAGCTTATTTGATATACTGAATTTTATGTCAACTGTGGCAATCCACTCTATGCATCATGTCTAGTTTCAAGAGTTGGGGAGCTGATATAAGGATATGATAGTGCTATTCCTTAAAGCAACATATGCCAGTCTGCCTATTGTTACAGGGAGCAGGGAGGACAAGTGCAGGAAACCCACAGAGATAAGGAAAATATTAGATAATCATTAGGCACATTGTCATTGCATTATGACAATCATTGTCAGGACCATCTGGAACCTAAACAAAATCAAAAAGCTTTTATCAGTACACTGTTAATTATATTATGGGAAATATAAGAAATGACAAATGAGCACTTAAAACATCTACTTGTCTTCTACAGTTTCATTAACATTTTAGCTACTTGCCAAACTATTAATATTCTGTTGCTATTATAACTCAAATGCCCACTCTATCTAATGCAAATAAAGCAATCTAGGTCCTGTTTAGCTCAAAGAAATATTAAGCTTAAAGAGCCAACAAACGTCTTTCTTTGCCTTTGGTTTTGCCTCTGTGGCAACAGACTGCGCCCTTAATTCCCTATTTGTGGGGCGTGTTAGGGTTTTAAAGAGCTTGACAGAAAGCTCCAAAGACACTAACCTGGGGTCAAAAAAGTGTGCCTTCTTCTGCATGCTTTTGGAAAAGACTGATTAGAGTCTCAGACTTTTGGTGTTAAATTCTTGCTTGCTGAATTTTTACATTAGTTATATTGTCCCTTCATTGCCATTTATTTTATTATTTAAAAACAGTTAATACAATAATAAGTAAATAAAATAAGTTTTGCTTTTATTTTTTGCATCTGTGAAACAGAACCTTAAACCTGTATTAGCAGATTTGTACATGCTCGGCGATAGATTGAACTGGCTGCAAACAAAAGACTGTAATTTATCATATTTCTAATGATTAGGTTATTATCCAACACTTGCAGCTTTGCATAACAACAAGCCACATCAGTATAAATTTTTTGTGTGTTATTATGTGATCACCAGATTAATATAATTTAGACATTAACTGACTTACAAGTTGGCAGAATTCAAAATCGAGTCCATTAGTTAAGTGGAATAGCTTGCCGTTTCTTGTATTGGGGAAACAATTACAGATTTAACAGCCAGCAGAGCTTGCCTTCTGTGGTAATTCTGTCATTCTCAAGCTTGTGTTTTGCATTTGGATTAAACGTCACCCAAGAACGTATGACCTTATACATAGGCCAGATAACAGCAGTTTTATTTGTTATAGTAGCACTTTATTCGGGTGTCACACTAAACACTAAAGTGTCTGAGGTGTTTGTTTGCTAACAACACTTAATGTTTCAGTACCTGATGACAAGTATTGTTCCCTATTGTCATGTTCTACTACACCTTCTTGAAGTCATTATTTATTTGTTTTCAACCAAGGTAGGTGTTAAATAGTGTGAAGATGAAGGATGAAAGACAACTGTGAAAATGATTTGTAACACAGCAACAGCAAAGGGGAGTGCTTGTATTGGAATCCTAATTGAGTTTTTCTATCAGTAATTTATGTTTTGCACTTGTTCCCTTGCTTTACTTAAGAACTGCAGTGTCAGAAATCTATTTTGATGAAACTGCAAGGCTACAGGCTACAAGGTCAGTTGGGTAATTAAAGCAAGTTGTTAACAGGCCCAATCTCATTTTCATCTGATACCTAACGTCACTCACTTCACAGCCCTCTTGGAGCTTAGGTGTCAATACCTTTTTTTGCATATTTGTAAATAAAAATCATAACTCTTCACTCCCTGGAATAATTATTGCCATTGCAGGTCCACTTGGCAAAAGAAGTGAGCCCCAAAGGTCATTTTGCAATTGAGCTTTGTACCTCAATCCTTGGCAGGTTTATTCTCCAACAAAGGGGCAATGGGAAGAGCAGAACATTCTTGGTGCGAGCCAATTAGGGCTTGTTTATTTCCCTCCCCTGTCTAATAAACATCACTTTCTACTTTTAATGGCTTGAAGAGAGAGTGTGATTAAAATTTAGACCCGCGGTGTGACCAAATGTGAAACAGAGCCACATTTTCTGCTCAAGCCCTTCATCATGTAGAATGGCTCTTGGCTCTGCATTGTTATGGAAGGTTATGATAACACAAATATTTATAATACCCTAGTGACCTGTGTGGGCAAGTACAATTGCTACTGCGAGGACAGTCTCTTCAGGTAAAAGCAGATAAAACAAACACACCTTGTTACACAACTTGTAATTTTTAATATTAGAATTATAATAACTGTATATGTAGATTTTATTGTCTCATCTGTATGTGTGCTTAGTAACACAATTCCGGAGTATGCTAGACTCCAACTGGAGTCTCAATATAGTGTCCCGACTTCAGGTGCTTTATTTGGCAGCACTGCAACCTAAATGATGACTAGCAGTGAAACTAATGAATATAAAGAAAAGTAAATTAACAAGAACCATAACCAACAATGTGCTGTGTAGAGTATAAACATCATATAACTACTATAAATTCTGCATATGGTACAATGATTTGAGTAGCAAGCCTCGGAAAACAAAGCTAGAAGCTATCGACCTTCTTGAACGCTTCACAAACTCAACGATATGCAACAAGAATACTGCGGCTATTTATAACAATGGTCTGCGCAAAACTAATAGTTACAAATTATGCTCTTAATGGCATAAACAAAAGAAAAAGAAATCTGCAGAAAATGGTTACTGGCAAATTCCCAAGTTCCACATTCACACATTCACTGACTTTAATATGCACTCCTGCTAAGACAGCAAAGGCTTAGGGTTATCCTACTTTAAAATCATGAAGTGCCTGAGGGCATTAATACAGACAGTTTTAGCCCTTGAAGTTTCCATAATTTTCCATTTCTGCAATCTTTGACTTTCTTTGCCCAGAAATTTACTTTCCACAATTTGTTGCATTGTGTCATCAACTCAGAGCTACCAGGGGATTCCCATTAGCAATTTAAAAAAGTAAAATAAAATAATAATCAGTAAACAGACAACTTTGCGAGGAACCAACCATGCAAAAACGTTTATATGCCATTTAAGCAGAATATGCATAATTACTTACCAAATTTAGTTAATTATGTTGTTGAGTTTTTATTTAATGATGACATTTATGCTGTTTAGAAAGTTATCTAGTTAATAATTTAAAATACTTTAAGAGGACATTAATTCAGGCAGGCATAAAATACAACGTCCCAAACTCATCAAAGTATTCAATATATTTTGAGAATAAGTAACGTCACATGATTTGCAACATGCTGTCCCATTTCTATTAATACGGTTTAAACACTCATGAACTCACACAGATTTAACTAGGTGTACAGACTCCTTTATGTCTGAAAATGTAATGATTATTCTCTAGGGTGGCCCTTTTTAAGGACCTACAAAAAACAACTAAGAAGACTTTTTTTGCTCTGTGTTTGTCAAAAAAAAGAGGAATAAGTAAAAGCGGCTTACCTGCAATTTTTTTTTTCTTGGCACGAGTCTCTTTTCTTATTAACAAAAACATTTGTGTTTCTTTCTGGTGTCATTATAATTGTTGCTGCTGTTGTTGTTTTTCATCAGTGACATTTAAAAATGCTAATATAATCTACCATTTTGAAAACGTGTGATAATTTATCATATGATGGTCTCATGTCTATTGGGAGTTTTTTCTTGCTCAGCAGTTTACTTTGGCACATTGTTTAGTTCATTTTTCACTTTAGATTCAACACTTCACTATTACTATTTTTCAAGTAGATTGTATACAATTGTATTCTTTACTATATAGTGAATATAGATTATGTCATGGTCCTGGGCCATGTTGGCCCAGTATTCTTAGTTTGTGTGTTTTTGTATTTTGTTCCCTATTTATGCCTTGGTTCCTAGGTTATTTAGTTAAGATGTTCCTTATTTGGTTACCTCCTGTGTGCCCCTGTGTATCTGTGAGCCCTCGTCTCTCCTTGTGTTTTATTCCATGTTTCCCCCAGCCCGTTATGTCTGTTTTCCCCGTGCTCTCTCCTCCTGTCTGAACCTCTGTACTTCCTGTTTTACTTTGCCCGTCTCCCGTCAGTGTGGTGTTCACTCCTGCCGTGTCTTGTTATGATTATCTGTGTCAGCTGTGTTCCCCGTGTGCTCCCACTTCCCTCGTTAACCCTCTGTGTATTTATGTCTGCGTCTCCCTCAGTTCTGTGTCGCGTTCTCCCTCATGCTGTGTGTGATTCCCCTGTGTTCCTTGGTGAGCTTTATGTTAGTTTTTCCCAGTTTAGTTTTGTATTTCCTGTCATCTTTTGTCAGCAATAAAGCTGCTTTTTGAGTTCATCCCCTGAGTCTGTGAGTTTTGCGATTGGGTCCTCCTCCTGCCTGCCACACAGCGATCCATGACAGAAGAACGCGACCAGTAATGGACCCAGCAAACTCCCTACGGAACCGGCAGCGTGCAGACCCCGCCTTCCCTAACGTGAGGAGAAGGCAGGAGGCTCGGCATGCCCGGGAGCGCGAGTCTGCCTTTTATGGGACTCGATTGGCTCTAGGTGGGCCGCGCAGCCTCCAAACGGCAAACGCTGCTGCCTTTTCCCCACATCGTCCCACGGCGATAAGAGTTGGAGGATTCAGCCTATCGCCTGCCACAACTCCGCCGGCCTTCTCAACTTCCGGTTCCCCTCCCCAGTCGCCGCCCACGTCCTGCGCAAAGAAGAGGGTTACTCGGCGGCCGAGGAGAGATTTTGTGCCTCCGACAAGCAGCCTATCCCCGCTGCAGTCCTTTGCGCTCTTCCTGGGACTTCCACGCTCGGAGCTGCACAAGCTCCCGGTCACTTCAATGCGGCCCGGCCCGTCAGCGGCTCAGCCAGCGACATCTCCGAGGTGCCTGCGCCTATAGCCTCGGGAACTCACGGCACAGGTCCCCGGAAAGAACGGCGCTCACACCGCCGCCGCCCTAAAGTTTCTGAGCAAACTCCGGTGGTGAGTGACTCTGACTGTTTCTTCCATGCCACTTCCAAGTCGGACCAACTCGGACAATATTCTGCTCCTGGGTCCGCCGTTTTTCATGTCTGTAACACATTAGAAACGAATAGTAAGTTTGAATATGACTGTGTTTCCAGGCCTCATAATGTTTCTAAGTTCACCTCCGCACCTATTAAGCACGAGACTGAGTTCATTGCCCCCCTAGAGACTGCGGTTCATGCTGAATTAAAAGATTCTGGCCCTGTAAGCTCCATGGGCGTCACCCCAGAAGCCATTAACTCTGTGTCTGGTGATTCTGGGTCGGTTAATCCAGAGCCTGCATTACCTATCCTCACGCCCATGTTTGAGAGTGACTGTTTTTCCTCTGCTCCTCCCAGGTCAGCAGTGATTAACACACAGACCGATAATCTCACCTTAGAGAAGCAAAAGACTAATTTTGAGTGGCATACTTGCGAACCGAATATTAAAACAAACAGTCCTGTGGTTCCTGTTCCTGCTGAAACCAGAGGGGACCACCTGGAAACTGACCTGTGTGTCTTCCAACCTTCAAAGGCTGCACTTTCCATTCCTCAGGTTACTGTCGACCCTCTGTCACATTTAGCTTTTCCCGCCTTGTCTGTTAGCTCTGACTCCGTTTCTCCAGGGATAAAGAATGTCGCTCCTCTCGAGTTTACTATAGCTGATGCGAAGTCTGTTAACTCAGGTTGTGAAAACACTAAGACTGTGCATTCAATCACAGTTGTTAAGGTTAAGGGCAACAGGTTATCGCCCGTCAAGTGTAAACTGCTAAGGGAGCTCAGGTTGACTATTCCTGGGTTAGTTTCGCACCCAGTTGCCTCAGACACCACCTGTGTTAACTCCCCTACTCCTGTACCTGCTGTGTATAAGACTGTGTTTCTTCACTCCTGGACTATGCTGCTCTTCAACCTGCGTATTTAGAAACAGTCTATAGGAATGCTTCTATTTCTACAACCGCACCTCCTGAGCCAAGAATTTCGGACCCTGACTTTGCTAAGCCGGGATCCGTCTGTACTATGACTGTTTTAAAGACTGCTACTTCTAGCATGGACAGCTTAAGAACGGCGGAGTTGCTAAACGTGGCCAGCCATAAGTCTCTGTTTGCTAAAACTGTGTTTGGCTCCACTAACTTGGTTTTCCCAGTGTCTGTTACTGCTCCTGAACTCTGCTCTCCAACTCCAGTTCCTGTAACCAGGGCAGCGTGGGCCCAGCTCTCCCTTGCACCCGTATCAGCTCCTCGGGTGAGGGTGGCTGAGGTCCAGCTGGTCCCTGCTTCTGTCCCCAGCCTGGCAGAGGCTCCATTCATCCCGGCACCCGTACCTGCTCCTCGGGTGGGGTTGATGGACACCCAGCCGTCGCCTGTGCCTGTTCCGGTTCCCCGGGTGAGGTCAGCCGTGACCCTGCCGACTCCTGCACCCGTCTCAGTTCCTCGGGTGGGAGCGACAGAGGTCCAGCTAGCTCCTGCACCTACACCAGCCCCCAGGGTAAAGGCAGCCAGAGCCCAGCTCGTCCTTGCACCCGTATCTGTTTCTCGGGTGGGGATGGCTCGTGTTCGGCCAGGCCTAGCACCTGTTCCTGTTCCCAGAAGGAGAGCAACCCAGAGTCAGACACCTGCTCAACCACAAGCGCAACTACCACTACAACTGGCATTTCTGTCCATAACGCAGTCTGTAGCTCAGTTATTAGCGCAGTTTCTTGTGTTGTCACCAGTCCAGACTTTAGCACAGTTAGCAGCTCCATTACCCGTTCAGTCATCCGCTCTGTTACCACCTCAGTTTCTTGCTCCATTGCCTGTTTGGTTATCAGCCCGGTTTCCTATTTTGTCTTCAGCTCAGTTATTAGCTCCGCCACCAGCCAAGTTAATAGCTCAGCAACCCATTCAGACACTGCCAACCTCAGCTGGAAGCCTTTGTGAGCTTTCTCCGCCAGCTGAGGACTGCGTGATGCTGACAAACTTTGGACAGACTGTTTGCCCTGCACAGCCCCAGCCGTTGCATCCTAAGCCGACTGCGTGCCCTGTGCAGCTACAGTTAGTGTCCCCTCAGCCAGAAGTCTCTGCACCTGCTGGCTCTGCATCTGTTCTCGCTGGGGGTTCAGGTGAACCTCTCCAGCCTCTCCTCGTCTCCGCTGGCGGCTCTGGTCAGCCCGGCCAGCACCTCCTCGTCTCCGCTGGCGGCTCTGGTCAGCCCGGCCAGCACCTCCTCGTCTCCGCTGGAGGGTCCGAGGGGCCCGTTCAGCCATTGCCCGGTCCGGCCTCTGCATCAGCTGCACCCACGCCCGGTCCGGCCTCTGCATCAGCTGCACCCACGCCCGGTCCGGCCTCTGCATTGCCTTCAACGTCGCCTGGTCCAGCGTCGGCTTCAGCTTCGCCTGGTCCAGCCCCCACATCTGTTCCAGCTCCGTCGCCTGTGGCTGCCACGCCACCGTCTGGTCCTGCCTCGTCTGGTCCTGCCTCGTCTGGTCCTGTGCCCACCAAGCCTCAACCAGTATGCCCGACGCTTGGGAGCCACTGCCGTCTTCCACGCGGCCGGCCTCCAGACCCGCTCTGCCGCCGCCGCCGTCTTCCACGCGGCCGGCCTCCGGACTTGCTCTGCCGCCGCCGCCGTCTTCCACGCGGCCGGCCTCCGGACCCGCTCTGCCGCTGCCGCCGTCTTCCACGCGGCCGGCCTCTGGACCCGCTCTGCCGCCGCCGCCGTCTTCCACGCGGCCGGCCTCCGGACCCGCTCTGCCACCACTGCCACTTTTCACGTGGCTGGCCCCCGGAACAGCCGAACTGAACTTTTGTGCTGTCACCTCGCGAGTCGACCTTCTGGCCTCTTTGGATTTTGCCTCCCTGTTTTGAACTCTTTTTGTGTATTTGTGGCCTCAGTTTTGTTCTCGTGCTCCTTGTCTTTTGTTTGGTTTCGTTCCCTCTGTCCTGGTCCCCCACCTCCCGCCCTGGGTGGGTTGTTTTCTGTTTGTCTTGTTTTGGTTCTCGGGTTTGGGCTGTCGGGAGCCGGCCCTTGGGGGGGGGGGGGGGGGGTGATGTCATGGTCCTGGGCCATGTTGGCCCAGTATTCTTAGTTTGTGTGTTTTTGTATTTTGTTCCCTATTCTAAATGGCCACCATGGTCACCACCCATCTTGAGGAGTTTGCCCCCTCACATATACTAATGTGCCACAAACAGGACTTTAATATCACCAACCATTCCCATTTTATTACGGTGTATCCATATAAATGACCCACAGGTATAATACCACATCATGATTTTTTTTTTTTTTAAATAGAGACATTCACTTAATTTCAATATTTTCCTTTTCTTTATAGTTCACACATTAGTTCTATCAAACTTCCCACGTCCATTAAGCCCATTTTGTAAAGTTTAGTTCTACATTACAGAAAGGAGGATTTTCCACAGGATTCAAAACACTAAAAGGTTAATGGTGTTTTTCATCTTGAAGGTAAGGAACAGGACTCCATAAACCAATGGGTTGCATCAGCCACTGGGCTGGCTGTAGCTCAGGTGGTAGAGCAGGTCATCTGCTAATCGGAAGGTTCGTGATTCGATCCCTCCAGTCTGAATGCCAAATATCCTTTGGCAAGATATTAACCCCAAGTTGCTCTCCAATGGTCCCATTGGAATGTAAATGTTAGATCGAAAGCACTTACAAAAAGTGTGCTTGGGTGAATGAGACAAGTTGTGTAAAAGTGCTTTGTGTGCTCAGATAGAGTAGAAAAGCTCTATATAAGAATCAGTCAATTTAACATCACTATAGATGATGGTAAACACCAGCTAGCAGCAGATAACACTGGCAAGAGAGTGGGTGACTCAGGGATAAAAACATAAAATATTTGACACATTCTTTTTTTAATACCCAATTTAGTGTTAAGTGTTGACATTATTCACCTATGTCAAAATATAGTGACACACACACACACATAGCTGTTTGCATTATAAGTGAAATAATAAAATAGTAAGTTAAACTGTTAAAACTGTGATTTATTTTTTCTGCCACTAACGGTATAAGTACATATAAAGTCAACACATTTTCAGGCATTAAATACAACAAAACAACGGTCCAATGTTGTGTTGCCTTATAAAGGAATGTGAGAAAACATGATAATAGATTTGATCCTTCTCCACATGGACATTTATTTATGTATCACAAAAAGATAGACACCTTCATCAAGTGTTGTGACATGACCCACATGACTCATTCTAAATGTCACCAAAACACCAGAGGCAGTCCTGACCCAAGGTATGTGACCATCAGTCAACAGTTATCAAAAACGAACCACCCTTGTGACCTTGTATAAATACTTAGGCATTTACAGCCAATGAGAGGAAAGAGCAAGAGCACCAGACCCCACTTCATGGGCTCCTGTTAGAATCGTTTGATCAGAATCCCAGCATATTCTGGCAACCTAACAGTGCACCTGAAAGCATGTTTGTAAGCATGCACAACACTGCAATAAAAATAATGGGGAAAAGGACTAGATACAGGGTCTGTTTGAACAGGCAGTCATGAAAAAATGATACTAGACCTTTGAGACTCTTGTTCTGACTGTGAACCACTGCCATTATGATGCTAACTCAGGATACCAAAGTACAAATCAAAGAGTTTTAAGCTTTTATTTGTTACAGCCTAGCATCAAGCTGCTGAACTCTGAATCTTTGTTCAATAGAGCAATGCGAAACACGTACACAAGCACCTTAGCACTTTCATTCTGAGAGCATTTCTGTAAGGCTTTGTGTTGTCAGTGTGAAGAGGTCAAATATTGTATTTCTAAGATGTGAAGCAGCTTGATAGCATCAGGTTAAATACTTCTTATCTTTCAATAGGTTATGTATGTAAAGCATCGGAATATAACACTGTACACAAGACACACTTCCCCTGGAGACAATTCAGGAACATTTGCCCCTATTCTCAGTTTGGTCTCAGGAAAGACTAAATATACATGCCCAACTGTGTTTCAGCAGATAAAAAGGCAAGTGATACAGCAGGGATAATAGAGAAGAACCCCCGTAGGTGATCTGTGACATTTACTCATAACGGGGGTACATACTATAGGTCTAATATGGTCACAACCATTAGATCTAAGTAAAAGCCCAGTGTAGATAATGTAAAATGGTTGATGATAAAATGAGTCTCAGTAAAACACTTTCCAAGAGCTGTTATTCATAACAATAAGCCGGTGATGTACTATCTGCAAAATTAAATGATTGCATTCCAAGCCAGAGTGAAAATGACCTCAAAGTCAGTGAGAGCACCACTGAATGCTTAATTAGGCAGTTAGTGTTGGCAAGTGCTGTGCCTAAATAATGGTGATGGTGCAGATCCAAAACAGAAGCAAACATTTTGCTGAGATTTCAGCTGTAAACCTTCCACAAGCTGCCAAACCCCCCTATCCCAAAGAGTCAAAATGTTGGCCATAACACAACAACTGCATCTCTGCCCCACTCATACATGCTGTCTCCCTGTCCTTTCCTCAGATCAGTTGAGCAAAGCTTTGCTGTTGTAATGTTTAGTTAAAAACATGAGCAAGACTCATAAAAATAAAACTGCAAGTTATTAAAAGAAGAACCTAAATAAATCAATATACATCACAAATGCACAATGTTCAGGGCATGACATGGCACAGAATGGTCTGAATATGATATGATTAAAACATAATGTTAAGCGGAATCAAATTAATCAAAAATGACTTATTATATGCTCAAGTCATCTTTGGGTTACCTCGTGTTACTGACCATAACTGTTGGGTTTTGGTGTTTGGTATCTGTGAATTTTCACAGAAAGTTATGAGTGCAAAACAGAATTTAAAATACAAACAATATGTTCTGGACCAGGAATGAAGCAGTTAATCTATATAAATGTGTAAACAGATTTAAAGTGTGTAAAATGTTAAATATTTACATGACTGAAAAAGGAAGCTATTGTAATCACTGAAAATATGTTCATAGCTTGTACAAAAGATATCTACAAGACTCCCTCATGTTGTCTAAATCTGCAATAACAGAATTTACATTGTAGAAACACTTGTCCTGTCAAAAGTTAAATAATAAATAAAAGAAGCGTAGCATATTTTAAGCTTTAATTGCGAATACTAGGCTGCTGGCAAGTGAAACATCATCTCTTATTTACTATTTCACACAAACACCATTGTAAAATGTCACCATTGAATATTTCTTGAGTAAAGTGGATTGTTCCTGCCAGTACTGTGTGACTTTAGATTTTTTAGGGGATAAGTTTAAATGCCTTCCCAAATTTGTACACAATTTTGCCAAGACACAGAAGACAGCGTCAGATACTATAAACTTTGGATTTCCTTTTTAACAGTTATACTTGTAGTATATTTGCTATTAGCTTTTTATTTGTAGTCAAAATGATGTATATTTATTTTTTTTGTAATTTGTCAACAAGTTTTCATATCAAGTCTTTGACCCTTAGATGTCGTGTAAAGTAATATAGTGATTTTGCATTTGTGTTTTATATTGCCTAAAGACACTAAGCAAAATCTAGGGGTTAAATTATCATGTTTTTTTTTTCTTGCCCATGTGCTCAGAAGAAGGAAAATTCATGTACAGTGAGGTTCAGAAAATTTGGAAGAACAGGGATTAACCCCCAGTAGATGGATTTAGACAAAATAGCCCAATTTTACTCCTCTTTCTGGGCCAAATAAAGGCCATAACTTGGCAACTAGATTTATCCCATACAATAATGTCAGTGGCCATCTTGTACTTAATGGTGATTTTTCAGTAGAAAGGATATATAGATCTGTTTGAAAAACTAACAAATAGGCAAAACTTTATATTCAAAGTGGTATTAAGAGCTCAGGATGTAAAACTATCTCGATCGTTCCATGTGCTTAATAGCGCAGTTAAAGTAATGCAGATGTGTATTTGGATAGTCACTAAATCTGTGTGTTTGCATACGCTTTTATATGCGAGTTATTTTTTGCATCCCACACGCTCTGTAGGGAGCATTCCTCAATATGTTCCTGGTAAGCCTCTGTCAGCTGGCTGGAGTTGCCAGATAAGGGCTGTTATATGTTGTGTAGTTAGTGGTTAAGTATTGGTGTTCTCCACAGCCCCCCATGTCACTGTGTTATCTGAAGGGTCCCAGTGAGCTCCTCAGGCTCAGCTCTCCAGGTCGCAGTAATGAGAGAGGATAATTGCGGATCACACTTTGCAAATGGAACAGCGGGATGACAGAACCAGTCGACTGAATCACCGCCCCTCTCTAGCCCAAGCAGGAACATACTAACATACTGAATCGCATATATACAACTAAGTGTATAAGAATGGCACTGAAGCAACTTCGTGTGCCTTTAGACTTTAACAGCAAAGAAATCAGAATCATGCTTGTAAAATGATCTTCTACAAATGTGTTACTACTACTTCACAGGTCCTCTTTCAAATATATAGAGGATGCGATTAGTGTCTAGAGTTCGATATACACCTAGAAAAATTATATGATTCTAAAGTGTTTTATCCTCTACTAGTGAGGTTGTGAGTGCATGTTTGAATATACAAACAATGTGGCTACGTTCGTGCACCCAGTAGCAGAGTAACCCTACAAAATCACCTTATTAGAGTTTGGAACAGGTCAAATTTTTTATTTATATTGAAAAATGTATCTTGATGAAATATCCTGTGCATTCCAGATTATTTATATTGCTTATTAAAATTGACAAGCAAATAGTTGCTTGATTTCACTCAGAAAATTGGTATTTTCTTCGTTTCAGCAACTGATGACTAGAATAATGTATCTGATTGAATATGTTATTTTAAGCCAGGTGACACGGGATAAGAGCTAACTTGAGTGAAGAAGAGATGACTGAGGAAGAACTGAATGAGAGGAGAACGCAAAGACCCTCCATTTAAAAATCAATGCCCTTCTTCTAAGGATGAGGAGCTGACGACCTAAAAAAAAGCCCAGGTTTAAGTGGTGACACCAAGTGGTCATCCGTATCATCGCCACTGCCCTTGGATATGATAGGTAAACCTATGGAGAAGTCGGTCAAACAGGAATTGAGGGTGATTGATATTAAGGCATTCAATTTCTACCATCTATTTAGGATGGATATAATGTTAGGAAGCAGATATAGAGGACTTGTGGTCAAAAGAATAGAGTCTGCCTTTTTTGGGGATAACATTTAAAATAATGCACTGCATATAGGTAACGAGACCTAGGGTATATTAAGGTGTTAAATAATAAGTTTGGCATGGCAAGTGAGGTGCAAAGCCAGAGATAATAAATACCAGTAAAGTCACATTTATAACCTGCAACATTTATTTAGACAGAAGTGTCTAAATAAATGTTTAAATACATGCTTACACACAACTGAGTCAAAAAAGAAACTATAAACACTCTAATCTTAAAACAGAAGAAAGGTGGGAGTTCACAAGACAATACTCTTCCTAAGCCACAACCAGAAGTTAGTGAGTAGGCTGCTATGGTTCGTGTTTATCCTATTGTGCCCAAAGAGCAGAGGAGTAATTAAAAAAAAGACAAGCAAACAAACAACATCTTAATGAAGTTCCTTTTTGCTATGTGTGGACAGTGCACTGTGGAAGTCTACATTTGGTTTGTTGAAGGCGCATGTAGCACAATTCTTTGTCTTGGTAAGAAAATATCTGCACACGGTGCTGTTTTGTAACTGTACACATTCCTGCATCATTTCCTCCTCCTTACAGTTTGCATGCATAGCTTCATTGTTGTTGGCTTTGTAGTTTCTGTGGCAGCTTTTTCTTATTGGTGTTCAGCTTGGACTTAATTGTATCCATTTCTTCAAAACCCTGCCAGCATTAGGTTTTTGGCAATATATCATCTTGGTCTCCTGTATAGCATTTCTGTGCATTTTTAGTTATTTTGGAACTACAGACAAAAAGGGACCAATGCACCACTCTTTCCAAACATTGTGCCCTGATAGGGTAAGCTGTAGCAACTAATTTGCTATAGGCTTCTTTTTTTTTTCTTTTTTTTTTGGCTGTCCCGTTTGGATCTTTAGCCATCAGAATTGTTGTCTGAAGGCCAAGAAAGATGCCAAGTGGATTTACTTTGCCAAGTGGATCATCATGGCCTTGCCATATTGGTCCATTTGATTGACCGTTATTATAATTATGTATTTATTTTATTTTCATTTTCTAAAGACGGGACAGACATGACTGGGGGATAGGACAGGAAGAAAGAATGAAAGAAAGAGAGGGAGATCTGATAGGAAGCAGGAACCATGCTCTCCTGTGTTTTAAATGTATTTTAGAACAGCACACAGCAACACTACATATGAGCGGGCGTAGGGAGGTTTGGGGTCTTCACTCACCCCACCCCCGAAGTGGCCCGAGCGAGCCCCAGCCTCCTGGCCCCGATAAGCAGCCACCAAGGAGTGAGCCGGTGTGTACCTGGACGCCCATCCCCGGACACAAAGAACCACCAATGCACCGATGTCTGAGGGCGTCTGCCACTGGTAGGGGAAGTGGTGTGGGAGATAGGCCTCCATATCTTGGAGGACCTAGGATGTCCCCAGAGAGATGTCCCCAGAGAGAGGGTACCGGGAGAAACTGCACCCTCCTGCTAGCCCTCAATGTCTACGTGTATTTAAAATTCAGAGGTGGGCAATGACGCCAGGGGTGAGGTTGTACACCCTGATGGTCTTTTGGATTCCGTGTAGCGTGCCCACCCCCAAGATCCTATATGTGTGTGTTATAATAATAATAATAATAATAATAATAATAATGGATACTTTATTGATCCCCATGGGGAAATTACTTGTTTTTCTCTGCATTTGACCCATTCACTCAGTGAAGCAGTGGGCAGCCCACTAAGCAGGCGCCCGGGGAGCAGTGTGTAGGGACGGTACCTTGCTCAGGGGTACCTCAGGGTAGCCGTTAAGTGGATTCGAACCACCGACCTTCCGATCATGGGGCGACCACTTTACCTACTGAGCTATCCCTGCCCCCTATATCCCTATGAGAGTGTGAATAATGTGAATGTCTAAGTTGTGAGATAAAATTGAGGCACAGGCAGCCAGAAGGGGACAGATGGGGGGGATGCCTCCCCTGCACCCTGGTGACACATCTTTACCCCCAAGGCCCTGCATGTGTGGGTGATTGTGGTGGAGCGGGAAGAGGGAGGCAGCTGGAGATGGGGAGGGAAGGAAGGGAGGGGCCAGCTCCCCCGCTGACCCCAGTAGGCACCCCCATACCCCACAGAGCCCGGGAGAGCCCACCCGACCCCACCTCAGAGAAAACTGCACCCACCCCATCATCCACTCATCTCCCAGACTACACAAGACAATAGATGCCCAGGCTGAGATCTTCCACCTCTCCTGTATCTCCCCCTCCTGCAGAGTGAGTTCCTGAAGAGAGGAAAGCTCCTGCAAGATGTAACAACCTCCCCCACCAGTTGAAGAGCCCCCCAGGTGGCTCGATGCACCGGCGGCACCCTGCGGCAGGACTGGGCCCCCATACACCCACCCGCCCACAACCCCGGCAACCAGGACCCAAGCCCCCGAGGCCCAGCCAGGGCCCCAGCCCAGAGACGGAGCGCCCCCACAACTTCACGCCTGTCTCGGGCCCACCCAGGGGCAGCCAGGCTACCAGGTCACACAATTGATCCTCCTGATGTTCTTATGTTTCAGGTACATGGGCCAGACGTGGCCGTCAAAAAGGCCAGGCCCGTCAGCACAGACCCTCCCCTAGCCCCGCTGCACGCAACCATGAGGAAACCGTCACCTAAGAGCCAACAGAGCCCTTAATAGGCCATGACCGCTACCCCGGATTGAGCCCTCCAAGGAAGATGCTCCTGGGGAACCCCCCGACGCCCTAAGCCTGTCCCTACCCCCACACCAATCACAACAGTGAAGGTGGGACCAAACTATGACCCCCCACCCCCACTAGGTGATGGAGCTGATCAAAGGAGCCCAGAGCAATTGATCTGATGTGGTGGCAGAGGCTGTATCAAGACTAATGTAATCTAATAGATAATTTCTATATTGGTTAGAATTAAGATTATTTTTATTTTTCCAGAGGACTGTTTTCTTGGCTATGCATAGGGCAGTGAAAACCATATGGGCGATATTCTTTTCTGTAGTGACATTATCTAAGCTGCCCAACAAACACACTAAAGGGGAAGTTGGAATGTTACATTTCAGACACTTTGATAAGTCTTCACATATCTCGCGCCAAAACTGGTGGACAGAACCAAAGAGCGTGGATATAATTGTCCGGTGAATTGGTTTGGCAGTGTGAGCAGTTGTTGGTAGACGTAAAGCCCATCTTGAACATCCGATGACCAGTATAGCGTACTCTATGTAGTATTTTGTATTGAATTAATTGAAGACTGGGATTTCTAATTAGATGAAAGGTTTTTAAGCAAATCTGAGACCAGAAGTTTTGGTCTAAGTTAACTGATAAATCCGCTTCCCATTTTGCAGTAGGAAGTGATATTGATTCATCTGTTTTAGAAAGCATTCTGTATATTTTGGAAAGTAATTTGGGGGTTTTAAGAGTAAGAAATTGAACCACACTTGGTGGTGTTTGTAGTTCAACTTGACCCGGTTTAAATTTCTTTTTTACTATGGATTTAATTTGTTGATATTCTAAAAATCTTTTCTTGTTGATCCTATATTGTGTAACTAGTCTGTCAAATGAAATAAATTCTGTTTCTTCTAATATATGTTCTAAATATTTGATTCCTTTACCACTCAAATCTGAAAAGTTTATCATATTATTGTTTTGTAATATGTCAGGGTTGTTCCAGATAGGTGTACGTTTGCATGGGATTAATGAAGTCTCCATCAATTTTAGAAACTCCCACCATGCTGTCAGAGAAACGCTGATGCTGATGCTTTTGAAGCATTCATGTCGTTGGATGTTTGAACTGATAAATGGTAGATCTGAAATCTCTAGATTATTGCAAAGTGCTTGTTCTACATCTAGCCAAGGTTAATCTAAGAAGGTGTTTTAGCAATCCTGAGATATACTGAAGCCTGTTGGCTAAGAAGTAGTGCTGAAAGTTAGGTAGTTCTAATCCTCCTTTATCCTTGGTCTTTTGTAGTGTTTTTAAGCTTATACGTGGGGGTTTATTTTTCCAAAGGAATTTGGACATACATGAATCTAGAGATCTGAACCAATCTTGTGGCGGTTTAGTTGGGATCATTGAGAATAAATTTGACCAGTTAATTGAGTAATCTGACATTCTTGCAAAAAAGTTTATCAACTCAATCACCCCAGAGATATTGGTTTGTGAGTTTTGGAGAAAGAGTAACACATCATCTGCATAAAGGCTGATTTTATGTTCCACGTTCTTGCATTTTATGCCCTTAATTACTGAATTCTGTCTAATTGCTGCTGCTAGTGGTTCAATAAAAATTGCAAACAGTTAAGGGGAAAGTGGGCATCCCTGCCTGGTGCCCCTCAGGAGACAGAAACTGGAGGTTTTTGGTAATTTGTTTTGACACAAGCTGTTGGGGAATTATATAATATTTTTAACCAGTTAATGAAAGAGGATCCAAAACCAAATTTGTGTAAAGTTGCAAATAGAAATTTCCAGTTAACTCTGTCAAATGCTTTTTCTGCATCTAAAGAAAATATTGTAGTTTCAAGGTTTTTACTGCATGAGTAGTCTATCAAATTAAGTATAGTAATTAAGTAATTAAGTGTGCTATAGTCTTCTAAGTTTACCTGGGTTTTCTTTTTTCACCTACAAACAAGAGAAAGATACGGAAACAATTTTATTTTACCAGAGCTCAAAAATAGTACTTGCCATCTACTGCTTAAACATAAGCAATTATTTTCAGCAAACCAGAACTATACATTGCTGTACCTACCAAACCCAGTGACATCATGCTTAAAATTGCTGAGAGGTACAACTGGTGCAAATGGTGTTATGTAGCCTCATAGTGTATAACTGTGTGGCTGAGATAGTGCTGGAATCATAAACCTTCACACATTTGAGTACCACATTTGCAGATATGCAGTGGCAGAAGGGTACTAAAGACTCCAAATCATCCCAAAGAGAACCACCAGTTCTTGGAGGAAAACACTTTTCCTTCATGAGTATTTATTTTTGCATTTGCAGATTTCTTTAACTGTTCACAGATCAGTGCAGACACTGTAGATGATTTATTTACACATGAATATATGCTAGGACCTTCAAACATTGTTAATGTTCATTGATTTAGAGTTTTCTGTTTACTTAGTAATTATTTCTAGGGTTTAGGTGTCTCCATGTCTCTGCTTTCTCATTCCCAGTTTTCACGTTTCACATTGTTTTCTACATTCCTCGTGTTCTTTTGGTTAGCGTTTCCCAGTTCAGGTTTTCGTTTGTGTTTTTCATCTCCCCCTCACTTGTTGTGTGGCAGAGTTTTCATAAAGCCATAAATAAAGGCTCGCCTTTAAAACCTTCCCCGGCATCTGTGTCTGCGTTTAGATTCCTCATTCTGTCATCTCCACACAATCTGCCTTTGCAAATCGTGACAGTAACACTATATATCAGTTTGAGAACAGAAAAAAACACCTCTGAACATAGAACATGAAAAAAACTCTTAATACACCAAAGAAACACATGACAAGCAACAGGGGTGGGTAAAGGGTGAAGGACAGCCGATTTAGACAGTACAGCCTGTGCGCTGGTCTCCTTGATCCACCATCGGCATCGGAAGGGAATAAGCGTCGAAGGCATTTGGAAAGGGAGGAGGGATGAGTGTGTGCATATCAGTGTATATGTATGTGTGTGCGTGTCCAGAGTTCAGCTGAGACAGTGTCCTTCGTCCTGCTAGGCTAAGTAAACAGTCTTCCAGCCAACCCAGGTGGCCTTGCATGGAATGGGAAGGAACAGACTAAACACAGTCGTTATCAGGGTGTTTTTGTTCGGCTCCAGCCTTGCGACCGCAGCTGGCGCCGAGAGGGTATCCGGATGAAGTGATGGTATTTTTTACTGTAGTGCGAACAGCTCATATGAATTTCAAAGCAGTTCTACAGTCCAACGCTGGTCTCTCAATCTCCCGTTGGAGAGCCACGAGCTTCGCCATACTTGCGTTCTGTGATGTTGTCATTTCTTGTGCTCAAGGAGCCGATTCTGAGACTCACAACAGTGTGCCTCCCCGAGATGTCATCCAATTTGCGCACAGAGATGTTATTCCGAGCTAGCCCTTCCGAGATGTAATCCAGTCTGCAGTCAGAGATCTTATTCTGAGTATTCGCAGCAGCCGTAGCCTCTCCAAGATCTTATCCGTGCTGCACTCAATGAGCCCATTTTGAGAAACTCACGCCTCGTCCCATCATTTCAATCCCAGCGGGCAGCCTTTCGGGGGTTTGAACAGCCGGTTCTGCTTCCTTAATTCTTCGATAAGCCAGGGCCAAGCCAGCTCCGATCAGCCAGAACCCTGGTTCTGAATAGGTAGATATCTTCAGCACTCAGGCTCACCCAAGCCCAAACTTCTCGTTGAGAAAGGGGTGTCAATTGCATTTAGGGACCAGTTGATCCAATCCATAATTCCTCTTTTAGGTTTTAGAGAACAGACTGTGAGAGAGTGTTCCAGGGAAAAGTACAGTTAGACTTACTGTAGGACAAAAAAGCACAAAACATTTTAAAGAAAAAAACAAACATTGGTGACAGATGAGTAACTTATGTTGTTTGTTATTTCTAATTAGAATTGGGTTGTTGTTGTTTTTTACTAACTTACTTGTTATTATTTGCATACATGTGCCTTAACTTGAATGTTATGTCAGGTACAAAAATAACAGGAAAACACATATAACCCCTTTTCAAGTACTGGTATATTAAGTATTAATGACTGTTTTGTAAAGTGAATATTCTACAAGCAGGATTTTACACAGCCTTTGAATTTATAAAATTTTTGAATATTATGTAATTGTAGCCTTGACTCTAATAAAAAGAACTGGATTGTAAAAATGTTATTCCTTACTTACTTCAACTCTTACATTTAATTTATAACCATAAAATCATGATAAAAACAGAATACAAAAATGAAAACAAGTATTTGACCTTTAGCTCATCTCACATCTGCAATAACCTTCTCTTGTGCCTCTAAGCTGAATATAAACATTTCACAAGGCCAGGAAAAAATAAAGGTAGAGGGGAAACAGAAGACTTTGTCAGATCAGCTAATTGAGTATTTGGCCCAAAGCAGGAACCATTTATAAGACCCTTCTTCCCTTTAGGCCTGCCTAACTTACTCCCATTCTTCTGCCACTGTCCAGCTGTGTGCTGCTGTGACACAAGGTTTTGTCACCCCTATTCCTGTATACTCCCTGACTCTCCCTCATTCATCACTGCAGAGTGATTTCTGGGTTTAAAGGAAAATGATAAAGTTGCTTGCAGGCTCACTGTGGACACAGCAGGACCCTCAAGGCTAAAGTGCTCTCTGATCAGTCAAAAGGCCTTCTGGGTCAAACTGCCCTTCTGATATCAGACGCAAGGTAACAAAACTACAGGTTAAAAAAATAACAACATAAAATGTTGATCTTGATCCCTTACCCATACCCCACACACACACACACACACACACACACACACACACACACACACACACGTATACACACACAGGCAGACAGATGCACAGAAAACAATTTTGCCACCCTTGAGTTTGCTACTAATCTCAATTGTTGTACTCCGTTTGGACGACACAAGTCTTTCATTATGTTTGTTGCAGCAGGAAACTACTTCATCTTTTTTGAAGATGACAATTAAGAGCCACCAGTGTGTAATCAGAGCGAGTGTCCCAGAATGATAATAAGTGTCTACATCATCCCCCACCCTTTCCCATTTGAACAGCTGTGACTCCAGCAGTGCTATTGGCAGGCTCCATACTCTATTGCCTCATTTAGTTGCAGTCTCTGAAGTGGTTGTTTGGAACATTATGGACCTCAAACAACTGAAGATATTTGTACTGTTGTTGTTTTCTAAATTATTGTTTCTTTGGGCTTTTTGAACCCCACTTAAGCCCCAAATAAATAAATAAATAAACAGTACTCTTTACTCTCTTATTTTTTTGATCTGCACTATTCATAACCATTTTATGCCTATCTTCCATTAGTTGTTGCTAGTTAGGAGGAAACCCTCACTATTAAACATGAACAGAAAACATCTCTTCGTAATGAGGCGCTAAGGAAATTGTGTTTTTGTCTGCCTCCTAACTGTCTGCATGATAATCCTGTTTTGTGGGTGTGCAACAGCACTGACAAACTGTTTCCTCATTTTTGTCACACACAGTTCATCCTCCTTTGCTTTGGTTTGGCATGTTTTCTTGCAATTCATTTACTTTTTTAAATTTTCACATCTTGATGAACAAATAACTTGATAATCACTACATTTGAATAATGATTTGTAATTTAATTAACATAGTTGCTCATACCATAATCTCAACATTTATCACTTTAATTAACCTTCAGCTTCCAAATCAGCTGAATTGTAATTTTTATATATATATATATATGCGTCTATATCTAAGTGTTCCCTGATGTCATTATCAAAACTTTGTTGCTCATCCTTTTCTTTCTTTCTTTAGTCAGTAAAGAAATAATAGTCAGTAAGGAACAGGAAAGACCTAGACTGTAGACAGCCAGTCCATTTCATAAGCCAAATCTTAAACATTCAGTGAAACACTTAGTCAGTCATGCCTCCACAAACATGCTGTTACAGTATTGCTCAAAGGGATCACTATGAAAAAAAAAAATTTTATCCTTTGTATTATCTATTGTATCCGATAGAATTGAAATGAAAAGTAAAATAGACCTCCATGGTGCTAAAGTGCACAACCAGGATTACAGACTTTGCAATTGCATAAATGCTGGGCCAATTATAAAGAAAGTTCAGATAACTGTTATTATCCTCTGTTTTCTTCGAACCAATAAAGTACATCTTTCTATATTCATATTCTAAGCAGTGGGACTCATAAACTTCAGAGCTTTCTTATGAAGTCTAAGGTTAAAAGTACAGAAGCAATAACCAGGCAACATCTAGGACTGATGCCTCACTGGCTGAGGATCTAAACCGTTTCTTCGCCCGCTTTGAGACGACCAAGCCCTCAGCTGCCACACCACTTCCACCCGCCCCCAGCACTGGCACACTAACACTTAGGGAGCACCAAGTGAGGTGTGTTCTAAGGTCAGTGAATCCCAGGAAGGCGGCAGGTCCTGATGGAATACATGGAAAGGTTCTCAGAGCATGTGCTGACGAACTGACCGGAGTCTTCACTAAAATCTTCAACCTTTCCTTGTCATCAAACACCGTCCCGCCCTGCCTCAAAACCTCCACCATCATCCCCATCGCCAAGAAGACAGCTGTGGCCAGCCCAAATGACTACAGGCCTGTTGCACTTACGCCTGTAGTGATGAAGTGCTTTGAGAGACTGGTCTGTCAGCACATCAGGGCCGGTCTGCCTCCCACTCTGGACCCCCACCAATTTGCCTACAGGACAAATCGTTCCACCGAGGACGCTATCACCATAGCGCTCCACACTGCGCTGAGTCACCTGGAGCACCGAGGAAGCTATGTGAGAATGCTCTTTCTGGACTTCAGCTCAGCATTCAATCATATCATCCCGGAGATCCTGGTCCAGAAACTGTCTCACCTGGGACTCTCCACCCCCATCTGCCTCTGGATCAAGGACTTCCTGACAAATAGACCACAGTCTGTCAGACTCGGCCCCCACCGGTCCAGCACCATCACACTCAGCACCGGGTCTCCACAAGGATGTGTTTTGAGTCCCCTCCTGTTTACGCTCTACACATCCGACTGCTCCCCTACCCATCTCTCAAACACCATCATAAAGTTCGCGGATGACACCACAGTGGTTGGACTCATCTCAAGGGGGGATGAGTCGGACTACAGAGATGAGGTCAACAGACTGACTGAGTGGTGTTCAGTTAACAACCTCCAACTGAACACCACGAAAACTAAAGAACTTATCTTGGACTTCAGGAAGGGCAGAGCAGACCCGGCCCCACTTTACATTCACGGGAGCTGTGTGGAGAGGGTACACTCCATGAGGTTTCTGGGCGTGCAGATATCTGATGACCTCTCCTGGACTGCAAATACTACAGCGGTGGTTAAAAAGGCCCAGCAGCGTCTCCACTTTCTGAGAGTGCTCAGGAGGAACAACCTGGAGGAGAGGCTGCTGGTGACATTTTACAGAGCCACCATAGAGAGCATCCTAACGTACGGCATAACAACATGGTATGCAGGGTGCTCAGCTGCAGACAGGAAAGTACTGCAGAGGGTCATCAACACAGCCCAGAAGATCACTGGCTGCTCTCTGCCCAGCCTGGAGGTCACTGCAAACTCTCGGTACCTCAGCAGAGCTGGCAATATCATCAAGGACCACTCTCACCCCAGCAACCAACTGTTTGAACTATTACCGTCAGGCCGACGGTACAGGTCACATAAAACCAGGACAAACAGATTCAGGGATAGCTTCTTTCCCAGAGCTACCACCGTAGTAAATAAGCACAAAAACAATTGAACCTATTCCATACCGTCACTGTCATTATATTATGCTGCTATTCATACTGTCATTATATTAATGCTGCTATCCTGTATATATTGTACATACTATTGTTTGAGTACTTACGATTGTTTTTTTTGTACTTTTTATATTTTACATTTATATTTATTATTGAAACTTGCACCAAGGGAGTGGCACTCCAATTTCGTTGTACTCTGTACAATGACAATAAAGGCTATTCTATTCTATTCTATTCTACATGCAGGTGACTTTGTTGCCTAATATAGGCATCTGAGGACTGTGTGTTTTTTTAAGTATTATCTAAATATAATTATTTCTATACTCTAGACTAACTGCTGAGCACAAGAATCACAGGGCAGCCATATTTTCCTATCTCATTAACAGATACTTTAGCAGATGTTTTTACAGGCCAGAACAGTGCAATGTCAGTGAATGTGTCTGTGGAAGAAGAAAGGCTTCCTCTCCTTGAGAACCCTGAGGACATCCTGTCTAATGAAATGCTGTCAAGGTCCAGTGAGCTGAGCTGCCAGAAGAAAGCTTCACAATGACATAAAGCCCAACAACCAGCACAAAGCAAGAAGCATATGTCAACTCTAACTCCTCATACATTTATTACTTTTTGGGAGCCACACAGGCAGATAACAGTGGGATGCCACCTTGTGCACACAGAAGGAAATTTGTTGCTTTGTCCTGGCTTGATACATTATTTATTTTGCACTTTAACCTTAGTGACTGACAGCAGTAATTCATTTAGATAAAGCAACTGCAGTATCCTCTGAACTGAAGTAGCAGGTCCACTGAGCTCTTGGAGCACAAGAGATCAGACTCACATTGTATTAGGGATAAAGCGATTTGAAGCAAAAACATCACGCCATTCATATCAGTTTGTGAGTTTGGTTACTGTCCATAGTTTCCATGCTCAATACCTAATCCAAAACAATATTAGGTGTGCACAATAAGTAGAAAGAATTAGACAAGTGGTAATACAGGATGAGTTCCTGCCACAAGTGGAGGAGTTCAAGTATCTCGGGGTCTTGTTCGTGAGTGATGGGAGAAGGGAGCCGGAGATCGACAGACGGATTGGGGCTGCAGCTGCAGTAATGCGGACGCTGCACCGGTCCGTCGTGGTGAAGAGGGAGCTGAGTGTAAAAGTGAAGCTCTCAATTTACCGGTCGATCTACGTCCCTACCCTCACCTATGGCCACGAGCTGTGGGTAGTGACCGAAAGAACGAGATCGCGGATACAAGCGGCAGAAATGAGCTTCCTCCGAAGGGTGGCTGGCCTCTCCCTTAGAGATAGGGTGAGAAGTTCGGCCATCCGGGAGGGGCTCAGAGTAGAGCAGCTGCTGCTCCACATCGAAAGGAGCCAGCTGAGGTGGTTCGGGCATCTGACAAGGATGCCCCCTGGGCGCCTCCTGGGTGAGGTGTTCCAGGCATGTCCCACCGGGAGGAGGCCCCGGGGCAGACCCAGGACACGCTGGAGAGATTATATCTCTCGGCTGGCCTGGGAACGCCTTGGTATTCCCCCGGATAAGCTGGAGGAGGTGGCTGGGGAGAGGGAGGTCTGGGCCTCTTTGCTTAGGTTGCTGCCCCCGCGACCCGGCCCCGGACAAAGCGGATGAAGATGGATGGATGGATGGTAATACAGAACTGCACGGTCAATTTAGTACTCCAGGGCATCTATCGCAAATTTATAAAGTTATATGGAGGGTTCAACTGCATGAAGTGAGTGAAAAAAAATGACATTCTGACATTTTGACAATAAAAATTTTTTTTCAGGGGGGTGAAGTTCATGTCTTAGACAACTGGAAGCTCTGACTATCTGGACAGAAATAACCATTCAAACAAACCACAGTCCACAGATGCAGCAGGAGTGTATTTCATGAGCTCCAAACCTCACGCTGACTTTTCCAGCTAATTAAACAAGAAGCTGAAACCGACCGAGAAAGATGAAGGCTGTAAGGTAGGAAACAGCCTGCAGCTGGTGTAACAGAAAAAGAAGAAAAGATTACTCTGTCATAAAAGTGAGGGGAAAAAATGCTGTTGCTTTTGTTTATAACACTACCTTAATCTGTTGCATTTGGTAGGAAAAGAAAGACTTTACAGGATGGTGGTCAAGACTGCTGTTCCACAGCAAGAGAACATCACCTATGGTGATGGCAATGATTTATCTATCACTTTTTTCACTGATATATTTTTTCTATTTCAGGTTTAAGCAGATTAGAGAATAGTGCAGCATGAGGGGGCTGTGGTGAAATCATTTTGTGGGTAGGTCTGAAAAAAGAACAAAAAAGAAACCACAGAAAATGCGTCGTGCCATTTCATCTCTAGCTTGGGGTATTCAAAAAAAATCTTCAGAATATAGAGGATTTGATTTGTTGGATGAGGGTGGATGTATGGATGAATTTGACATTGAACATACTGTATACTGTTCATCCATTTGATGAACTATGTGTCAAATGTGATTTGTTTGGGGGGGAAAAAAGGAAAAAAAGAGTGTCGGATAGCTTTCTCCATTCCCTTTCATATGATATATTAGTTGGTATGGTTTCTTGAATTTTTTTAAGGTCAACTTTGACCTTGGGTGCCAACAGTGAAGGTCAAGCCTAGGTACTCATGTCCCACAAGACCTACTATATTTTTGTGAAGGTTGAAGACAATTCATTAAAAAAAAGTGGGTATTATAACATTTTTACTGATTTTCACATGTAATGTTATCTTGACCTTGATGTGATTTTCACCTAAATTAAATCATCTCACGCTTGTATCCACCATTACAGTAAATCTGGAAAATTATATCTTGAAAACTGTGGACTCTAGACTGCTTACAAACCAACATCCATGAAAACAGCAGTGGAAACAGGTTGATTTAGAATTTAGTGGAAAAGTTCTTTTAAGTAAAATAATTGGTCTGAATAAACTCTAGTTAAAATACAATATTGGCTTAAGTTCACAGCTTGAAAATGATGAGCATAGGACATGTTGTATGATTAAGACTGCAACACATAACCCCAGAGGAGTGGATGAGAAGTATGTTTGCTTTCTTCATCTTACAGTTGTCTTCCTTAGCTGGATTGTCTGGTCCAGTGCATAGGATGATTACAGTTCTCATTAAGGATGGACTCAGGCAGTGTAAATCCCAAGACAGACTTATGAACAAGGAGAAGAACTGACAGAGCATGCCTAGAAGACACACTGTCTGTACTAGCTGTCTCCAGAGTTTAATGCCATGATGAGAACAGACTTGGTGAAAACAGCTTAATTTCAGCGATATGGTCCTAGTGCAAATGAGTTTACTGTAAAGTGTCATCATAGAAAGTAAGTATCAAGTGAATATGTAATATGTGTGACGTCACTTGTGAAATGAATGTAGTTCTAAATCACTCAGTTTTAACTGTACTGTTTTATTTTACTGCAAAAGACATTTAAACAAATTAATCAAAATTGGCAGAAAAGTACATTTAACAACTGTTAAAGATTAGCCTGCCACTGTGGAAAACTGTTGTTAATTGGGCAAAATTAGAATATATCTTGAGAGAAAAGTTTAAGTTGTGTCATTTACACACTTGAGACTTGCCCTGAAGATTGATTACAATTATCTTCCTTCTGGCAGACTCGCAAATTCATATCTTAGCAATTATGGAACAGCACTTTGGCCATTCTTTTTCCTTATTTTAACAGAAAGTTATATTTTATGAAGGTAGCACTGATACACCAGGTTAGAGATTGTAGTATTTCTATGTCTGTGCAGTATTTTAAATACATAGATTGCAAATAAAAACAACTGCACACAGAGCATGAAAATATTATGCATGTCAAGGATAAAATATTTTTAGGCATGTAAATTTAAAGCCGAGACCTTTCAATGACAATCAAGCACCAGGAAGTTGTACTTGATATATTAAAAATAAAATAAAAAACTGGTTGTTGAGAATGTTCTTATGATAATGTGGAGTCTAACAGGATAAAATGCTGCAATTGGTACCAAGGGTACTCCAAGAGAAGAAGGAAAAGTCTTAAACGCATGTTAGGGTGTTTAGTTTTTCATCTTCAAAGTATATGACCCAATCTTTTAAGAATTATAAACAATAATTTCAAGAGAAATCAAAGTGGATTATTGGCTTTTGAATAAGTTGAACTTTTTTTTGCCTTTGCATATGCTCTACCAAACTTTAAAAAAGTGTGTAGTGTCCATTTTCTTTCTCATCGCTTCATGACTATTTCTTGTTGTGAAAGATCTGATTACTGAATAAAGTATTTGCACAAATATTAAATACTATCACAGTAATTTACAATAATATTGAACCATGGTTGCACAGTAACAGAAAAATTACATTGAACAATCAAATCATCAAACAAACAAATCATCCCAACCAAGCCAATGACATCCTCAAAGGAAAACAAAACAACTTAAGAAAAGAGAGGATGCTCACCTTAAGTAGACAAAAAATAAAACACTTTCTATCATGAACTTCAACATAAGCAGCACGTATTGGTTGAAAATCGCAACCAATATTTATCTGTTTATTCATTATCAGCACCCTTTCTTTCCTGATGATTGTGAAGCTACCTGTTTAAATATCATATAAATAACGTGATGCAATGTGTTTAATTATTGACCTATACAGTGGTGCGCATCAGTCAAATTACATTTTTTGTGCCTTGGACACACCAGTGTGCTTTGGCCTAGGATGTGGGAACCAACAGTCAAGACTAATTAAAAAAGTTAGTGCCGCATTTATATGGATTGTTTAATTAAGTTATCCTTCTACTATAGCCTTATAAACTAAATTGATACATAACTTTGGAAAAAAATGTCAAGAGAAAGTTTTTTTTAAGTTCTTTTTAAAATGAGATACCCAGGCCTTCTGGGCTGGCAAATAGCCTCCTGCCACAGAAAAAAGTTTTCTGTGACAATTGTGTAACAAGACAAGAATGGGAATAAAATTAATACTGTCACTCCACCCCCATCATTTATTTATTTTATTAAAAACGATTAATCAAATATGCCCAACTGCTCAAAAATAAAGCATCAAAATTAGATTACATGATACACCATGAGACTTCATTGCTATTCCAGAGAAAATAAGTATTTGAGATTACTGTCTTTAATAAAACCATGCCTCATTCAAACAGGTCACTATATAGAGACAGAGCAATGAGATAATAAAGATATGAATGGCTTAATTTATTGTTTCCATTTGTTTTGAAGTGAGAGTTTAAATTCACAGTTAAAGGCAGAATGCTAATTACACTGATGTTGAAAGTGAAGGCTGCTACACGTCAGGTCTCGCTTTTGACCCTCAGTTAATTTCAAATGAGGCTAAAATCCAATTAATTGGAATCTAGCTTCAGGGTTAGTAATCAGTAGGTTCTTTCTAATGAAAATTACACCTCAAAGGATAATCTATTTCGGGAGTATATTATAACATTACATAAAACCCTAGAATATAGGTTTACTTCAGTTGATTGCTACTATTTTCCAATGCAGAATCTATGTTTCTTGAATGGTCTTGGATTAATCATTCAGTTAAATAGTTTTTTGCAGCTTAGTGATTTCTGAGTGAAACTAACTCCAAGCCCTCAACCCCACCTTTAATATTTGAACTTTTTAGAAGCAAAACCGATAGATTATATTATCCAACTTATGACTGACTCACAGTCAACCATCTAAAATTCAATTCCTATAATTTAATTAACAGAGGGATTTCATTTTTTTTCTTCTCTCTTTCTTCCATGATGAATTTCTTTTTAATGAAGGGTTGAAGGACAACTTACTCTCAGAATGAATACAATGGGGTTTCTTTAATTATGTGTAAGTGTTTTTTGTTTGTTTGTCTTTTTTAATCCTACTGACAGCTCTGCTTTCAAGAGTATAATGGAATCTTGGCTGTAATAGTTTGTTGCAGAAAATGCGAGCATAATACAGAACCGCATCAGGAGCCTTCTCTTTAACTTCTATCTCTTTAAAGCAACATATTGTGGCGAGCTCAGACAAGGAGGAGACAGAGGTGTCATTTGGTCTTGCTTCCCCGTATTGCCAGGGAGCACAGCTGTTTATTTCCAACAGAAAAACACCGCCGCTAACCCAACTGCTCGGTGTAGCTCTAGCATAACAACAACAAGAAAAAGGCGCCCTCTCTCCCAGAAAACACACAGTTGCAGAGAGAGCGGGTCACATGGTAACCATGGCAACATAACGCTGCCGCCTGAAACAACAGAACACAACTTTCAAACAAAACCCAAACAGCCCTGACCTGCTGCATACCCCCCACCTAAGGGGTCAGTCGTCCCCGACAACCCCATTACCCAACACAAGGTCCTGCAAATGTCCAGGTGTCTTCGTTCTGTGGGATTCCAAGGTTAGCCTTGGTGGAGCTGTTCTCCCATTGTTCCTCTAAGAGTAAACATCGAACAGTACAGTTCTTGGTTTCTGTCTCTCTGGTATACCTCTTCAAGGAGTTAGCCAAAGGTGTGAGTCTTTGCTTTGCAGTTTCTAAGGCCTCAAGTATGGACAGCTTGTTGTACTTTTTAGGCGCCCTTTCTTTATCACACCTTTCTGCAGCTCTGATAGCTGGCTAGCTTGCTTCCATGCTGCCTTGATCTTGGCCTCTAGTCTTATCTTCCATGGAGGGTACTAACTCCTGTGGCTGTTGTTATCTTACAGCTTAGCAATGATCTTAGCAATGATCTTCTCTTTCAGATCAGCTGCTGTGGTATTTATCATACCAGTTGTTTTGGGGCTTGGTGCCCAGTCTTGGAGTGTAAGAATAATCAGTGTTGGGGAGTAACGGAATACATGTACCGCCATTACGTATTTAAAATACAAAATATGAGTAACTGTATTCCGTTACAGTTACCGTTTAAAAAGGTGGTATTTAGAATACAGTTACTTTGTTGAAATAAATGGATTACACGGCGGTACTTTCCTGTTTCATATTGTGGCGGGTCAGGACTGTTTGGGTTTTGTTTGACAGCTATGTCTGTGAAGGTTCTCAGTCATCCAGGTCATCGTAGTCAAAGGAGCTTGCAAAGAAAAGCGTCTGGACTTCTTTAAGTTGCTTGAAGACGTTTCACCTCTCATCCGAGAAGCTTCTTCAGTTCTAAGGTCAGGCGGCAGCGTAATGGTTGCCATGGTTACAGGGTGACGCTCTCTCTGCGTGTTTCCTGGGTGAGAGAGCGCCTTTTTGTTGTTGTTTTTGTTGTGCTAAGCTAATAGGCAGAATGCTACAGGTATAGCTCTAAAAAATGTAGCATCATGGGTAGTGTAGTCCGTGCTGCTGGGAGACTGGACTGCCATACCCGTTATGTGTCTGTGAGCGAGGGAGGGAGAAAAAGGAAAAGTACGAGCTGTCACCAAGCAGAAACGGGAGCTGGAAGCATGTAAATATAATAATAACGACTGCAGCCAAGAAGAAAGCCTGACGAGCCCAGTTGTAAGTAAACTATTAAGACTCGACTGTACACTGTGTTCGTGTTTTCCTCTGAAACAATAAGTTTCGTTGCAGCAGCCTTTCAACGCCTCTCTCTGTCTCTCGCTGCAAAGTTGACCCAGACAACAAAGTAAAGCTAGTTTTCAGCTACGAGCCCGACAAGGAACCCACCATATTAGCCAGAGGTCCCTTTGCTACGGTTCGGAGCCGCGGACCTTCAGTAACAGTAATAAGTCACAGCATTAGTACATTCACGTAGTTGTAAACAGCATATATTAAGTAATCCAAAGTATTCAGAATACGTTACTCTCTTTCACTGGAGTTACATGTGTAGTGACTTTCCAACAGTTCCCTATTCTCATCCCATGTCCACTTATTCCATAGCCTTGTTCCATTAGCCCACTTCTCATCATTATTTCTGGTTCTTCAACATCTGACACAAACCTTGTTAGTCTGAGCAACACTGAGGCTGGCATGGCTTCAAAGATGCCCCTGAGACAATTCAACCTATAACATCAGGGTGCTAGATGCTAGTACGCAGGACACAGATGGAATACCATAACCAAGTAGCTGGTATAGTATACATATATCTGTGACAAGTATGGCCTAGAAGTCCCATGGTCAAAATGAGATACAGTGGTATAATAAGTACTAAATGTGTGACCAATTTTCAAAGTAAATATATTTCTAAAGGTGCTATTGGCATTAAAATTCTCATCAGACATCAGTAACAACCGATCAGAATCAGAAACTTTATTGTCATTGTCACAGGTACAACGAAATTAAAAATGGTCCCCCATTATTGCATCATCCCTAACGATATCAAAATATAAATAAAACAATAAAATTCAATAATAAAAAAAATAGAATACTTAAAGTGCTAATAAGAGGTATCAACAAACATTCACATACATGCTTCAGTCAGCGCATAGATTAATACAAGAGTGGCATGATTGGCATTTTTTTGTATCACTAATCAGATGTGTTATTGCAGTTGGATAAAAGCTGTGTTTGAGTCTATTAGTCCTTATACTAATTGCTCTGTACCGTCTGCCTGAGAGCAACAGTTCAAACAGGGAGTGGCCAGGATGTGAGGTATCTTTTATGATGTTTTGGGCCTTTTTAGGACAGCGGGTGTTGTGTAGATCTTCCAGTGTGGGGACAGGGCAGCCGGTGATCGTTTGGGCGGTGTTAATGATCCACACATACAAAGAAATCAAACCATATATATATCCAAAAAATAAGTTATGTATAATAATGAGACATGACACAGGAAAAAAGTATTGAACACATTTGCAAAAAAGCATGGAACGTCATGATACCAGCTGAAATCTATCAGTAATTAGAAAGCAGTCCTGACAGTTAATGCAAATTAATGTCAGCTGGTTCAGTCTTAACTGATGGCCTGTAAGAAGCTGTCTCATTACAAATGCGTTACCCAAAAAGCTTCTCATAATGGGTGAAACAAATGAGCTCTCTCAAGACCTTTGCAACCTTATTCTTGGAAAACATATTGATGGCTTTGGTTACAGAAAGAATTCTAAACGAGGTTCCAGTGAACACTGTTTGGGCCATAATCGGGAAGTGGAAAGAACATCATTTGAGCGATCGTGGCTCAAGAGTTGGGAGTTCGCCTTGTAATCGGAAGGTTGCCGGTTCGAGCCCCGGCTTGGACAGTCTCGGTCGTTGTGTCCTTGGGCAAGACACTTTACCCGTTGCCTACTGGTGGTGGTCAGAGGGCCCGGTGGCGCCAGTGTCCGGCAGCCTCGCCTCTGTCAGTGCGCCCCAGGGTGGCTGTGGCTTCAATGTAGCTTGCCATCACCAGTGTGTGAATGTGTGAGTGAATGGGTGGATGACTGGATATGTAAAGCGCTTTGGGGTCCTTAGGGACTAGTAAAGCGCTATATAAATACAGGCCATTTACCATTTACCATCATTTCACCATAATCCATGCATGACCAGGTGGTACAAAGAGACCTGAAATTAGCAGGTACAATTGATGGCAATTGATGGTAAGTAGAGTAGGATTTTCGTAGAGATAGTAGCTATACCAAGTGATAGCAACATCAGGAAGAAGGAAAAGAAGAAGCTCAAGCAGTCCCGAGGGCTGAGAGAGGAACAGATGAATGGATAAGCCGATTATAGCACATACAATTGGCAGGTAACGCTCAAAGGGAAAATGTGTGTTTTAAGTCTCAGATTAATATTTTAAGTAATTTAAAGTAATTCAGATAAATTCTGAATCTATTCCAAGTATTATCAACTTCAACTTTGCTCATAAGAAAATAAAGAATGTAAAATTCAAATTCAAAATTCAAATTTTATTTGTCACGTACACAGTCATACACAGTACGATATGTAGTGAAATGCTTGGACAACTGCTCGTGACCTAAAGAAAACAAAAAAGGAAAAGGCTATGAATAAGATAGGAAATAAATATGAAAAATTAAAAAGGGTCAATTTAACTAGGAAGGAATAAAATATAAATTAAGGTTAAAAATGAAATAACTGTACAACACAAATTAGAATGAAGGGTAAATTTAACTGGGAAAGAATAAGATAAAATATATAAATTAAAGTAAAATAAAATAACTGTACAGCAAAATACACAATATAGAACTATATAAGAATGTATGAAGAAATATAAATAAATATATACACAATAACAGCAGCTGTACAAGTATTATACATTATTGTAGTCACAGGCTTGAATGTGTCACTCTGAACTACCTCTCTGTGGGCGGATGATGAGCAACTATCTTCGGCACTTCTCCACAGGAGAAGCAGGTCTGCAGGTTGCAGTAAGCTTTTCGATTAGCCTTGCTAGAGTGGACAGAGCAGGTTCATACTTGCTCAGCCATGAAATGTTTGCTTCTAAGCCAAAGTAGTCTGCTGATGTTCTGTTGATGTTGATTTAGAGTCTGAATTTTTACTATACTGGGCTTCAGAGCATGGTTAAAAAACAGTGTAATCTACAGCAATAACCATTTCTCTTATGAATTATTTTTCATCACATTTGAGGTGATGTCTGGAAAGTGAAGAAATGTAGATTGGTTAATGATAATCTGATACTTCCAGGTTACTTGAATACCACAAATGCTGCCTTTTTGCAGTTTCTTGGTATAAAGAAGTGCTATAATGTGTAGTTTAGCATTTTTTTCTCTACACACTGTCATACTCCAGTCTTTTTACCTAGTAGCAGGGCATGGTCAAGATAAAACTATTTGCTTTTGCATCTGATCTCTCTCAGGAGAGAGACAATATATTCAGTTGGCCCTGAATCTGTTGGTTTGGGGTTTCCTGTCATGCTGTGGGTGACTCTGGCATTCTGTGAACTCTCTGTACCACAAGGGAGTCAGGAAAATTGTGCTGACCCAGCAGCTGCAGGGATCAGTCGCTTAATAAAGATTCTGATGCCTCAGGGATGTTAAACATGCAAAGGCTTTCAATGAAGTTCAGCAAGGCTGAAGTTCACCCTTTCTTTGGTGAATGCTGTCCTCCAGTGCTCAGATTGAAATCTCAGCCAGTCCAAGTGTTTACACAGAAAAAGGTCCACAAGATAAAACAGCTTTGGTTTTATAGAGTTTCACTAGTTTTGGACAGAGAACATATTTGAGAAGAGCAGTGAGAAACTACTCCTACATCACAAGAGAGAGAGAGAGAGAGAGCGAGAGAGCTATTTTTCTACATTTGTGTGATCAAAGAATGCCACTTCATGCATTCACTTACATACCTATGTTCTATACTTCCTGTCTGTGAGTTTTAATACCAGTTTTGTTATTTTCACGAGCCAGAGCTTCAATGGTTTTAAAAATAGAAGACAAAAAAGTTAGACACACGTTTATGGTCTAACTTAATTCAAATTCAAATTTTATTTGTCATGTACACAGTCATACACAGTACGATATGCAGTGAAATGCTTACACAACTGCCCGTGACCTAAAGAAAAAAAAAGGAAAAGGCTATGAATAAGATAGGAAATAAATATGAAAATTAAAAAGGGTAAATTTAACTAGGAAGGAATAAAATAAAATATAAAAATTAAAGTTAAAAATGAAATAACTGTACAACACAAATTAGAATGAATGGTAAATTTAACTGGGAAAGAATAAGATAAAATCCATCCATCCATTCACTCACTTCCGCTTATCTTTTTCAGGGTCACGGGGGGGGGGGGGCGCGCGCTGGAGCCTATCCCAGCTGTCATAGGGCGAGAGGCGGGGTACACCCTGGACAGGTCGCCAGTCTGTCGCAGGGCCAACACACAGGGACAGACAACATTCACTCGCACATTCACACCTAGTGGCAATTTGGATTATCCAATTAACCTATCCCCACAAGCTGCATGTCTTTGGACGGTGGGAGGAAGCCGGAGTACCCAGAGGGAACCCATGCAAACACAGGGAGAACATGCAAACTCCACACAGAAGGACCCCGGCCTGATGTTGGAATTGAACTCAGGACCTTATTGCTATGTGGCAACAATGCTAACCACCGTGCCACCGTACTGCCGAAATAAGATAAAATATATAAGTTAAAGTTGAAAATAAAATAACTGTACAACAAAATACACAATACACAGTATAGAAATATATAAGAATGTATGAAGAAATATATATATATATATATATATATATATATATATATATATATATATATATATATATATATACACATACACACAATAAAAGCAGCTGTACAAGTATTAAATGGAAATGAAGAAATATAATGTCCAGTGTTGTGCAATCCACATTTGTAAGTGTCTTATGCAGTGCAAATATGCTTAAAGTGATTTAAGTGATGAAGTGAAAACAATGTCCAGAATGTTCAGTGTGTGTGTAAGAACCATATGTACTTATGTACCATACTTAAATACTGGTTGTAGAATTCAGTCAAAATTATACAAAAGCAATGTCTTTTTTATGTCCAGAGAGAAAACATGGGGATTGTCTGACTTGAGTCATTTGCTCATGTTTGTTTGCAGCCAACTGACTACACACACATTTAGCAATTTAGAAAAGAGTTCCCTAAACAAACGAACAAAGTGAGACAAAGGAAAGACAAAGTGTGGGTGTCTATGTTTCTGCTGAGGTCTATTTAACAAATCTTCAAACTTACCCAAAACACTGTTCTTCTTGATTTATCCCACTGTTGTTGTTCTTTTTCGTTAAAATAAGGAAAAGAATTTCAGTGGCTGAGATTTCAATCCAAGCAACATGGAAACATTTTTAACTCAACACATATTTTTTGTCAGAATTCAAATATCGCTACCACTGGTTTATTGCTGCACTTCTGTACATCAGTGACTTAAGCTAGATAGCACACGTAGTGCCTAGTGCTAACAAAATGTTATTCCATAAGTATGTTGTTTACTGTACAACTGAACAATTTAAAATTTACAGTTTGATGATTTAAAGTCTCACACACAACCCATCGAAAGGGGAGGGGGGCCCTGCTGCTTCCAAAGAGAGCACATTTCATTTATAATGTTGTAAATCCAAGCCAATTATGTATTCATGATTTGAATCCTGGGTTGTGTGAAATCTCAGAAATGCACCCTAGACAAAGTGAATCTGTGAACTAAGGTGTAGGTCTGTTAGGTTATGTTGTGGTGATTCTCGGGTTGAGGGATGGGTGTTCGGCGGCGGGGGGCCCAGGACGGAGGGACCAAAACCAAACAAAAAACAAGCTCCAGTGATCCAAAAGAACCGTCCAAAACACAACACACACTGGAGTCCCTGAACAGGGTCCCAAAACATAGTTCAGGAGGCCGGCCCGGAGGCTGACAACTCAGGAGCCCAGAACAGTTCATCTCCGGGGGCCGACCATGTTGGCGACACAGATCCAAAAGCCGTCCGCGCAGAAGGCAGCGGTGGCGACGGGGAAACAGTTCAGGCGGCCGACCGTGCGGATAGCAACGGCGGCGGCGACACAAGTCCGGAGGCCGACCGCGTGGACGGCGGCGGAGGCAGCGTAAAAGCGGGTCCGGGGGCCGGCCATGGTGGCGAAGATGCCCAACATGCGGCCTGGCAGATGACCGACGATGTTGAGGCGGCAGATGGGGACCTGAAGGCTGCGTGGCCTTCGCAGCACCAGACGAGGCGGAAGCTGAGGCTGGACCAGGCGAAGCCGAGGAGGCAGAAGCTGAAGCGGAGGCTGGACCAGGCGAAGCTGAAGCAGAAGCTGAAGCAGAAGCTGAAGCCGCAGCAGGCGAGGCTGATGGTGATGCAGCCGGGCCAGGCGAGGCTGATGGTGATGGAGCCGGGCCAGGCGAAGGTGATGGAGCTGCAGCAGACGCCTGGACGGGCTCCTCGGGCCCTCCAGCTGACGAGGCAGGACGCTGGCTAGGTTCCCCTGAACCTCCAGCTGACGAGGCAGGAAGCTGGACGGGCTCCTCGGGCCCTCCAGCTGACGAGGCAGGAAGCTGGCTAGGTTCCCCTGAACCTCCAGCTGAGTCTCCAGACGAGTCTTGGGGCTGGACGGGCTCCTCAGGCCCTCCAGCGAAAACAGTCTCTGGACCAGTGGGCACCGGGGCCCCTGGAACACACAGGACAAAACCAGCAGGCACACGGGCCTCTGGCAGGAACAGGTCAGAACCAGCAGGCGCACGGGCCTCTGGCAGGAACAGGACAGACTGCAGCTGCGCGGAGCACCGACCCTGCTCAGGCAGCGACAGCCGGGTGCAGTCCTCAGCTGGGTTCTTAGCCTCCAGGGATCCAGAGTCAGCTGAGGGCTGTAATTTAACCTCTGGCGAGGCCCTGGAGCAAGCAACAGTCTCTAAACTAGCCAGCTGTTGAGGAACGATTGCAATTTTAATGTGTTTGTCTCTCTGCAAAACATACGTACTAGGAAAAGAGTCCAGAAACGGAGGCACAGATGCAGCCTCCCGTACAGAGGGAGTCGGTGAAGACGGAGATGGCATAGATGATTGGGCTAGCGGGGATACCGGAGGCCGAGTTGAATGCTGCTGTGCAGCTAAACGAGCTTGCGGCTGTGCAGCTAAACGAGCGTGCGGCTGTGCAGCTAAACGAGCTTGAGACAGCTGAGCAGGAGAATAAACAGGCAACAAACAGTTCTCCTTGTCATCTGCTGCACAAAACAAAGCCCCTGAATAAACTGTCCCACAGTCCAAAACAGAAAAAGGGTCCTTCTCACTCACCACAGCCGGCAGTCCTGAAGTCCTAATATCCGGCTGTGGGGTGACACGCCGACGGCGCGATCGTCGCTTCCTCCCTGCCGACGGCTCCGGCGGGCCGGGCAAAACCTCCGGCGGGCCGGGCAAAACCTCCGGCGGGAGAAGCTGACGTGACTGTTCCAGGGCGGCCGTAGTCCGCTGCTGCTGGACAAAGTCTGTGGATTCCTGAGCTCGCACCACCCCCCGGGCTTTATGCAGGTTGCAAATTAAGCCTGAGACTCCCTTAAGCTGGCAGAGGTAGGGATTTCCTCCCAGGATTGCCTCGATGGCTTTTAACCCCACCACTTTTGCCCTTGCGTTGGTGGTGTGGGTTACCCAGTCCATCAGGCGTTGGATGCGTGCGAGGTCGCTCTCCCCAGACAAAGCTGCTGGATCCATCTTGTGGTCGCGTTGTACTGTCACGGCTGGGGCGGCAGTCATGTGGAGGGTGAGAAAGGAGGATCCAATAGCAGACAATGGCGGAGGTGCAAGTGGGTTTTATTTACAGTGCATAAAACCAAGGTGTGGGCAGAGCCGATCATAAACCTAAACTGGGAAAACTAATACAAAATGGAGGACATGGAGCGAGGAGCAGAGAGTCACGAAGAAACATGGAATAATGTAGACTACACGGGAGATTCACAGAGAAACACAGACGACGCGACGAGGAGCACAGGCAGACACCAACTATAAATACACACACCAGGTAATGAGGAAATGGCACACAGGAGGGGACACAGCTGGAACTAATGGGCATAACGAGACACAGACCTACAAGGGAGGGAGTGTTCGCCCAGGGCCCCAAACAGGCTAGGACCGCCACTGATTGCCAATCAGATTCTTTCCTAGATGGTACTGTATGATGAATCAAAATCAGACAGTACTTTTCTACATTCATAATTTCATCAATTTTAACAAGATCCTCAACACCACTGTCTGAATTCAGTCCCAAAACATGACTCCAGTCATGTGAGTCTCTACTCTGCTTTACAAATAGTTTTAGACGGACATTCTCGTATACCACTGCTGACCATACTTGTTGATGAAGATTCGAACCAAAAATGTAAATTTGGATGTATTCATTCCATAAGGCCTGTTGCCACTGAGTTTCAGTCCATATCTTGTGTAATTTGGCACATGTCTGTTTTTCTCCCCATCCGGTTCCTTAATAATGGGCTCTTAACAGGTTCTTGACTTCTACTGAGGCACTAGATGGATCAACTGAAGGGCCAGATGCATCTTTCAGGTCCAGTCAGATCTGGATTTTTTTCCCATTTCTTAAGGATGTGACTTTCAAAAATGGTTTGCTGTAGATAGTGTTTATACTTACTGTTTAAAGACATACTGCACATGAAGTTGATATTCCAAATTTTCAGCTAATAGCGCTTTGGGAATCATCTTGTTGGTACAATAATATCATTTTCTGCCTCTCAAACTGTTTTATCTTTGGCATGGCAGCTTCAGCTAAAGAAACTGGAACAAATTATGTGCGTTTCGAACAAGCTGCAAGTAAAAAAAGTGCCTAAAGATAACATTTTGGGCTCTTGGTAAAATGTTAATGGCAATGGTAAGTTGCCCATTATCTGTAGACACACCGGTCGATCCCTTGAGTTAGGTGCATTTTTTATGCTTGAATCATCAGTGTCAAATGGTTTGACAAAAAAAAAAGGAAATAAAAGAAAATCTTTGGATAATAGTGGAGTTGGTTTTTTTTATGTATGTGCTTCTCTAATATTTCTTTTTTTCCCCCGCCCCTTTTCTTACTCGTATGTGATTGTTATAGCTACAGTGATAAACCTTGGGTCGACAACTGAATGTCTATGGTTGCTGGGTAAAGTGAAGTTAGACAAGGATAAGAGAACAAAGGTATGTTCAATTTGTTTCTTCTACCACCACTCTCCCCTGGCCTAGCTGTTGCCTTTGTTCAAGTTACCTTGCTTTCTGTCAGTCACTTCCTTGCTGGTCTGACTTATTCATTCGCTGGCTTTCCTCTGCTATAGTAATCAACCATCACCTTGAAACACTCTCTAGCCTCTGTGGACAACCTCGCAACATTCAAACTGACAACACTAATAACCTGTGCATCAGACTAGCAGTTGCTTAAATAAACTGCTTAGCTAAACTTAGAAGCTGTTTGTGTTAGTATTCTGCATTCATGCTTTAGATCAGCAACCAAGAGTGGGCTTTTCTTCCAGGGCCTTAGAGTAATTCAAGTGGAAAATGTGGTATATTTCAGGAAATTTAGACACATCGCATTACAAATTTACCTCCATTTTGATTTCCATGCTGCCAGCTGGATCACTGGTTTTCACATTGCATATGTTCATCAGCATGCAAAATTCAAAATTTATGATGTCTGACCATGATATGCACTTGTGCATCTGGTGCTGGGCTTTGCTCAGCTCTGCTGTTGCACTGTACAAGATACTGGAAATAAAAGGCTGAAATGTTTTTAGGTGTGGACCAAATCTCTAAATTCCCCAGAATTCCAATGTACATCATTTTCAGTATGTAGGTCAAATAACTGAGTCTTTGGATGCTATATAGTTAACTAACTTGTTAAAGACAGGGAAAAAAATGCATGTTCCACAGCCTTGACAGCAAATCTTCCCTCCATGTTGGATTTATAAAATTGTGGAACTAAGTCTCCTAAAATTGGATTGTGTTATTTTTCACAGTTCTATCCTGTACTCCATCATAAATAAAGAAATTATTATTATTATTATTATTATTATTATTATTATTATTATTATTAATAATAATAATATTAATAATAATAATAATAATAATAATAATAATAATAACAATAATAGTAATAATAATAATAACAACTCTGCATTCATGGGTTACTGCAGAAAACTAACATGTAGCAAAAAAGAAGGAGACTATCTGAACCATGAGGAAGGATTTGCTATTCCCATAGTTCAAGCTCAAAGCTAAGTGAGTTGACCCTAATTTATGTTGATGGAGAAGCAGAACTGTTTCATTATCTTTTGAGTGTGCGCTAGTCCTATAAGTACTGTATACTCAACTAATATCCACTGAGAATTTGGCCATTGAGCACACACTCTCACCTAAATGTTACAGCTTATTGATAAACTTAAAGGGAATTTAAGAGAATGTTTGTTTCATAATGTATTTGTATAGAGCAAAAACGGCAGACATAGGTCATTTTTTAAGGATACACACAGCATCAGCTACTTACCCCTAAAATCATAAGTCTATAGGGCTAGCTTTTGCTTATGTCTAAAAATGTACCATCGACATATCGATGAGGAAACTAACTACTAAAATGACTCTTGTGGCAAAACAGTTTACTGAAGAGGACTGGGCTAACTGGGTTAAAAAATACAGTAAGGCAGCAATCAAATATCCAACCTATGTTTTAGTTCAGAGAACATACAAGAGATGAACATTTCATTTGCACCTCTTACTTTCCACTTATTATCCCAGGTGTGTGTGGCCAGAGGGCAGAGATGCAGGAGGACCCTGGCCCTGTAAGGTGAGGAAAACTTGTGCTTTTTCACACACAGACACAAAGAGAGAGAGAGGGAGAAAATGGCAAGGTCACACATGATGGCTGGAGGATCATGACATAAATTGTTTTATAGAAAACATTAAACTGTAGAAACTATTGATTGCTCATACATTAGTTAAATCCAAATCAAAGATTCACAAAAAGTCCATATATTATAGGTAGACACGTGTGTTTTGAAACTCATTTAATAGTTTTTTGTTGCATTTTGGTTTTTTTAATGCTCATTTCACAAGAAGAAATGCCATCACCTCACCAGATGGGATGGTTCATAAGACTTGAAAATGAAAATACTGGAGTAATGCTGTATATGTAAGAGAGAATGTCAGTACATACTCAGCAAAAAAGATGAGTTTAATGTACTGTACATAACAACTCCTTTGTGTTTTTTTTACATAATATTCTAAATGTTTTACTGTAACTATAATGATATTAAAATAGTATCCAATGACTTTCATAACCATAGATGCATAATACTGTTGTGGGTTTTGGTTTCTGTTAATCACTTTCTATTTAATATTGTAATATTGTCCTTGGTTCTTCATTCATTCCTGTCAATTTTTCTTTCACACATTGTTTATTTTCCAGCTTTTTTTCTTCCACATCTGCATCCAATCAGTAATCACTCTTCCTAGTGTATGTAATCCAATTTCCCTTTGGCAGTATAATATTGTCTCAGCTTTCTTTGTGCTTTTTCCATTTTCATATAGATGACCTATTGGGATTTTTTTAAAGACTTCACCTTTTGCATGCTCCTTGCCTGACTTGTTTGCCTTAGAAAAGCAATATTACTGTCTGTCTGTGAAGGTTCTCAGTCATCCAGGTCATCGTAGTCAAAGGAGCTTGCAAAGAAAAGCGTCTGGACTTCTTTAAGTTGCTTGAAGACGTTTCACCTCTCATCCAAGAAGCTTGTTCAGTTCTAAGGTCAAATGGTGGAGAGTCCCAGATTTAAACCTAGTGGGAATATCCCGCCAAAGAGGGACAAAAGGACCAAAGGACTCCCATCACCCTCTGGAACACAAACTTGGAGTAATTAGGACCCTACACCACCGGGCAGAACATGTTCACTCTAAGCCTGAAGGAAAAAAGAAGGAACACACACATGTAAAGGAAGCACTCAAAACATGCGGTTATCCTAATTGGGCGTTCTTAAAGGCAGCAAAGAGGCACAGAAAAGAAGATCAGACACCAGCGAGGGAGGATAAGAAAAACAGACGCAACAACATTGTCATCCCTTATGTAGCTGGTGTATCAGAAAAACTCAGGAGGGTTTTCTCCAAGCATGACATCCCGGTGCAGTTCAGACCCAGCAACTCAGACAAAACTGGTTCACCCGAAAGACAAAACTCCAAAACACAGACTTAACAATGTGGTGTATGCTGTACAGTGCAGCGAGGAATGCCCAGACCTCTACATTGGAGAGACCAAACAGCCACTTCGCAAGCGCATCGCACAACATAGAAGAGCCACCTCCACAGGACAAGACTCAGCTGTCCATCTGCATCTTAAGGATAAAGGACACTCTTTGGAGGATGCCAATGTTCACATTTTGGACAGAGAGGAAAGATGGTTTGAAAGAGGAGTGAAAGAAGCTATGTCCACTGTGAGCGACCATCTTTGAACAGAGGCGATGGTTTACGACACCAACTGTCTGCCATCTATAATCCAGTTTTGAGTTCCCTCCCCAGACGCCTTAACGCCCACTCACACCCTGGGCCATCTGATCTCAGGAATTCACATGATAAGGTGGGGCCAGGTTTCACAATGAACTCACCCGAAACCCTGGCTGATTGGGACCCACACCCAGTTTCACACCTTGGCTCAGACGATTAGAGGATCATCAGGGGGTCCTTTTGTCCCTCTGCGGGGGGATACTCCCACTAGGTTTATATCTGGGACTCTCCACCATTTGACCTTAGAACTGAAGAAGCTTTTCGGATGAGAGGTGAAATGTCTTCAAGCAACTTAAAGAAGTCCAGACGCTTTTCTTCGCAAGCTCCTTTGATCAATATTACTGTCCCACAACTCATATCAATGTACTGTAACTGACAAGTAGCACATCAGTGAAATGTTAACAATCTGATGCCAAAGCTTACTGATAGATTTTCTACATCTGTCTAATCCTAAAGTAGATGTTAATCCTAAAATACTTATTGAAAAAAACAAAACTTTTGTTTCCCCTAAAAATTTTAGGAAAAGAAGGTAAAGTCCAATTTGTGAACAATTTGACAGTACTCTGTTACTCCTGTTGAATCTATTGCACAACAAACTCATGGGTAAAATACAGATTTAACTTTAATCAAATGTTGTTTTATTACAAAAGCTTCATCAAATTAATTGGTTTAATTAGAAGTAGTTATATCCTTATCAAACTGATGGTTGCTATACTGCTCTTCTGTTTGTACTTTCTACTTCTTAATTTCAACCTACCAGATGAACCTTTGCCTAATTGCCATTAGAGAAACAATAGTGTGTGTGTATGTGTGTGTCTGTGTGTGTGTCTGTGTGTTATGTCTTCAACAAATAATACAAATAAAATGGCAATAATTGAGGCAATAATTATAACACACTTGAAAACATTTTCTATTCGATTTTACACTTTTTGTCCAGAATAACTTTCCCTCTGTTCAGTCTAGATAGCAGGAGGTCATTAAATCACTGGCTTCAAAAGTACAGACAAGAAGGGGGGGTCATAGTTTGTCTGTTATAGCAAATATCAGAGAGAGACCACCCTCATATGACTTACAGTATCACAGCAAGGATACCAACATCCAGCAGTGCAATCAGGCCTAGCTCTCTAATGTCTGATGTCATTCACTCTTGAACACAGAGGCCGTGCCACAGAGGTAGCTTTGATAAGCTCCATACTAAATTACATCTAATTAGTTACACTGCCAGCATTGCCTCTCAGTGATCATAACAATATGGCCAGTGAACAACACAAACAGTTCTGGTGTGGTCTTGTGTAGTTAGGATATTAGGAGTCCTTTATCTGAAAAGGATAGTAATGACACTTTCAATACTCTCGGCATTCATATATTTATTTTAAGCATCATTTGTGACTAGAGATATCTGTTGGTTTGTTTAAAAGTAGGAAAACTGATACTGTTACCTGTGACCAACAAGCAGTGTAAAACTATTGTAAAGCATATATATTCAGTTAACTATATCTAAAAATGTCCATGCAGTTGTTTTATCCAAAATACAGGCCTGAATAGCTGAACGTGTTATCAATTACATAATTGTTGTTGTTGGTGCATTAGCACTGATACATTAATGCATAAGTAGCATATTAGCTGTTTTAATTTATTGGCTCCTAAGCTAGGAGTTCAGCTTCCAAAAAAAGATGTCTGTGTTGCTGACACTTCCCAAAATGAATTTTAGATCACTCTGGTCCCATAGGAGAACTTCTGACCTTAATGTCCTTCATTTCAAATTACTCCAATTTTCCCAACTTCCTTTAATATGCCAAAATGAGTTTGCTGTTCAAACAGCATCTGTCTAGCAGAGCTTTCAGCTCCTGAAGGCTTAAGCCTATTTCTAATTAATTTGTCTCTCTAACAGCAACAAGAGTAGGTTAGAGAAAGGACTGAAGGTGACTGGAGTTTGGTCTTGATGTGTTTTGATGAAAAATTTTCTTCCTTTTCTTCAGTATGGTAAGCCAGGTATATGTAATTGACTTTGTAAAGTGCTTAATTTAGTTACTGATCTGTTCAATTTAGTTGTGTTAGAAATACTACAGCTTGAATGGCCTGTACTCATCATGCTTAATGTCTTCACTTTCTTGATAAACGGCATCACTGTACATTTGGTTTATTCAACAGTAATCTGTTTGTTTGTTTTGTACTTGAAAAATTAACGGGAATCTGTGTCAGAGCAATTATTTAAAGCAGTTCCAAAAGCAATTCTAATAAACACACTTACCCCTTCTGTGTTTTTGACAGTTTTTAAGAAGCATTGGTTAATTCTGATCAGTGCTATGGTTTCCCATATTCTAAACTAACTTCTGTACAAGCCGTAATAAAATCCTGCTCACTGGGCAGGCATAACTGTTTCTAATTTCACTTGTCTGTGTAGCAAATTTATTAAAAAGAAATATAAATGTAAAATGTGAATACAAATGGTAAAATAAAGATACAATAAATAAATAAATAAATAAATAAAATAAAGTAAATGCATTGGTATAAGAATTTTTATTTTGACAGGATTTTTAGGCAAAGAAATAGTCAAGTTTGACATAGGTAGGTTGTCTTTGGGACCAAGCAAGATGTAAACAGTGAACTGCCAGTGAGCAAATGCAGCCCAGAATTGATAGCTAACATGACTTGTATACTTACTTCTGTTTCATTTCATTCATGTCATTTACACGTGAGGTATGCAAGCAAAAGATGCAGAACGCAGTACCAGTGTAGAATAGGCAGCCAGGTGACTTTTCCAATTAAGTTTGAATAACACACAAACTGCTTAGGTTTACAGAAAATCCTTCCATTGTAGGTGAATAACAGGAGTGCTGGCTAGACTGTGGGCACGAATACCAAGGCCCTATTCCATCAGATGGCAAGGAATGGCAAGAAAAAAGGAGAAAGCACGAGAGAGACATGTTTGTGCCTAGTTGATACCAGGAATACTTAGTAGGTTCCTAGACATGCTTATTGGTTAATTTATTCATATTTACTTAATGGCCATGATTCTTAAAGACAATTGTCTATAAGTATAATTAAACTGTAAACATTTCCTTGATTAAAAATACTTGATGATCAGAGACCTTCAAACATTGACCGTAAATAGGGAGCAATCAACACACAGGAGAGATGGCTGCTAAGGCAAGGATCCTACCTGATATTAGATTGATGTATTATTTTGCTAGACGGCAACCTAAGATTGTATCCAGTGGAACTATGATGGTAAACTCATCATAATAATGATCATGTCTCTAAAATCAATTCTTAGTCAACTCATTACTAACATGCTGCTCCAGCTCAAACTGGGTTTTGCCATTAAAAACAAAACAAAAAACAAACACAAACACAAAAAAATCTACTGTGTATTTTTACAAAGAGAGGACAGTGACAATATTGCATGTAAGACGTGGCAAATCAAAGCTTTTTGCATATGCATTTCTGGGAGAATCTTTCTCAAGGTGGAAAATATACGGAGGCGAATATTTGAATCAAGTGTGAAAACTGATTTGCTAACATTTGCAACATGCAGTTTACTGCTAATTGTACATGTATTTGATGCGAATAAAAATAAATTCTTATTATTTGCATATAATATGGTATTTGCTATATGGAGAGTGCACAGCAAATTTAAGAACATGTGCTAGATGAGTTACATATTTCTCTGCAGATTGATTTACTGGGACTTCCAGATGAAGACCTATATAAAAGATAGAAGACACTTAAAAAAGACATATACATTTCCAAACCACCTACTTATTAATTTGCCCAATGAACTCAGTGAAATCTCCAGTGCAAAGGAGTTGTACAATATCAGCGGCAACAAAACGTCTTACTTTTCAATTTTTGGTTTTGGGTTTTTTTCAACACTGTCTTTTGTGGCATGAATTTCACAGCCTGCACAATGGGGTTCAAAGTGAAATGGTTCAAGAATGGAGAGAATGAAGAGATGACAACGTTGACTTTGTCTATCATCCACAAAACACATTTTGTGGATGATAGACAAATAATTAATATATATATATATCTATATATATATATATATATATATATATATATATCAGCTGGATAGCGTAGTGGTTAGACTACACGCCTTTGGAACCGAGGATCGCAAGTTCGATTCCTGCCTGGGGCGTCTGTATCCAGTAAGGGTCCTAAGGCTAGACCCCCTATGCTAAGCGAGCCTACCGCAGACATGAGCGAGACAGATAAATATGAAGGCATGCCGGCTCGGACGTCGCCCGGATCAACAAGGTCCGCGTCAGGTGTTGAGGAACCAGGGCACCCTGACGAAAAGTGGGCTACTGGAACAAGAAGGCATCGGTGGGCAAGAGACGAAAACAGGAATGCTACTGCGCAAGTAACCCCGGCGGAAGGGGCTACATGAATAGGATGACGGACCTATGGATTCTTCGATACCCAACATCCACAATGACGGCGAAACAACTAGTAGCTCAGTGTTCCAACATTCGAAAGAAGGGACTGCTCTCACAGCTAGAGATTGACGAGGTACAACACAAATGCTACGGCAAGGAGGAGTCAGGACGCCAGGTCAGGGGGGAGATATCATCACCCCCGAGATTGGGTACATAGCCCCAAGTGCGATAGGAGAAGGATCGTTGAGTGCGAGAGGAACTGACCTGAAAAATAGGATAATGGCCAAGCTTGAAACCTGGATCCCCCGTAGCCGGTTACCAAGATTACGTGAAGTACCCTCAGAAGGTCTGCTAGATTATGTTAATGCAGCACTACGGACAATACCTACAACCACGATTACCGACACTAACAAGCTGATTTACAATACGGCAGCAGTGATCAGTGAGATGCTTGGCTACAAGTTGAACAGCCACAAGGGGCAGTACCCTCCATGGAGAAGGAGGCTAGAGGGCAAGATCAAAGTAGCACGGAGGGAGGTTAGCCAACTAACGGAGTTGCAGAAAGGTGCGACAAAGAAGGTGCATAAGAAATACAGCAAGCTGTCCATACCTGAGGCCTTGGAAACTGGCCAGCCGCTTGAGGAGGTACACCAGAGAGATAGAAGGCAGGAGAATAAACCAGCTGTTCTCCACAGAACCAGCAAAGGTGTACTCTCAGTGGCAAGGGAACAATAAGAGAACAGCACCACCAAGGCTGGAGACGGAGCAATACTGGAAGAGCATATGGGAGAAGGACGCAACTCATAACAGCAATGCTCAGTGGCTAGTGGATCTGAGGGCAGACCACAGCGACCTCCCTGAACAGGGTCCAGTAACCATCACAGTGGCAGATATCCAAGAAAGGGTCTCCAGTATGAAGAGTTGGACAGCACCAGGGCCCGACATGGTTCACGCCTACTGGCTGAAGAAGCTGACTGCACTCCACGAGCGTCTGGCAGCACAAATGAACCAGCTGCTAGTTAACGAGAGACACCCGGAATGGCTAACTGAAGGTCGGACGGTCCTGATCCCCAAGGACCCCAAGAAGGGACCGGTCCCCTCCAACTACCGACCAATAACCTGCCTCAGTACTACATGGAAGCTCCTGTCAGGCATCATATCGGCTAAGATGAACAGGCACATGGGTCAACATTGCAGACATAGAGGACAGTTACAAGTACCTGGGGATCCCGCAGGCAAATGGGAACCATGAAGAGGCCGCTAGAAAGGCTGCAACCACCAAGTCCTGAGGAGTCAGCTGAATGGTAAGAACAAGATCCGGGCCATCAACACGTACGCCCTGCCCGTGATCAGGTACCCTGCTGGGGTAATAGGCTGGCCAAAGGAGGAGATAGAAGCCACTGACATAAAGACAAGAAAGCTCCTTACCATGCATGGAGGGTTTCACCCCAAGTCCAGCACCCTGAGGCTGTACGCTAAGCGGAAGGAAGGGGGCCGGGGACTGGTGAGTGTCAGCACCACAGTCCAGGATGAGACAAGGAACATCCAAGAATACATTGGGAAGATGGCCCCAACTGACCGAGTGCTCAGTGAATACCTCAGGCAGCAGAAACCCAAGAAAGAGGAGGGAGACGAGGAACCATCATGGAAGGACAGGCCCCTGCACGGTATGTACCACCGGCAGATAGAGGAGGTGGCTGATATCCAGAAATCCTACCAGTGGCTGGACAAAGCTGGACTGAAAGACAGCACAGAGGCACTAATCATGGCAGCACAAGAACAAGCTCTGAGTACAAGATCCATAGAGGCTGGGGTCTATCACACCAGGCAAGACCCCAGGTGCAGGCTGTGTAAAGATGCCCCAGAGACAATCCAGCACATAACAGCAAGATGCTAGCAGGCAATGCATACATGGAACGCCATAACCAAGTGGCCGGCATAGTGTACAGGAACATCTGTGCCGAGTATAACCTGGAAGTCCCGAGGTCAAAATGGGAGATGCCCCCAAGGGTGGTGGAGAATGACCGAGCTAAGATCCTGTGGGACTTCCAGATACAGACGGACAAAATGGTGGTGGCTAACCAACCGGACATAGTGGTGGTAGACAAACAGAAGAAGACGGCCGTAGTGATCGATGTAGCGGTTCCGAATGACAGCAACATCAGGAAGAAGGAACACGAGAAGCTGGAGAAATACCAAGGGCTCAGAGAAGAGCTCGAGAGGATGTGGAGGGTGAAGGTAACGGTGGTCCCCGTGGTAATCGGAGCACTAGGTGCGGTGACTCCCAAGCTAGGCGAGTGGCTCCAGCAGATCCCGGGAATAACATCGGAGATCTCTGTCCAGAAGAGCACAGTCCTGGGAACAGCTAAGATACTGCGCAGGACCCTCAAGCTCCCAGGCCTCTGGTAGAGGACCCGAGCTTGAAGGATGAACCGCCCGCAGGGGCGTGCTGGGTGTTTTGTTTTTATATATATATCTTTATTCTAATCAATCAGTTAGTTGCATTACTAAAATATAAACCTCACTTCCCTAAAAACCTAAAGGTTTGTAAAGACTATAAATTTATTACACTTAAATAAACAGTGAAATATTACATTGATGACATTTATAATTTCAGGACCATGGACAGCATACATAGTTTTCACCATGGCCTTATCAGCTTGGATTACATGATTGTTTTTATAGGTAACCTACACAAAATCAACTGTATGCACTTGGGTGGTAATGTTAACACTACTAGTTGCAGTTTTTTCGATCAATCATTTCTGGTCTATTTCATTCCTTCGAGGGATGTAAGTTGTCTTAATACAAAACATGATGAAGAAGGACTGAAAGCAGGCTACGTGGTAGTCTGCAGACAAGGAACTAAATTTGAGGTCAAAGAAGCAGGAAGACTGGAGGGGCAACAGTCCGCTCAGAGAGCAGAAGTAATTGCACTGAGCCGGGCCTTGAGACTGGCCAAGGACAAGAGAGTGAACATCTACACTGATTCAGCCTACGCATTTGGGGCAGCCCACATGGAGCTGCCCCAAATGCGGGGTTCAGAACGGCAACAAATGCTCCCATCTGCCATAGGAAGGAAATGGAGGAACTGGAAAGGGCCCTGCACGACCCAGAAGAGGTGAGCATCACCTCATGAGGTGAGGTGAGGTGTGGAGATACAGAAATTAGTTTACTGCTACAATATAACCTGCATTATTAATATTGGTTTAAAAATATACCCTACAGCACTGATATTGCATTAAAGATGTTTATGAAACCTACTGCCACCATATTAACCTTTTTATTACAGGTGCAGCCATAACCAGTTTATACACACATTGCATATTTGTGCTCATTCAGAGTTAATGCTCAGTCTATTAATGGTCTCAAGCTTTGTGAAGCGCTATGTCTTCACAATCTATTGTGTAAGTGACTTGGAGCATAGAAGGATAAACGGCATACACGCTTACAAACACATATAATCCAGAAACCTGCCAGGCTAAAGGCCCGAAATTCATTTAGCTTCTAACTGCATTTCAGTTTGCTTGGTAACAGATGACAGAAAACCAGTCAAGAATGGACAAGCCCTCAGGGACCATCTTGGCTTGAAATTTATTGCCATGTATGGAAGGTGTTATAGAAAGAGGAACTTCTGTGTCTGTTTTTAGCCATCTAAGATGTACCATTTACTGTAATCGATGTATTTGATCTGTAATCAACACGAGAAGGGGCGTTAACCCTGATGTTATAAAATCATTTTCAAGTGTATTCTTAGCAGGAGACGTATGCTGGTGTGATGCTGTATACTTCTTCTCCTGCGTGTGTTTTAATAAACTCATTGTTTGATTGCACTCTCCTGGGCCCCTGTTGGTTTGTTCCATTGCTCAACAGTTTTGAATTCGGGACAAATGCTACAGAACGCTATATGAAAATGTTTTCATCTCTTAGTTTACGACCTTGCACTAACTTGCATGACTCTTGGCAGATTGGGCATGCGTTGTTAAAATGAACTGACTTCACCTGTGTTAAAGAAAAAGCTGTGCAACTGTAAATAGCCCATAAAACTAATGAAATCTATCAGCACTATAGGGAATTACGCTTACACATTATTTGTCCCATTTAATAAATATAGTCCCTAAGCATTTAATCAATGATAAGATTTTAACTATCAGACATAGACCTCAGTATGTGCACATTTTCTCACAGATAATGCTACACAAAAGGAAAATACACTGAACTGACTTTGTAAATGCTTTACAATTTATAGCAATATGGTCTTTATACTGTAATGTTGTATAATAGTTAACCACCCCCCCCCCTCCCAAAACCCCCCCCCCAAAAAGCAAAAGAACCCAAAACAAAATGGAACAACCCGATATAAAGTTTTTGCTTTAAAGTTGATGAAAGCGTTAACACAAGATAACATAAGCTACACATATAATTAATAAGTAAAGCCAATAACAATATTGATAATAATAAATTGTTAAAAAGTCCTCATATATCCTATATGGAACATGGTTTTAAAAGGTTAAGGTCCCTGCTAATATAATTTTGGACCCAAGTTTACTTTTTTTTCTTACAATACAAATACAAACTAACTACTTCTTTTTTGTTGTTTTGGAAGGTAGGCTTGACAATGACAATTTATTATCAAATAAGATAGTTATAGGTAAAGGCATGACCAATTAAACATCTCTACAAGTCTTAAGGCATAGTAACAGTTTTAATAGTCATTCAAAAAATAAATAAATAAATAAATAAAAACAACGCACTGTGGTTATTAGAAACGTTGTAATTTTTCATCACTCTGGAGTGTGAAATGCTTGAAATGCATTGAGTCATTAATATGGTTAAAACACAATTAGAATAAATACCAGTATTTGCTATACTTTTGAATTGTTTTACTTACAAGGTCAAAAGAAAACATATGCCTTTATACGTTGATCAATGGCATTAACACATATTCTTTTTTATAAACACATTTTTTATTATATCCTTAATGTCACAGATTACAGTTTGCTTTGTCATTTAGTTATGAATACACTCTAAGACCTCTCAAGTATTACACACACTCATTTTACCATTATATCATCTGGTAGCTTGGTCTTGGTTGTACATGTGATAACTACATTAATATGGATTAATATGGAACATGCTAATTCTGCCCAGTGAAACAATACTATTCTTCAGCAAGGATATATCAGTATGACACATGCACAACGTTTCCCTCATTATATATTATGTGCCCGTTGAACAGTATAATTGCTGGAACCAAGGGAGCACTAGCCAACTTTTCTCACTAAGTGTTCATCCACTCATATGAAATGTAACAGCTCAGTAGTACCTGCTGCCATCCTTTCATTTCTAATTCATGTTAATAATATTGCTCAAGGCCAACTCTGGGGAATGTCATGACACTGAGTGTAATGGACTTCTCTCTCAAACTAAATGTAGGTGTGGAATATTGATTAAGTCTGTATCATTTCATCACACACAGATTCACTAACTTTTCTTACTTTTTTTTTTCTTCCTTGACATTTAATTCAATTTGCTTTTCCCTAGAACTCTACATAATAGCTTGACTAATGCTATTTTATTTTAAAATTTTAAGTCTGACTTCCTGTCATTTGACCTAATGAAATCAATGCATTTTATTTATAATGAGCCTTTCATGGGCCAAGTCACAAAGTGCCTCACACCAAAAGCAACAACAATGAATAATGAAAAAATAATAATAAAACAAAATTCAGTTCAGTTTTATTTATTATTGTGCAAAATCACAACAGTACTCTCCTCAAACAGAGAAAATCAGATGACCCCTTATGAGTAAGAGATTGGCAACAGTGAGAAGGAAAAACTTTCTCTTAACAGGAAGAAATGTCCAGGAGACCCAGGTTCAGGGAGGGGCAGCCATCTAACGTAACCCTTGGGGGTAAGGGAAGGGAGACAGGTCAGAAGACACACTGTGGAGACAGAGGTCAATGATATCTATTGATTAAATACAGAGTGGTTTATAAATACAGAGTGAAAAGAGTTGAGTGAAGAAGAAATGTTCAGTACATAAAGCAAAGCCCCCAGGCCTAGGTCTTTTGCAGCATAACTAAGGATTCAGGATCAAGTGATCTAGGCCTGACTATAAGCGTCATGAAAATGCAGTATTTCAAGCTGTGTCTTAAAAGTAGACAAATGTGTTTGTCTCTTAGATCCAAACCGGGAGCTGGTTCCACAGAAGCTGAAGGCTCCTGTCAACCATTCTACTTTTAAAAACCCTGCAAACAACAAGTAAGTCTACTGTCTGGGAGCAAAGTGCTCTATTGGGATCAGGGCTGGACTGGTAACCTAGCATAACCAAAAATTCCAGTCCCAATTTTTTGTCCTATTCCAGCCTTGGATTTTATGGTACTTCGCAGTCTTTAAGATAAGATGGGGCCTGATTATTCAAGACCTTGATTTTAAATATAATTCTGTTTTCAACAGGTCGCCAGCGAAGAGAACCCAGTATAGGAAATACACTCTCTCTTTCTACTTCCTGTCAAGCACGTATCTGCACAATGTTACACACACACACACACACACACACACACACACACACACACACACACACACACACACACACACACACCTTCATACATGAGGTTACTTTTTGCACAGTGCTTAGTCTCTTTGCACAACCCACTGTCATTGCAATTTTCCCACACTTGCACTTTATGTGGCCCTGTGTTGATTGTCTGTTATATGTAGCACCATGGTCTCAAAGAAACACAGTCTCATTTCATTGTGTACTGTACCACTGCACATGGTTGAGATGACAATAAATCCACTTGACTTGACTTGACTGTCAGTACTCTCGTTGCAGCATTTTGGATCAACTAAAGACTTTTGAGTGTTTTCAGAACAACCTGATAATAATTAATTGCATACTACAACAAAGAAGTAACAAATGCATGTTTCTAAATTCAGAGTTATTATGCAGATACACGAAAAAAGTCCAAAAACAAAAAATTATTTAACTGACTTTAAGGCTGACAAGGAGCAAATAAAATTATTTTAAAATGAGAGATATATGTGTTCTCTTCCTGGAATTAGTTCAAAGATGTGCAGCTGCATTTTAAACACCAGCAACCTTTTCAAGGTGTTTTTTTTTTTTTACAGTTAAATAAAGAGCTACAATAATCCCAATCAGAAAAGATAAAAGCATGCACATTTCTTTCAATTCAACTTTAGAAATATTTGTGTTTTTACTTATCAGTGTTCCACATATTGTAGGTTTATTATAAAATTATAAAAGATTGACTTGAATGAGGATCTGTCTTGAACAGGGAACTGTCCAAGATCATCTCAAGGTTACTCAAGCTTACAGACTGAGGCATTGTTTGATCCTTGAGATGTTTGCTATTCAGAGTATCAAAAAGTCTGGGTTTTTTTTCTCAGAATTTAACTGTAGAAAATTATCATTTAACCACGACATGCTGACAGTCAAAAAGATATGCAGATGAGCAAGTTTAGAAAGCTGGTTATGTTGCTGTTTTTGCACATACCTAAAGTTCTTTTTTCCTCTTATTTGTCAGTGGCCTTTGACAGTTTGGGCTATTATGACAAATGATAGGAAAATAAAAAGTACTTCCACATATGTTTATGTACTGTACCATAAGCACTCTAACTCATATTCATGATAAATAGGTTTACAGAGGGGAAAAAAGAGTGAGACTTGGCTATCACTCCTATTTTATATACAATTGTATAAAATACAGACTAATGGTTGTTGAGCATATTGATGAGACTTGATCTGTGTGTTCCAAGGAGATAGCTTAAATCTGGTTTAGCTGTTTAGATAAGCTAAAGTCAGACTCAACAGTTTAATGGTAAAATGGATTTTTATTTTTGAACCTTGAGATGACTTAGATTATGAAGCAAGTTATTCTCTATAGATTCAAATTATACAAGTTGATTGTTTTGTATTCAAATGAGTTTTAGCAATGTGATTAGATACATTTAAAGCAAATGAGAATATTCATATAGTCACAATGATATAAACTTAGTAAGTGAATTCTCTACCAAACACCTTATTGTACTATTGACTGTTGTTTGGTGTTGTTTATTGGATTGTGTAATTAAAGTCTGAAGAAACAAGACATATTGACCATAAAGTAATGTATTTGTTTAACAAAGTAGCATGCAGAAGAACCATGCATAGTCACAACAGTCTGGCACCTACTCCTCATGCTGGTCACCAGCTTGGTCACACACTGCTATGGAATGACATCCCATTCTTCAACCAGCATTTGCCGCAAGGCAGTCAGTGTGGATGTGTTGGTCATTCTGGCATGAACAGCAAACTGTAACTGATGCCAAACATGTTTAATGAGTTTGAAGTCTGGACTGTAGGCAACTTCCATTCTCTGTATTTCCAAATTCTGGAAGTATCTCTGATAAGCACTGCTCTCTGGGGGCGAGGATTGTCATCTTGGAGGACCGAGTTCAGTCCTAGACTGGAGATATGGGATTGCCATTGATTAGAAAATCGCATGTCGATATCTCGAAGCATCGAGATGGCCTCTAATGGTAGCAAGCCTTGTTTTTCCAATGAGGGGAGATACTTCTGCACATATCACACTGTCTCCACCAAACGCTGTTACCCTATTGGTTCAACACTGTCTTTTTGACTGGGTAGAGAGCCAATTTGTCCTGCAAACCTTGACTGCAAATCTTCTTTGAAGATCTGCTTTGTGACCTGTCTCTGATATCCCCAATTACATGGAACCTGACCTTTAATTTGGAAATGGTACTAAGGCTCACTCTGATAATACTGCAACTTGGTGTTGCAGAACACCAACTTGAACTAGCTCTATGACATAGCTCTTTGACTATTCAAATCGGTAAAAATGGCATGCTTGGAGCACACACCCTCTGACTGTCCTAGCATGGTCCATTCTCACAAGTGCTGCTAATCAGGTGCCAATTACTGATCTGTTTGGTGGCACCTGGGATCTAGAAGCTTGAAACAGGAGTCAAAAGAAGAATAAGCTGTTATACATTGACAAAGAAGATTTGGGAAGTTTTTCATAGGTGCAACCCATCCACTCAACTCTGCTGTTAAACCCACAACTGCATTTTTCTTACAAATGTGACACCAATTTAAAGGGGGAAAAAAACAGGCTTTCCAGTGGTATAGTATTCCTTGCCATGAAACATTGTTGCAACAAAGCACTAATCTACCAATCACAAATTTTCATTATGTTTTGTGCTAAGTTTAATTTTCAGTTTTTACAAGAAAATGGATTATGGGCTTCTGTTATTTTCTTAGAAATGTTTCATAATTATGGGAAACTACATTTATACATGTAAGATTGATCTGAATTTGTAAAATACATTTTACAAATATTTTCTGCCTTTATGGAAAATCAAGATGTCAAATTTCATTTAAATCAAAATTATATGCAGCCTTAAGCAGACTTTTTCTAAGGAGTGAATAACCAAAGACATACAGTTTGAATCTGCAAACACGTGAAGCAAGGATGGAAGATGAGTCATACATAGTAAGATACTGATTGAAGCGAGAAAAAAAACTGTGAATTAAACTGACATTAGCAGCAACCACAAAACAGCTATGAAGGGAGGATGATTTACATCTAGTTACTGCTTACTTATTCAGAGAACTTTTAAACAGACCCCGATCAATACATTTTTCTTCTTAATCCAATTCATTTAATGAATGGCAATTGAAATCTGCAAAACAGTGCAGTGAATAGTGAACTCTGCATGATGCTTTTTGTGAATATGTGAGAAAATCTTCAGTTATGTAGAGCGTCACACCATACTGCTAAACTGTGTTTTAACATAAATGTGGCTTCATATTTATATAACTTTCAGGAAAACATTCCACAACTGACTAAGACACCCTTAACCAAAGTAAGTGCAAAACCAATAAATTACTCAGAGGAAGAACACAAGTTTTGGCAGGGAGACTCAACTTGCACGTCATTTCCAACTCACTGTGGGAATGCAGCTAATTATTTCACAGAGCTTAAACTCAAACTTCACGTCTTGCTGTTCACAGTCTCTTGTCATTAAAGGACTTAGCCCCCTCCACCTTGCAACCACTGGGAGGTTGCATTTCAAAGTTTCAGTGAATCTGGCTTTTCCTATTCCAAGAAGTCTATGTTGTCAAGACACAGGGGGTCTGTTTACTCAGTGTCTTTGTGTGTTTGCAATTCTTTAAGGATTGTATCTCTTCTACCTCTAGGATACAACAAGTTGGTCTTATGGGTGTAGTTTTTTTTTTAAGACTTTATTAAGAAAGCCCCCTCCCCACCACCACCAGCCATGCCATCAGCAAAACTAAAAATGACAGAATCACAGAGTAAATAGGGTAGTATTTTTGTAGTGTCTATGAAAGAAGCCTATTGCTTTCTTTTAATTTTTTACTTCAGCAATCACTGCTACATAACCATGGCAGCAATTACTTGATCAGTTTCACAAAATAAATATTTATGCCTCTAATCAAAATGTTACATTTTATCTGTCGTTTTATCATTTAATCTTTATCTGACAAAACCTATACCATATCTCTGAATTTTAATTTAGAAATTTTTGCATGTATGGAGATATGGTAAATGTACAAAGACACACATGAAGAACATTTTTCATTGCAAGGCTAGTTTCAAAACACTGTAATTTGTGCAGTATTTCAACTGAGTCTAAGTGCTGGCAAGGGAATGTAGAAGTTCTGTATTTAATGAATACACAAAGGAGTGACACAGCCTGTGGCAAGCCAAATGAGACACCTTTTGGTGAATTTCCCAGTCAAATATACCTTCCTTCCTCTCTCCAATCAGAAATAGAGAGAGACAGTGGGAGAAAAAGTCATTTTGCTTTATATAGGAGTAGGCCAATGTAACTGAATGAAGAACTAAGTGACAGCTTCTGAATTTGCCATTGTGAGAATATTGTTTGGTGGTGAGTTATTCAGGAAACATTTTTAAATGATTGTCTATTATTAGTGGTTAGTTTACATAATGAAAAAAATGTAACACACACACACACGCGCGCACACACATACACATAAATACATACTCCTTTAATTACAGAGAGTCGCCACAATAGACAGCTCGGTATATTTGACTTGACCGAGTTTTACAAAAGGTGCCCATACTGGGGTATCCCAAAAAGATTTATGTCTAATCTCAGGATCAAATACAGGATCTTTTCCTTGTCAGGCTAATGTGTAATCCACTATATAATGGAGCAACCCATACTTATACTGTAATGTACTGTAAAACCTACATCTGGAAACTGCTTTATTCAAAAGGCTTGACCCCGTTGGGTTTTTCTGCATATTTGATTTGGCAGATTTTTATGAAGGATGCCCTAACTGACGCATCTCACGAGGAATTTGTAAGATCAACCCAGGGATCTTTTGGTTGTCAGATTAATGTTTCAGTTTTATTGGTCATATGTAAGTTAACCTCTTGAGATTAACCTCAAAGGGTCAATGAGATGGCGAAATGAAAAACAAGTCACTCAGAATCAACGTTTCACAAGATTAAAAAAACAAAAAACAAAACAATATTGGTTTAAAAAGTACAATCAAAACGGTTGACAGAAATAAGATAACATGAAATGAGTGCAAGGTGTGCGGTATGTGGCTTGTGGTAAATGCTTGACAATACGAACTACTCTTTAATATGGCAATCTGAGCAGCCATACTGTATTGTCTGCCTGATGGTAACAAGGAGAATTGCTAGTGTGCTGACCCTTAATACTGTGCATTGCTAAGGCACCACTGGAGGTGGATGTCCTTAGTGGTAGGAAAGCTCTTGCCAGTGATGCTCTCTGCCAGCTCTACCACTCTCTGTAATGATCTCCAGCTGTTGGCAGAGAAACTCCCATACCAAACAGTCACGCAGCCAGTAGTGGGCTTTTGAATGTGCTCCTCTAAAAGAAACTTCCTAAGCCTCTTTAGGAAGTATATGCATTGACAAGCCTTCATGGCCACAATGTGTATGTGAAGACCTAAGGCAAGATCCTCAATAATGTTCACACCAAGGAACTTGAAACGGCTGAACCTTTCAACCTTAGCACAACTGATGTGGATGGACTAGCGTCCTGTAGTTTTCTATAGTCTACTATCATTTCCTTTTGTTTTGCTGACAGTGAAAGAGAGGTTAGTGTCCTGGCAAAAATTGTTTAGTGCCTCCTTCTGTAGGCTGTCTTATCATCGTCTTTGATAAGGCCTATGATGGTCATCTCATCTGCAAATTTAATGAGATCATTGGAGGTGTGCTTAGGAACTCAGTAGTGTGGAATCCACTACATAAGGATACCCATAGATTTTTTTTTGTCTTGCTTGGATAGTGGAACAGTGAAGATTAGACAGGTAAGTGGGGGGGGGGGAGAGATCTGCAACATAGGGCAGCGGGTCAGATTGAAACCCAGGCCACCTCATTTTAGGCATGTGCCATTTGCTCAACTTGTGAGGTAAACTGGCATCCCATCCGTACCTATAGTAATGTAGACATGGTAATATCAAATTTAGTGAAACAAATGTCACTATTAAATGTTTTTAAAAATTAATAATTTGGAGGCCAGACATGACTAAAAATACTACAATTAGGCATTGAGCTCAAACAAATGTCTAATGCCAACTAATTATTTTACTTTTTAATCTTAAATCCAATATTAAGAAAATATATATCTTTGTATGCTAACTTAGCTGTCCTTTTGAGATAATCTCTAGATCAGGAAAGAGCCTTGTCTGTCTTTTGCCCAAAAACTATAGACAAAAACTGTAATTTAAAGAGTGTGGCATCATCATCATCATCTACACTAGTTTTTTTTTTTTTTGTGTGTAATTGCATACTTCTCCATTGTGCGCTACACACTATCTAGAAATTAAAAAACATAAGCCTTCCTACACTTCTCATTGTGTTGATCACATTGTCAAAAACACCCCAGTGAGCAAAGAGGAGAAAAAGAGATTTGTTTCAACAGAGCTCAGAGTACCTCATTATGTGGTGCATAGAGGGAGATTTAAACTGCATTACTAATACTCAGTTTACTGTATATTATATGTACTTCCACATGATTCTGCCCACAGGATGTAAACTCAGTGGGAAGAAAAGCCACCAAATATGCAGACCAAATTAAAGCAAACATTTTTTTTTGAAAGGGAGTTGTGCTTTGATGTCTCTGCATTTATCCATGACCATTTTACACATAGCCCCAGACCATTAAAAGACTGAGCATTTCTTGCCCTCAATTAACCACACTGAATAATTTAAATCATGCTGAATTCTGCAAGACCAGATTTACTCATGAGGAGATGGATAACACTAAGGAATTTGGGAGTGTAATCAATAAAGTATAGAGTGTATAATTATAATTTGGTACCTTTGATCTCATTTAGACACAGATATGTGCCCATTTTCAAAGTAGATATAACCAGTAATGTGAGTGAACGTTGCTGCAAGAAACTTCTGGCAGAGACATGGCTCTAGCTAAAATTATTGTGGTAGACATATGAAAGATTTAAATGTTCAAGTTTATACTGAGATCCATTTATAATTACTACTTCTAGCTTTTTTCTTATTTCTCTTTTTAATTCATTATTTTATTTTTATTTATTTTATTTTAACTAGGCCTTCACCAGAAAATCCATCTAAGTCCAAAGAGAAGCATAGCACTGATCTATCTGAGGAGACAGCAATGGGAGCATGTCCTGTGAAAATGGGTGCAATTAGTGTCCCTGTGCTAGTACAGCTGTGGGACAGCAACATTCTTCAAAGCTGCCCCCCAAGGTCTGAAAACTACAAATCTAAAAAAAAGACAGTGGAGAGTATTAACTACCACAATTATTGCACAAAAAGAACCACATTGTGATAAACAGGTGCAAAGGTATTTGTTGGGGCCATTATCCTTCAGCAGCTTGCCTCTTCTCTTTGTGAAGAGAACAAACTCAGCAGGAGGTTCTAGATAAAGTTGTTACATCTCAAGTGACAGAAAGGAAATGAATACAATGAACTGTGAAGCACAGCTTGAAATGAGGTTGATATGAGCTAGTCTAGCCTTGAAAAAGTCTCCAAAACAGCTTAAAGTGTCATAGTCGGATTTTTTTTTTTTGTTGATGTGTTTTTGTGTGTCTTTTCTTTCTGTTTTATATAATTCTTATAATTTAAATATTTTCCAATATTTAATTGCAATTTAAATTTATTCATTGTCGGTTTGTTATTATTATTATTAGTAGTATTAAAATACACAGCCATTTATTAATTTTACATCATCTTGAACTGGGATCTTTAACCTAAACGTGGTATAGATGATTTTCAAGAAATCAAAACTTAATTGTTACAAGTAGCAGGTGACACCAGCAGTTCATCTTTTATACTGCTGTAGAGATTGATTTGACCTTTCAGCAGAAGCCTGAGAGAAGATCAACAAAAAACTCTGCAAATTTCAGGAAAAAAAAACAAAAGAACATCTTCCCTGTTGCCTCAAATCAAGCGTGCTGCTGATCTGTTTTGCATCAAAGACCTTTTTCTGATCTTGTGAGTTGCAGACTGCTGTATTATTGTTGCTTTTAGTTTCATGTGGATTTTAAAATCTCACTGGAAATTGTGCCTTTGTTGAAGTAAGTTGTGAAGCCTTTGTAAGTTTTGGGGAGTTATTAAAACACAGTACAGGCTTGTTTTACGTAAAGATCAAGGTGGGTGTTTACGTTTTTCTGACTAGTTTTGAGATGACTTGTAGAATGGAGCAAAAGATTTAACTTAGACAGTGCAAAAGAATAGTAAACATGACACTGATGGAGTAGCAGGCTTGACTGACTTGATGAGACTATACCTTGGGTGAGCTAATAATTTTTCACATGCAAGTGCATCGTATCTCAGTAGGACAGCAACAGAGATGCAGTGCCTCTTGTATGACAATTTGCACACATCAAATACTACTGGGAACATTTTTTTTTCCAGACAGGGATGTAACAAGGTAAACATGGCAGTGACTATTGTTGTTGAAATAAGCACATAGTTTAGATTCACAACAGATTAAGCTGTGTGGCTGCAGACACAAAAACGCTAGTGTACGTTTTCATTACCTTGCTGCATCCACAATGCTCCCTATTTATCCAGATTGTTCCTTTTTGCAGCCACTGATTGTTTGGTTTTGGCAAAGGCATGCTGTTAATTCTTTGTCTTCACTATGGATCTGCTTATCTGGTCCATGACTCCCACTACTGCTTGTCTACTTGATGTGCCTCCTCTCTTCCCAAGAACTCTTTCCTTTTTCATATTTTCAGAGCTTCCCTTAATCAGCTAATTAATAGGACTTTTTCAAACAAAATAAAAACAAAGTGTGTGGTAGTCAGGTATATTCAGATTATGTTTACAGATACACCTACTCAATATTGCTGCTTTCAGCCAGGCAGACAACTGTCAGTTCACAGTTGGCTGTTGGCTTAGGGTGTATCTACTTTCCACTATAAACACAATCCTTTCGAGTTATCACAGGGAGGTAATGTGGGTGGACGCGTAAGGTGAGAGCTCCCAGGCTCACTAACCAAAACTCCCCAAATTTACTCGAATTATTACTCTGACAGCATTTCACACTAATGGAGGGGAAAACTGGTCGTAAACAGAAAGGCAAGACACTAGTGATGGGATTTCCGGCTCTTTTTAGAGAACCGGCCTTCGGTTCGGCTCACTTCAGGTTGTTTTGTTGCTTTCATTAATTTATTATTAACAATAATATAAAATTATGCACAAAAGGAATTACTAATGTAAAAAAAAAAAGTGGTTTTATTTATATATGTTTATATATAAATATATTCAAGGTTCTTTATTTGTCACATGCATAGCAATACAAGTATAACACTGCAATGAAATGTAACCTGACACGCTCCTCGACATGTGCAAAAATGGGGGGGGGGTAGAGGAAGAACATTATATATATGGTATATACATTAGGTGAATGTGCAGTAGTAGCAGCAAGCAGGTGAATTCTATACATTAAGTGAATTAAATAAGAATAGACAATCTGATTATTTTACAGAATAGACAATATAAACATATTTAAAATTAAAGGAATTTGAAATATACATTGTGCCTGGGTTTAGAGTGTCTGGAAGAGAGTCCTGTCTCAGTCAATTATAGATGATGTGAGAGGACGGGTGTGTGTGTGTGTGTGTGTGTGTGTGTGTTTAGGGCCCGGATGGCTTGGGGAATGTGGGCAGACCATGTCAGGTCTGAGGAGATGTGGACACCAAGGTACTTGAACTTGCACCCTCTCCACTGGAGCTCCATTGATGATAATGGGCTTGTAGTCTCTGTGCTGGCTCCTTCTGAAGTCCACCACCAGCTCCTTGGTCTTGCCGACGTTCAGCTCGAGGTGGTTGTCCTTGCACCATGATGCCAGATTCTTCACTTCGTCCATGTAGGCCTCCTCATCGTTGTTGGAGATGGCACCCAACACCACTGTGTCGTCAGCAAACTTCACAATGGTGTTGGAGCCGTGGGTGGCCACACAGTCTGAAGTGTAGAGGGAGTAGAACAGTGCCGAGAGGACACATCCCTGTGGTGCTCCTGTGTTGATGGTGATGCTGTTAAAGACGCATCTACCCACCCTCACCACCTGAGTTCAACACCCATGCACACAGACGGCTGTTGAGTCCCAGATCCCTCAGCTTTGTGAACAGTCTGCTGGGCACTATTGTGTTAAACGCTGAACTGTAATCAACAAACAGCATTCTCACATAGTTACCCTGTTTCTTGTCCACGTGGCTGAGGGTGGTGTGCACGACGTGGGCGATGGCGTCCTCAGTGGATCTGTTGGGTCGGTAGGCGAACTGGAGCGCCTGCCGACATCTGTGGTGTCTGGGATGGAGGAGGAGATGATGTTCTTCAGCAGCCTCTCAAACACCTTCATCACTACTGAGGTCAGTGCAACTGGCCGGTAATCGTTCAGGGATGAGGGTTTGCTGTTCTTGGGCACAGGGATGATGGTGGATCTTTTGAAGCATGTGGGGACCACAGACTTCGCCAGGGACTCGTTGAAGATGTAAGTGAACACACCTGCTAGCTGGTCAGCACAGCAGCGCAGCAGACGGCCGGTGATGCCGTCTGGCCCCGCCGCTTTCCTTGTGTTCACTCTCCTCAATGCGGATCGGACGTCATGCTCAGCGATACTGGTCACCGGTCTCTCACTGATGACGTCACTGTCCTCGGTAGTCAGGCGGTAGACAGCATTAACCGCCTGGCTAACCTCGAAACGGGAGTAGAACTGATTCACTGATGCATCCTGTAGCGTAGCTTCTGATTGGGCAGACCACCGTTTCACCTCCCTCGTGGTTACTTCTTCCCTCCGTATGTTTTGTTTATACTGGGGAATGAGGAAGATGGCGTTGTGGTCAGACTTCCCAAAAGCCGGGTGTGAGACAGCCTTGTAGCCCTGCTTGTATGGCGTGTAGTAATGATCCAAAATTCGATCTCCCCTCATTGGACACGAGACATGCTGGTAAAAGTTTGGCATGACTTGTCCGAGGTTCGGTTTATTAAAGTCTCCTGCTACAATGTGGGCTGCGCCCGGGTCCTTGTTTTCAAGCAAACTCAGCACATCATGTAATTTGGACAAAGCCATACCTGTGTCCGCTTGGGGTGGGATATAGACCACCGTGGCGATGACCGAGGTGAACTCACGGGGGAGATAGAAAGGGCGGCACTTAATGCTCAGGAATTCCAGATGTGGCGAGCAGCCGCTGGAGAGAGTAGAAATGCTTCTGGCATCACACCACTTTCTGTTTATCATGAAACACACTCCTCCACCTTTGGTTTTGTTCGACTCTGCCGTTCTGTCCGTCTTTTGTACGTGTTTTGAGTTTTTATGTGCTTCTGAGTTTTTACGTGTTTTGGAGTTTGTACGTGCTTTGTCTGTAGGGGCCACCGTAAATATACTTTTATTTATTCACTCCACATAAAATGTAATAAATAAATCGTATAATACAAAAACCAACTATTCACATTTTAACTTTTAACTATTTAAATTTTTAAAAGGCACTATTCAGCTTTTTTCTCTTACAAATTTAAAGTGAAACAACACAAAACACTGCAAACCACAACACAATTAAATATAAATGAAAATATGAAAACAAAAACAACATGCATATTCTCTGTCACATGGACCTGCATGAATAAACTTTCTGAATCCTTTATCATCTGCAACTGAAAATAGTTGTGGATGATTACTATACCTTTCTAATGCTAATGTGATGTTGTTGTCCCTGGCTCTCTTTCCCTCCCACTCTGTTCCTGTCCGAGCGAGAGGGTGAGAGAAAGGAAAAAAAAAACCCACGGCTCGCGATAAGAAGCCGGCTCACGTCGTTCACGTCAAAGATCCGGCTCTAAGAGCCGTTTCATTCGTGACCGACACATCAATACAAGACACCAATGAAAACGGGAAAATTTGAAAAACAAACAATGGAAAGAGACACAGATGACGATAGCGATGAGGGTATGGATGGCCTGCAAGCTAGCATCCGCGCCATCCATGAAGAGCTAAAAGCTACCAGGTTGGACATGAAAACAGACCTGAAAAATTTCAAAGACACCTTCTCCACGGAACTTACGTGTTTCAGAAAAGATATTGATAACAAATTAAACGAAATTGCCAGAGACTTAAAGGACACGATAAGTAGAGTGGATGGGGCAGAAGGGAGGGTGGCGAAGGTGGAGGAGTGGGCTACCGCAGCTAACGAGGCTCTGCTTCAAGCTATTCTAGCACAAGAAAATATACAAGCTAAACTGACAGACCTGGAAGCCCGAAGAAACAACATTCGTGTTTATGGAATCCCAGAAGACACAGAAGGGGACAATCTACGGGAGTTCTTGGAAATGTTTATTAAATCGGAGTTGTCCCTAAGTGATACTGAGCTGGGAATGCAAAGATGTCATAGGGCTCTCGGCCCCAAGCCACCGCCAAATGCCAGCCCCCGGTCAATAGTGATTCACTTTCTGAAGTACAGAATTAAAGAACTAGTGCTCCGCTCGGAAAAAGAAAGAGGTCGTTCTGAACGGAGTGAGAATCTACTTTGACCAGAAATATCTAGTGAAGTGTCTTGCCCAGGGACACAACAACCAAGGCTGTCCAAGCCAGGGCTCGAACCAGCAACCTTCCGATTACAAGGCAAATGCCCAACTCTTGAGCCACGATCGCCCCAATTTAGGGTAAACGTTTAGGTTTCATTTTACATCTAAATATATACTGAAAGTTATATGTCGGCCTTAGAGTACTTAGGGATTAAGACATTGTTCTGGGAGCGTACTTTCCTGGTTAGTTTGATTCTTTGATTACTTCTTATTTTGTGGTATTTAGTTTATGCATAATCTCAGGAGACGTCACTTTACACAAGACTTCCCTTTACACAGGAGAGGCCCCCTCGTGAAACGAGAGCTTTCCTCTCCAAAAGGTTTTTGGGGAATTCTGTTTTTGAGTAGAAACCACAGTTCTCTCATTTGTTCTGTTTTAGTTAAAGTTCAAGTTTCAAATTTTGACAAATGTATGTTGTGTGTGGGTATTTTTGTTTGTTTGTTGTTGTTTTCTTGTTTTGTTTTATCACCCAGGTCTTACAAGGTAAATGCTTTGACTTATACAAGACATGTCATTTCAACAGTATAGTTTAGTAACCCTTAATGTTAATGGGTTACAAAACCCAGTTAAAAAAAGGTAAGCTCTTTGCTAAAATGAAAAAAGAAGGCCATCATATAATTTTTTGGCAGGAGACCCACCTAACCAAAAAGGGGCATAAAAAACTTAAGTACCCCGGATTTAAAAACATATTTTATTCATCAAATACAAAGGGGCCCAATAGGGGAGTTGCAATTCTGATTTCAAATAAAATCTCTTTCCAGTTCTCTTCACAAATTGCAGATAAGGAAGGACGATATATTTTGATAAAAGGAATCCTAGACTCTAAAGTAGTGACGCTACTTAATATTTACAGACCTCTTGGACAGGACAAATCGTTAATAAGGACCATATTTGATTTAATTGTTACTGAGACATCAGGTGTCCTGATATGTGGTGGAGACTGGAATGTACAATTACACCCTACCTTGGACTCCTCAAACTTATTAAAAAAGCAGAATCCGGAATCTCTTTATGTAAGAAAGATGCTTAATGAGGTTGGGCTGATTGATTTGTGGAGAGAACTTCATCTTTCTTCAAAGGCATATACATTTTTCTCCCACCCGCATGGTGTCTACTCAAGAATTGACTATTTTTTTTATGTGCAAATCAGAAAGACCAAGGATAATAGAATGTAACATTGGACCCAGAGACGTTTCTGATCATTCGACAGTACACCTAAAGATACATTTGGATATTAAGCCTAGAAACGTTGTATGGAGACTGAACACTAGCCTTTTGAATGACCGAAAATGTGAAGAATTTATTAAGAAAGAAATTAATGAATTTTTGGAGGTTAATGACAATGGTGAAGTGTCACCGAGTACCTTGTGGGATACCGCGAAAGCAGTGCTCAGAGGAAAACTAATAATGTGGTCAGCGAGGAAGAAAAGGGAAGAAGAGAGGCAACAGACTATCAATGTCAAATAAGTTGAAAGAATTGGAACAAGCACATATAGAATCAAAAGATGATAAAATTTTAGAACAAATTAAAAATATTAAGGAGGAGCTAAACAATATTCTGCATAAACAAATAGAAGTCAAACTAAAATATCTCAGGCAAAACTACTATGAAAAAGGCCCCAAAGCAAAAAAAATATTAGCATGGAAATTGCGCAAACAATTAACAGATAGAACAGTTACAAAAATTAAAAATCCACTTACTAAGACCTATTGCCATAAACCTTAAGATATGGAAGAATCTTTTGCATTATATTACAAAGAGCTTTACACTCAACCACAAATAATGGATTCATCACTAGTGAAAGGATTTCTGGGGTCTCTAGATTTGCCTTCCATAGGAGAAGAACAAAACAAAATGCTAACTCAAGAGGTTACTAAAGCAGAACTTGATAAAGCTATATCTAGGCTGAAGACAAAGTGCCAGGAGGAGATGGATTCCCTGCAGAATGGTTTAATAATAATAATAATGGATACTTTATTGATCTCCATGGGGAAATTACTTGTTTTTCTCTGCATTTGACCCATTCACTCAGTGAAGCAGTGGGCAGCCACTAAGCAGGCGCCCGGGGAGCAGTGTGTAGGGACGGTACCTTGCTCAGGGGTGCCTCAGGGTAGCCATTAAGTGGATTCGAACCCCCGACCTTCCGATCATGGGGCGACCACTTTACCTACTGAGCTATCCCTGCCCTATAAGCGATATAGGGACCTTTTGCCGCCAATGGTGTTAAAATGTTTTAATTATATCTTGAAGGGAGGAGAGACTCCAGTATCCTGGAAACAAGCTATAAGATAAGATAAGATAACCTTTATTAGTCCCACACGTGGGAAATTTGTTTTGTCACAGCAGGAAGTGGACAGTGCAAAAGTTATGAGGCAAAAATTAGAATACAATAAGAATAAATACAGTACACAACTGTACAGAATAGAATAAAATAAAATACTATATACAGTAGAATAAAATAAAATAAATATACAATAAGATAAAAATAGAATACAAATACAAATACTATATACAACTGAGTAAAAATACAACGATGACAGAAAGGATTATTGCACTTAGTATTATTGCATATGTATGGATGTGTGTGCTTGATCAGTTAAAGTCTTTATTATGGAGTCTGACAGCAGTGGAGAGGAAAGACCTGCAAAATCTCTCCGTCCCACACCGTGGGTGCCGCAGTCTCCCACTGAAGGAGCTGCTCAGTGCTGTCACAGTCTGCTGCATGGGGAGATGTTGTCCATCAGGGATGACAGCTTAGCCGCCGTTCTCCTGTCACTCACCACCTCCACTGGGTCCAGAGGGCATCCTAGAACAGAGCTGGCCCTTCGGATCACCCTGTTCAGTCTCTTCCTGTCCCCAGCAGAGATGCTGCCGCCCCAGCAGACCACGCCATAAAAGATAGCAGAAGCCACAACAGAGTCATAGAATTTCTTCAGGAGTGGGCCCTCCACTCCAAACGACCTGAGTCTCCGCAGCAGGTACAGCCTGCTCTGCCCTTTCCTGTAGAGGGCGTCTGAGTTATGAGTCCAGTCCAGTCTATTGTTCAGATGAACACCAAGGTACCTGTAGCTGTCCACAGCCTCAATGTCCATACCTTGGATGTTCAGTGGTTGCAGTGGAGAATGCTTGTGCCTGCTATCGTATCCGTGAAGGATATGATAGCTTGTTATCATATCCGTGAAGGATATGATAGCTTCCCTCCTCCAAAGGAGGGAAAGGACAGATCAGAGTCTTAAACATAGATTACAGAATATTTACTTCAGTCATCGCAAAAAGACTGGAAAATGTTATTCCTGACTTGATTGACCATGACCAAACGGGTTTCATAAAATATAGACAAACACAGGATAATGTAAGAAGAGCACTATACCTAATACATATTATGAGTCAAAATCAATTTGAATCAGTCGCTATGAGTTTGGATGCGGAGAAAGCCTTTGATATGGTGCAATGGGAATTTCTTTATCTAGTACTAAAGCAGTTTGGATTCAAAGAGCAGATCATAGGCTGCTTAAAATCGCTATACAGTTGTCCAACTACACGGATTAAAATGAATGGAAATCTGTCAAGGACTATTACACTGGAGAGAGGATGTCGCCAGGGGTGCCCCCTAAACCCTACCTTGTTTGCACTTTTTATAGAGCCGCTGGCACAATGTATTAGTGAAGACCAGAAAATCAAGGGCATTCAAGTTAAAGGAGTGGAGTGTAAAATATGCTTATATGCAGATGACATACTTTTGACCTAGTGAAATCTGGACTCCAGTCTTCCCAAACTGATGATGCGCCTTGAACAGTTTAGCCAATACTCGGGCTACAAATTAAATATACACAAAACCCAAATTCTAACTTACAACTATGTACCAAAAGAAAACATACATAAAATGTATGATTTCAAATGGAATACTAACAAATTGACATATCTTGGAGGCATCATACCAAAGGATTTGACGGAAATTTATAATTTAGATTATAATGCCATCACACAAAATATAAAAGTGGACTTGGGAAGATGGGCACCTTTGACAATTGGTCTGTATGGTAGAATAGAAATTGTGAAAATGAATGTTTTACCCCGTTTGTTGTTTCTTTTTCAATCCCTGCCAATTGAAATTCCCATAAAACAATTTAATGAGTGGAAAAGAATGATCTCACAATTTATTTGGCAGAGTAAAAAACCCAGGGTACGACTTGAAACTCTACAGTTGCCAAAAGACCAAGGTGGATTATCCTTACTCAGCCTGGAGGACTGGAGGATGAAGCAAAATTTGGAACAAGATTTGGAACTTGCTCAATTGGATATACCTCTACAGTCTTTACTGGGTGATATAAGTCTACAGAAAAAACATATGTGTAAATTGCATGAGTGCACCAAAGTAGCCTTAAATACATGGACTAAACAAAGTAAAAAATTAAATTTAGAAAGGAAAATGCGAATCCTAAGGTGGGTACACCAGCACATTTGGATGGGGTGTTTAGAGAATGGACTTGGAAGGGTATTACAGCATACTGTAAAATCTCAACCAAAACAGACATGGACAGCTTTCTACAACTCAGTGAAACTTACGGGTTAAATAAAACAGACTTTTACAGATACTTACAATTGAGACACCATTTTAATAAAAATATTAAAGTTGCAAGGGATTATTCTGAGGAGGGGGGGCTCATTGATATGTTTGTCGACACATATAAAGTTAAAGTACATAAAAAGCTGATCTCAAAACTGTACTCATGTTTACAATCATACAGGAGCCACTCCACCCAGTATGTTAAGAACAGATGGGAGAAAGAAGCAAATATTACACTTACGTATGAAGATTGCTTGCATATTTGTAAAATAAACATAACCACCTCTAGCTCCCCTCTTTGGAGGGAATTTTCCTGGAAGAACAGTATGAGATTTTTCATTACACCTAAGTATAAATCACTTCAGAATAGCAAACCTGAATCCGGTAACTGCTGGAGGCAATGTGGCAAGACTATGGCTGACCACTACCATATATTCTGGGATTGTCCAGCTATCCTATTGGGCCGAAATACTAATGAGGATTAAAAATGTAATGGGTTTTGAGATTGAGTTTTGCTTTGCTACAATATATTTGGGAAATGTACCAGTTGAGATGAATACGAAAGATAAATACCTTTTTAAAATATTTCTGGCAGCAAGTAAAAAAGCAATAACTAGAAGATGGCTGGACAAGGACCCACCAACGGTTGGAGAGTGGTCAGCCATAGTAAAAGACATTTGTGAAATGGAAAAGATGACCTTTTCTCTAAGACTCTGAAAAGACAAATTTCAAAGATATTGGTCAAAATGGTTTTCGAGTATGCAAAAGGGTTGTGAATAATGTAGGGAAAGGATCTTATCCATTCCCTTCCCGTTCTGTTTTCATTTAACCTGATTTTCCGGTGCTTGACTGGTCTTAATACCTTATGATGCTGAATGGACACTTGTATAGACATGCACAAAAATATGTCAAAGGGTATACGTGCATGAGTGTACATGCGTGCACATGTAGATATGTATTATGTATGTATATGTAGATTGGTAGATGCTTGAAGGTGTGTGTGAGTATGTACATAGATGTGGGTATGGGGGTATATACAAACAAGCAAGATGCATGGTGTCTCTCCAAGTGGAAAAACTACTTTTTAGTAACTTCCCATAGCCCTGGGTCAACCCCTCCCTTCCCTTGAAACCTTCAATTTGTTTCAAGGAGGAGAACAGATGCTTTCACAGTTTACCCCTAGATAAATTAAAACAAACAAACAAACAAAAACAAAAAACACAGATATTCTGGTGTTGGAGTTTTCATGAATGCAGTTCTGTGCTGAAAACTGTTTCACTGACTGATTCAAATAGAAATTGCTTGTGGATATTTTCAACTATCACTGTTTTAAATTCAACATGATATCACAAAGTTAGCAGATGTATTAATAAGAATTTTAGTAACATACTCTGCAGTGCCTACTTTTAAAAAATGGGATTTTAATAAAATCTAAAAATACTTATAGTAGCTCTGTGACCCCGGGCTGATGCACAAGACATTACCACTGGTTTTCATTAAGGATACTTAGGGGCATTAACATGTCTGTTTTCATTATACATGTCACAGGTGGGGAATATCATTACAGTCACAGATCAGCTGGCAGTCAGTCAGGAATCCACCAGGTATCCATCATGGCCCTGTCAGGTATGAGGCGGCCATTTGGCTGTGTCTGTAATACATAGAGATGGTTATGTGGAAAAATCTCAGTAAAGTGACTGCTTCTGAAATACTCAGACCAGGCCATCCAGGACCATGCCACTTAACTCATAAGTGACAAGGTGACTGATTTAATTTGCTAGTTTTGCATTTGGCTAGGGCCAGTGTCACTAATGGCAGCATGAAGTGATACTTGAACCTATCGAGGTTGCACAGGCTGCATCAATATGTGCCATTACCTGAAGGTTTGCGGCGTCTCCCAGCAGAGTCTCAAGAACATGGAGGTGATCCAAAGAGACCAGCACCCTCTCTAGGAGAACTGGACAGGGTTGTATATGGTCCTTAACCCATCAGCAGGACCTGTATCTGCTCCTTTGTACAAAGAGGAATAGAATGAACACTGCCATAGCCCTCCAGCAGGCCACTGGTGTGAATGTTTTGAACCAAACAATCAGAAACCTTATCTTTATAAGGCTGGCTTGATAGCCCGGTGTTGTTTAGTGTGTCCTGTGCTCACTGCCCAGCACTGTGTTTGGAAACTTGCATTTGACATAGAACAGCAGAATAAAGTAGTTTTGTGTGTTGTTGCAGTCAAATTCTTCCAAAATGGAGTAGGCTCCATTCAACACTACTTTAGAACTTCAGGTTGGTTTGACTCCCAACCTGGGCGTGTATCCAAATTGTTGACACCCCCCCACACACCAAATGCTATCCAAACATATCATGGAATATGTGCGAGAGATATATAACGGACATCACAAGGATTAAGAAAGTCCACATCAGGTGTGCAGGAACCAGGACACACTGATGAGAAATTTGCAGAGAAACAACTAGTAGCTCAGTGTTCCAACATCTGGAAGAAGCAACTGCTATCACAACTAGAGATAGATGACGTGCAACACAAATGCACCAGCAAGGCAGAGCAAGAATGCCAGGTCAGGGGTGAGATATCAACACCCCTACCCTCCAATTCAATTTCAATTCAATTTTGTTTAGAGCACCAAATCAGAACAACAGTTGCATCAAAGTGCTTTATACTGTAAGGTAAAGAACCTACAAATACAGAGAAAACAGACAAAACCCAACAATCATATTATCAACTATGAATAATCTCTTTGTCAACAGTGGGAAGGAAAAACTCTTTTTAACAGGAAGTAACTTCTGGCAGAACCAGGCTCAGGGAGTAGCAGCCATCTGCCACGACTAGTTGTGATTGAAGGGAGGAATGCAGGAGAAAGACACATTATGGAAGGGAGCTAGAGATGAGTAATAACTAATAATTAAATGCAGAGTATTGTATAAACACATAGTGAGTGAAAAAAGTGAAGAAGAAACACAAGTGGGGCCTTCCCACAATGCCCAGCAGCCTAGACTTATTGCAGTGTAACTAAAGGAGGATTCAGGGTAACCTGATGTTTTGTCAATAAGTAAAGTTTTAAGCCTAATCTTAAAAGTACAGATGGTGCCTGTCCCCTAAATCCAAACTGCTAGTTTTGCAGAATAGGTGCCTGGAAGGTTTAGGCTCCGCCTCCCATTCAACCTTTAAATACCCTAGGAACTACAAGTAAGCCTGCAGTCTGAGTGGGAAATTCTCTATTGGGGTGATACGGTACTATGAAATCTTTAAGATAAGATGGGGCCTAATTATTTGAGACTTGTATGTGATAAGAGTGGTTTTACATTTTATTCTGGATTTAACAGGGAACCAATGAAAAGAAGCCAGCATCTAGTTGTTATAAGTAATCTTGCCGCAGCATTTTGTAACAACTGAACGCTTTTCAGGTAGTTTTTAAGACATACTGATTAGGGCTGCCACGATTAGTTGATTAGTCACAATTAAAATCGTCGACGACTAATTTAATAGTCGACGCGTTGTTTGAAGTTTTGTAAGATCCCAAAAGACGCAGGAATAAGTAGTAGGATTAAAGAGTGTAATAACGGACTGAAACAGAAGATGGCAGCACTGCATGTACAAGGATGCCAGCTGCCGTTAAACCTCGAAGAAGAAGAAGCAGTGTCTGGTATCATAGCTGTGTCCAAATTCAGGAACCGCATTCTTCTGTGCCCGCATTTGTAGGCCGATTACGTTACAGCGACACGACGAAGACTGTCCAAATTCGAAGACTCTGACAAATGCGGTCGACAAACACGATCTTCACAAAAGAAACGTTTAACATATTTTCAGGCGAGAATGTAGCTGTGCAAACTTCAAATATCTGCTTGGTTTATCAAGACACCACATATTTTCAAAAGTGCTCTGACGTTTTCGGAGACGCCTGTTACCCACCAGCTTGATATCTAGCCGGGGCTCAAGGCTCACTAGAGCTGGTGAGAACACCGGACCCCCGGCAAATCGTTTTCAAACCCACCGCCGTCTTTCGCTACTTAGGTTAAACATGATATATAAGTCACTTAGATAACTTAAAAATCTTATTGTTTGGCTTTTTTCAGTATTTTATTTATTCCTGAGTAAATCGGTTTGGCTGACATTAAAGTTATACTTTTTACACAGCTGAATAAACGTCAAGCAGACAACTGATTACCAGAAGTGTGAGATGCTCGAGAATATACTCTAGTGTCCTGTTATATTTTAGATAGCAAGGAGCAGACAGCTGAGTTTATTAAACTCCACCGAAACAATCTGCAAATTTCATTTAAATTTAATAAACTATCATCCTGTCTTTATTTTTAGTTAGCACATACCTTAAACACTTAAAGCTGTAAGCTAATGATAGTTATATAAGAGCAGATGCATGCTGGTGCAATAAGCTGTACGTTTTATGTCCAATGGATGCATGATCTGATTAGTCGACTAATCGCAAAAATAATCGGTGACTAGTCGACTATCAAAATAATCGTTTGTGGCAGCCCTAATACTGACAATAACAAATTAGAGTAGTCCAGCCAATTACCAAGACTACGTGAAGTACCAGGTCTACCAGATGATGTGAATGCAGCATTACAGACAACACCTACTGCAACCATTACGGAAACCAGCCAGCTGATCTACACCACAGAAGCAGTGCTCACTGAGGTTCCCATTTGCCTGTGGGATTCCCCAGTACTTGTAGCTATCCTCATTGCCTGCAGTGTTGCCTTCTGGTAGTTTGATCATCTCAGCTCTGACTACCTTCCCTCTCTTTGTTACCATCCGACTACACTTCTCCAGTCCGAACGACATTCCAATGTCATTGCTGTATAGCCTGGTAGTGTGGATCAGTGAATCGATGTCTCGTTCACTCTTGGCATACAGCTTGATGTCATCCATGTACAGGAGATGGCTGACAACTGCTCCGTTCCGTAGTCGGTATCCGTAGTCAGTCTTGTTAATGATCTCACTGAGGGGGTTCAGGCCTATGCAGAACAGCAGTGGGGACAGAGCATCTCCTTGGTAGATCCCGCACTTGATGGTGACTTGTGCTATGGGCTTGGAGTTGGCCTCTAGTGTTGTACGCCACATCCCCATTGAGTTCCTGATGAAGGCTCTTAGGGTCCCATTGATCTTGTACAATTCTAGGCATTTCAGTATCCAGCTGTGGGGCATTGAGTCATAGGCCTTCTTGTAATCAATCCAGGCAGTGCACAGGTTGGTCAGTCTGGTCTTGCAGTCTCGGCTGACTGTTCTGTCTACCAGTAGCTGATGTTTTGCGCCTCTGGTATTCTTGCCAATTCCTTTCTGTGTCCCGCTCATGTATTGACCCATGTGCCTGTTCATCTTAGCCGATATGATGCCTGACAGGAGCTTCCATGTAGTACTGAAGCAGGTTATTGGTCGGTAGTTGGAGGGGACCGGTCCCTTCTTGGGGTCCTTGGGGATCAGGACCGTCCGACCTTCGGTTAGCCATTCCGGGTGTCTCTTGTTAACTAGCAGCTGGTTCATTTGTGCTGCCAGACGCTCGTGGAGTGCAGTCAGCTTCTTCAGCCAGTAGGCGTGAACCATGTCGGGCCCTGGTGCTGTCCAACTCTTCATACTGGAGACCCTTTCTTGGATATCTGCCACTGTGATGGTTACTGGACCCTGTTCAGGGAGGTCGCTGTGGTCTACCCTCAGATCCACTAGCCACTGAGCATTGCCGTTATTGGTTGCGTCCTTCTCCCATATGCTCTTCCAGTATTGCTCCGTCTCCAGCCTTGGTGGTGCTGTTCTCTTATTATTATTGGTCCCTTGCCACTGAGAGTACACCTTCGCTGGTTCTGTGGAGAACAGCTGGTTTATTCTCCTGCCTTCTATCTCTCTGGTGTACCTCCTCAAGCGGCTGGCCAAGGCTTTGAGTCTTTGCTTGGCAGTTTCCAAGGCCTCAGGTATGGACAGCTTGCTGTATTTCTTATGCACCTTCCCCTTCCAAAGGCTGGTACTTTGGAACTCCCATTCCATCCAGCTGCTATTACATATATATACATATACACATATGCATATACACACACACACATATACACAAACGCATATACACACACACATATACACAAACGCATATATATATATATATATATATATATATATATATATATATATATATATATATATATTAGGGGTGCAACGATACACAAAATTCACGGTTCGGTTCGGTTCGATACTTTGGTGTCACGGTTCGATATTTTTTCGATACAAAAAAAATGTTCATGCCTTTTTAATTTGTCATTTATTAAAATTATAAATATATATTTTAACACAAAAGTACAGTTTTTAAATTTAGCCCTAACCCTTGTGCGTGTTGTTTTTTAGCTCGTCATATTGCAGCCACAGAAATTCTTTTGTCCATGAAACCATAAAGCTGCACTTTCTTTTTGCCTTATAGTCTGATTTGTCATAACTTCTCCGTTTTGTGGTAAGCTTTTCTTTGGCTGTCACTTCTTCACCCTGACCTGTCTTATTTGGCTCAGCAGAACTAAAATATATATCTGTCTGTGAAGGTTCTCAATCATCCAGGTCATCGTAGTGAAATATATATCCTGCCGCACTCACATAAGCTCAGCGATTCTCTGCGCGATCAACCTCTCACATGTTTAAGCTGCGGGAGATTTCACTTGTCATGTTTGCATAGTAAGCTAACAATTAATAAGACGATGTCAGAGGAATTGGTGCACAAATTATCATCACTCACAGATCAGTGCTGTCGCTCTCTATACACAGTTCGCGCGATTGCAAAGTGAAAGCAAAAAAACAAGCGCAAATTCAAACACGATTTCAATATGTCACATATTGACAGTGGCTCACCCAATGACATAATTACCCAGCTACATTTCTGAAAGAATGCAAAAGCATTGACATATATTTTTCCTTCCTACAATAGCCCGACAGGCAGGGGAGAGATAGCCCCGGGACGTCGGGCTAGCGATATTGCGAGCCCTGTATCTGATTGAGGAATCACTCATCTTTGGAAAAGAGAGTTTATTACAGAGAAATGTCTCTTTCCAAAATAAAAGCTATACTATCCGTTTCTTCTGGGCTATATTCTCAGCAGCATATTAAACATATCAGGTCTCCATAAGGAGAATCCTGTGCTAACAGCTGTCTAAATGACTCGGCTAAAGTTTGTAGCATGCATGCTTGTTTTTGTCTTTGCACTAGGATGATGTCGGTGTAAATGTGCAGTCATATTCGTTGTGTTCCCACTAGTGCTTTCAGGTTAATCTCGTTGAAATAACCTTAACGCCACAACACGGCAAATCTCCGTTAACGAGCTACCCTATACAGAGGGGCTAGACGGCCAACACGTTAACGAGCTAACTGCGCTAACACACTAGCTCCCACCCATGTAATTGAGCATTGCATGGCACATCCAACATACTGTTTTACTTTAGTCCATGACTCGCTTACCTTCAGGGTCATACGTCACATGAAAACCAAAATAATTCCAAACGCCAGATCTGAATGAGGGTGTGGAGGTCCACTTCTGTCTCGCTAGCTTGCCCTGCGCTCTTCCTTCTGACCATCCTGTGTTGAGTGCTCAGTGAATCTGCGTTCGACTACTCCGCCTAGGCTGCACTCTCGAGCCTAGGCGGAGTAGTCAAATGCAGATTCACTGAGCGCTCAACACAGACAGCATCGTCAGAAGGAAAGTTGATAAAATAAATTACAAATTTTGTATTGTTCTTTTTTTTTCTCCCCTTTGGTTTTCTTTCTTTCTCTCCCCCTCTTTCTTTCATTCTTTCCCCCTGTCCTATCCCACAGTCATGTCTGTCCCGTTTGCAACTGAAAATAAAATAAATTCATAATTATAATAAAGGTCAATCAAATGGACCAATATGATGATCCACTTAAAATAAATCCTCTTGGCATCTTTCTTGGCCTCAAGACAACAATTCTGATGGCTATAGATCCAAACGGGACACAAAAAAAAAAAAAAAAAAAAAAAAATTGAAAAAAAAAAAAATTGAAAAAAATTGTATTGTTCAATACATATGCGTACCGAACCGAAAGCACTGTATCGAACGGTTCAATATCGATACGAATATCGTTGCACCCCTAATATATATATATATATATATGTATGTATGTATGTATGTATGTATGTATGTATATGTGTGTGTGTGTGTGTGTGTGTATGTATGTATGTGTGTATACATATGTGTCTGTATATATATGTATATATGTGTGTGTAAAGGAAAGCTTTCCCTGTTACTCTATTAATTCCAGAGATTGCTTGTGCAAATGCTGTGAAGAAGTATGTTGAAAAGGCTATTACAGCAGTGTTTCCAAACTTATCAAAATGACAGGAAATGATTGAATATTAGTCCATTCAAGTGAGTCTCTTTGTTCAGCCATGTGCACTGGTGTACAGCAATGTCTGACTTATTAGTTTTTTAATACTGTGCATAAATCCATTTACAGGGTGTATGTGTGAGAGAGTGCGTGGTTGCATTTGAAAGCGATTCAACACCCTCACCTCTTCTAGACCCACAAAGTCTTAGGTGATGCAACATTAGAGACCACAACTAACAATATATTGTGGAAAAAAATAAGCTATAAAGTAGGAAGAGGTGTGAAAATCTAGTATCATAAGCATTGAATTCGTACTGAAAGGTTTTGTACATCAGTACACTAGATATCCAGAAAGTAGCATGTTCTTAACACAGTAAATGTGTGGATGGCTGAGTGTCCCATCACATATTTTGTTAATGCCATAACCCAATTCCCATCAGAACTAGGGATGGGTATCGTTTAGGTTTTATCCGATCGGTACTTTTGAAACGGTGCCGGTGCTCAAACGGTGCTCAAACCGGTGCTTAAAGAATGGAGAACACAAAATTGGTCCAAAAACCTCTCATGTTCAGCTGTTTTTTGTAAAAATATAACAATGTTAGCCTTTTCTTCAGCTATGGGGCATATATGGTATCACTCTTGGCTGGAAGCAGTGCTTAAACAATGGAAAAAACACAAACTTTGTCCTAAACCTCTCATGTTTAACTGTTTTCCACTTTTTCTTAGGTCATTTTAGCCTTTTTAGCCAGGGTGAAGGGAGTATCTGCCATCAAACAAGAGGACAGCCGCATGTAGCTATGATGATGTTTGCTAGTTCACCTTACATGCATTAATGTAATAACGTGGTTAGCCTACTCAACGTAAATTAGCTACTCACGCAGAGAAGAACGGCTGCTGCTGCCATCATCATCTCCATCTCCTCTTCGTGTTTTTGGGGGATGTTGCATAACAGGCAACCCACCCGCAGTAGATGTGCTCGGTGTGAGGTCTCGCAGCAAGCTATCAAATACGGCGCATTTCTGGGCTTTTAAAAAAAACGCTATGCGTCGCCAGGTGTTTCATCGGATTTGAGGTGTTACCTCCTTTGACAGTATCACAGTATCAGCTTAAAGCACTTGTTGCAGGCTGCTGAGTTTGCATCTTTTGCTGTGAAGTACAGCCAGACTTTTGACCGGTTCGCCTTGGACATTTTTAATCTGTAGCTCTGCTCTAACAGAACGTACGTACCTGGCCCCGCCTACTATCCTCGGAAACGTAAAATGATTGGCTAGAATCTAAAGTGTATCACAGCTCAGGAAAAAAAAGCACCGAAATAAAGCACCGAAATGTGCGCTGCTTTTTGGTCTGGTTACTACCGTTTATGTCAGAACCGGTACCCATCCCTAATCAGAACATTGACTAATAAAAGAAAAGTTTAGTTTTCTCATCACCCATCACTTTCTTGAGCCTTAATTGTGACATGGCATGATACTGAAATCTGAGGACTTTTTATTTTGTCCTGACATATAAAAAGCAAAAAACAATTTATTGTGACAATGGTACATAAACATTTTCTTACAGCTATAGATTGCACTTGAAATGAAAGCAACATTTTTAATGAGGAAGTTGTTTTTCATGATATGCAAACAGTTTTGCTCTAAAGGTTCCCTCTCTCTATTTTATTCTTGAGTAACCCATGGATCCTTGTCAGAACTATTATTATCTCATGTTTCCTAGAACAAGCAATAAGTTAAATGATCTTTCAGGATCTGCCTCAGTAATACTTGTACTGAATGTGACTTCACTAGTCCATCAGCACTCTCATTTTGTTAAATGATTATTTTTACAAGCGACCTTGGTTATGTATTATTTGTATGAGACAGACTTTAACTTATTGACAATGTCTAGACAATAATTTTCCAGCTTACTGCTGAGACATTAAATCCATGACAGCCAGAATTGAGGAACTAATTGGGGAATTAATAAGATGCGATGAGGGCTGCTTTTACATCATATGGTGGTGAACAATCTGTTTAGCAGACAGAAATCCCAGTGTCTCAAGACTCCATCTTCTGCTTACTTATTTATGATTCTTGCACATTATCAGCAGTTATGAGATATTTCCTAAGTGATTCAATGGAGAACACAAAGTTTTTGTGGAAATTCAGCCTTGTAACTGGGTCAACTCTGTCATCCTCTACACTCAGGACTATTTGGATTGCACCTCTGCTATTCTCGAGGGCAACCAAATTTACTTACTTAAATAAGGTAAACTACAGTAAAGTAACAAAAAAAAAGGTATAAGGCCCACTACAATAATCAGTTTGACCTGTGGCTTGACCAATAAGGTGAAGACAGAAGTTAGCTAGAAAGGGAGGCACTTGCTTCACCAAACAATCTACCCTAAAATAACTAAGAGTTTCCTTTGCAGGGCATCTAGTGGTCATCCTTGGAAACAAGGTGCAGAGCTCAGATATCCAGAGGGAGCGCCAAACTGAACCACAGCTCCTCTGTGTCGAGAAGAGACAGATGAGGTAGTTTGAGATGGCTCCTGGAAGTAGTTATTTCTGGCCAGCAGGGAAAACAAAAACCTCAGGGCAGAATCAGAACAAGCTGGGGCGATTATGTTTTCTGTCTGGCCTTGGGAAGACCCAAGGCATTCCCAACATGGAGAGAAGACAGAAGGATGGACATCTTAGCCTATCATGATATGAACCCAGATATAGCAGATAAGCTAAAACCACCTGATAATAATGACATTTCTAACGTTTAACTAAGCATAATGTGTTAAAACACAAGACACCCTGGCTAGATATCATATGTCTAAATCATGTTGACAATGTTTTTCACTTGCTGTCATCTTAAATTTAGGATGATCACAGCTCCAGCTGGTGTGATGTCAGGGCACAAAAACAGCATGACACTCTTGATTGTGAACTTAATTGTTAATGTCAAGTTCATAATGCTAAAATTTAGAGCAATTACCTTTGTGTGTGTGTGTGTGTGTACCTTTGCAAAGAATACATTGGATTTAGTCCCTTGGTGATTAAATAGATTATTGTTCTCTCAGGGATTACATTTTTTAGAAGCATTAATCATATGTTAATAATGATTCTAATCTGTTTATCCCAAATAATTCTGGGCTAGAGTGATAACTATTCAAATCTTTTTGATCAAAAACCATGCTCATTAATGGAAATGAATTTTCTATCTTAGTTCTTAAATTATCACTCAGCTAAAGCACAACCAAACTGTGCTGTTTGTTATCCCTTTTGTAGCCCTTTCTTAAAAGGCAGGCATCTAGACCATGTTATGGCACCTCTGAGAGAGAGATATCCTTCCCTCAGTACCCAAGCCATGTGTGGGAGCATTATTCTGCAGTGGCCTTGTCATTTCTGGCCTCCTGTGGGCAGTTCTTCCTGCCTTGAACAGATTGGTGGTGGCGCAGGCCAACAAACCTTATCACCTTTTCATCTGCACTACAGTTGACTGTTTTCCCATTGACAGATTTTTATCACGAGTGGTGTCAGTGTAGTATGCTCATGGAGCAGATGTATGAACAGTCCTTTTTTATGAGCAAAAGGTGTGCAAGAGCCAGATCTGTAACACCAGCAGATCTAGAATATCACAGAAGATAACTAAGTGGCTGGTTAACAAAAACCCTAGCAAACCCTCACAACATCTAGCAAAGTGAGAAGCATTCTCAAGGAAATATACAGTGGGGCAAAAAAGTATTTAGTCAGCCACCGATTGTGCAAGTTCCCCCACTTAAAATGATGACAGAGGTCAGTAATTTGCACCAGAGGTACACTTCAACTGTGAGAGACAGAATGTAAAAAAAAAAATCCATGAATCCACATGGTAGGATTTGTAAAGAATTTATTCGTAAATCAGGGTGGAAAATAAGTATTTGGTCAATAACAAAAATACAACTCAATACTTTGTAACATAACCTTTGTTGGCAATAACGGAGGTCAAACGTTTACTATAGGTCTTTACCAGGTTTGCACACACAGTAGCTGGTATTTTGGCCCATTCCTCCATGCAGATCTTCTCGAGAGCAGTGATGTTTTGGGGCTGTCGCCGAGCAACACGGACTTTCAACTCCCGCCACAGATTTTCTATGGGGTTGAGGTCTGGAGACTGGCTAGGCCACTCCAGGACTTTCAAATGCTTCTTACGGAGCCACTCCTTTGTTGCCCGGGCGGTGTGTTTTGGATCATTGTCATGTTGGAAGACCCAGCCTCGTTTCATCTTCAAAGTTCTCACTGATGGAAGGAGGTTTTGGCTCAAAATCTCACGATACATGGCCCCATTCATTCTGTCCTTAACACGGATCAGTCGTCCTGTCCCCTTGGCAGAAAAACAGCCCCATAGCATGATGTTTCCACCCCCATGCTTCACAGTAGGTATGGTGTTCTTGGGATGCAACTCAGTATTCTTCTTCCTCCAAACACGACGAGTTGAGTTTATACCAAAAAGTTCTACTTTGGTTTCATCTGACCACATGACATTCTCCCAATCCTCTGCTGTATCATCCATGTGCTCTCTGGCAAACTTCAGACGGGCCTGGACATGCACTGGCTTCAGCAGCGGAACACGTCTGGCACTGCGGGATTTGATTCCCTGCCGTTGTAGTGTGTTACTGATGGTGACCTTTGTTACTTTGGTCCCAGCTCTCTGCAGGTCATTCACCAGATCCCCCCGTGTGGTTCTGGGATCTTTGCTCACCGTTCTCATGATCATTTTGACCCCACGGGATGAGATCTTGCGTGGAGCCCCAGATCGAGGGAGATTATCAGTGGTCTTGTATGTCTTCCATTTTCTGATGATTGCTCCCACAGTTGATTTTTTCACACCAAGCTGCTTGCCTATTGTAGATTCACTCTTCCCAGTCTGGTGCAGGTCTACAATACTTTTCCTGGTGTCCTTCGAAAGCTCTTTGGTCTTGGCCATGGCGGAGTTTGGAGTCTGACTGTTTGAGGCTGTGGACAGGTGTCTTTTATACAGATGATGAGTTCAAACAGGTGCCATTCATACAGGTAACGAGTGGGGGACAGAAAAGCTTCTTACAGAAGACGTTACAGGTCTGTGAGAGCCAGAGATTTTCCTTGTTTGAGGTGACCAAATACTTATTTTCCACCCTAATTTACGAATAAATTCTTTACAAATCCTACCATGTGAATTCATGGATTTTTTTTCCCCATTCTGTCTCTCACAGTTGAAGTGTACCTCTGGTGCAAATTACTGACCTCTGTCATCATTTTAAGTGGGGGAACTTGCACAATCGGTGGCTGACTAAATACTTTTTTGCCCCACTGTATGTATCAGTATCAAAGTCTACAATCGAAACGTGACTATGAGAAAGAAAAGTTCTGAGGAAGAAAAAAAGGATTAATTTGTATCATGATGATGTAGACAAAACTGCACGTCGAAGGACAGAAAAAGTTAATTATTTACAATATACCACAACATCTGGTGGCAGTGTTATTGCATAGTCAGGTATGGTTTCCAGTGGAATTAGGTTACAAATGCTTATTGTATTTAAAATTATATTATTTGTCCAATAGTTTGTCCAGTAGTTCCTAAACAGTAATCTCAATAACTAATATTTAGCCCCTAAACAGTTAATTCAAATTTTTTAAGTTAAGGTCAAACATGACTCTTCCACTAAGACTCAACATAAAAACTATAATAATACTTAACAACTATAATGTTGTTATTCAAGTTCTTGTGAAGTTATGCACATTTATTTGTTAAGAAGAAATTATCAGATAAACATAGCAAATTGTTTATCACAGACTATGTTGATTCAAAGTTACCAAGGACATTTGTTTTGAAACCATTTAAAATTGTTCACAGTCACAAAAAGTAAAAAGTAATGCCTGTCGGCTTCCCAGTCAATTTTCATTTTATTTGTGTACAAAAGATATTGTCCCAAAACTACACTTGCACTCTGATACTCCTGACTAGGGATGGGTACCGGTGTTCTGACATAAACGGTAGTAACCAGACCGAAAAGCAGCGCACATTTCGGTGCTTTATTTCGGTGCTTTTTTTTCCTGAGCTGTGATACACTTTTAGCCAATCATTTTATGTTTCCGAGGATAGTAGGCGGGGCCAGGTACGTACGTTCTGTTAGAGCAGAGCCACAGATTAAAAATGTCCAAGGCGAACCGGTCAAAAGTCTGGCTGTACTTCACAGCAAAATATGCAAACTCAGCAGCCTGCAACAAGTGCTTTAAGCTGATACTGTGATACTGTCAAAGGAGGTAACACCAAGAATCCGATTAAACAGCTGGCGACGCATAGCGTTTTTTTTTAAAGCCCAGAAATGAGCCGTATTTGATAGCTTGCTGCGAGACCTCACACCGTGCACGTCGGGTGGGTTGCCAGTTATCGGACCCGGAGCAACATCCCCCAAAAACCCGAAGAATAGAGTCCTGGCCCCTAGCTCTGCCAGTGTAGCAGAAATGATGACGGATGATGATGCAGCAGCAGCCGTTCTTCTCTGCATGAGTAGCTTCATGTTGTTCGTGTGTAATTTACGTTGAGTAGGCTAACCACGTTATTACATTAATGCATGTAAGGTGAACTAGCAAACATCATCATAGCTACATGCGGCTGTCTTCTTGTTTGATGGCAGATGCTCCCTTCACCCTGGCCAAAAAGGCTAAAATGACCAAAGAAAAAGTGGGAAACAGCTAAACATGAGAGGTTTTGGACAAAGTTTGTGTTTTTTCCATTGTTTAAGCACTGCTTCCAGCCAAGAGTGATGCCATATATGCCACATAGCTGCAGAAAAGGCACACATTGTTATCTTTTTACAAAAAAAAAACAGCTGAACATGAGAGGTTTTTGGACCAATTTTGTGTTCTCCGTTCTTTAAGCACCGGTTCGAGCACCGTTTAAGCACCGGCACCGTTTCAAAAGTACCGATTTGGCACCGGTATCGGATAAAACCTAAACGATACCCATCCCTACTCCTGACCAAGAGTGTAGACGGTGAAGAAATTATCACATGTCAGTATGTCCTTAAGATCTGCAGTCATCACTGTGCATTTGCTTCTTTTCAGGAATACTGTCTGCAGGTTTCCCAGCATGAACCCGCATGTTCCCGGTATATAACTTGTCCTGGTATGTTCACATGTTAACATGCTCACATAACACATAACATAAAGCTTGCTTGGCATATACTGTTTGAAAGGGCAGCGCCCCTAAAAGTGACTAGACACTCATCCACTGAGACATTTGGACTTGCCTTAAAGATAAGTGGCAGTCACTTCACTCACTTGTCCCAAAACTCTCCGATTACCTTAGTTTGTCTTGTTGATGATGGCCTGGTTTTGTATGATGTGTGAAATTTATGGAGTGACAGGGTGGCCTAATGAATTGTCCGACCAGACTCCGCATCCCATAAACTGCTGGTAGATTCATTTCTGGATCTGTACACAACACACTCAAAATCAAGACTGATGTATGCGTTGATGTCTTTCTGGGTTACCTCCTTTCCCCTCCAAGTTGGTATTGTTCACCACTGTGGTTTCAGTGCATTAAGTCTGTTCAAGTTCAAGTTCAAATCAGGATTTGATGTAATCAATCTGGAATACGATACAATTTGTATGTCCTCTGGTCATCATTTGGATGACCTTTTCAGATGAAAGCCTTCCTTGATCGTTAGACAGGGATAAATTCCCATTCTTTGATTTAAATGTAACAGTGGTTTTAACATGGCCATCCTCTTCATCACTTGATTGCTCCTCATCCGTCATTTCTTGGTCTGGATTATATTCTGGGTCATCTTCAGCTTCTGACACTTGCAAGTCCAACCAATCCTCACTGCCAGTTTCCTGGGCTGTCTTTATTCATCATCATGTGTTGATCAAATATTCAAAAGCCTCACTTAGGGTATATCGAGCTGTCATTGTGCTACCACACAATGACCTGTATGCAAGAGCTCAAAAAAGTACTATAGACCAATACTACAAAAAAAGTTTAATGTTACTGAGACAATGTTGCAATTTTATGTGAGAACTACCACCATAGGTGCTGTTCGGGTGGGAGAATGGCTCTGCTGGGCAAAGGTTCCCATTATGGTTGCCAGGGTACCCAAGGCATATGTGTGTTTGTGCATGTGTCTGTCTGACAAATGAGGATTTATGTGAGAACTTTTTTTTTGCACTAATTGTTGTCCTCCACATTCATTTTTAATAACCAGATCCTTTTTGACCAGGAACACAGAGTGTACAAAGATGAAAGGTAAAAGGTGAAATAAAATCACAAAATTGGATGTAAAGGAATACAGTTGATTATGTGTTGAAATGCTCTTTGAAAAGTGTAAATAATTTGATCACATTGACATAAGATTCCACCAGTTTGTGCACAGAGATAAAACTTAAACCAGTTAAATTTGACTGGAACACAACGTCAGAATATAAATCCACTTTTGTTGTGTACAGTACAAATATGCTTGTCCAATATAGACTTTAATTTCAAACACTAAACTCTAAATGCTTAGAAACTCAAAAAGATTCTAATCTTTCACATTGTAACATTACTCAAGCCATATGAGAGATCCATTGTGTGTCTTTTTCTCTACTTCATGTGATGTAAAACCACAATAATTTCCAGGTCAAGTGAGGAGCAAGGTATGAAGAAAATAAGACCCATTATACTTTTAGAATTACATATGCATGCATTATAAATATGCATTTCTTTTGTAGTTTTTGGTACCTTTCCAGATAAATTAGTTTATCAGCACAGATATATTAAATGAAAAAGCAATAGTGTCCCTAGATGGTCTACTGATTTAAATGTTACTCAAGTGTGATGTTTTCTAGTGCTCATCTTTGGAAAAACTTGAATACTGTATTATTGTTATTATTGTTCTGTATTGTTGTTGAGTCTTTGGCGTATAATATAAAGCACCTTGAGGCAAATGTTGTTGTTATGTGGTGCTATATAAATAACTCTGAATTGAACTGAATTGAATTGGAAGAATGTGGAAATGTTATCATTTTATGGATGTCAAACCTGTAAGATCTTCTTTTCTCTGTGTGTCCAAAGGGACGTTTTGGTGTAGCACATAGTTTACTAGCCTCAATATGTTCCTCTACAGGTTTGTGTGTGATAGACAGAATACAGCAATAATGCAGACCCAGTAACATTAAACCATAAAGGAGAGAGCAACAGTAAAGAGAAACAAATACACAGATTTATGGTTTGTGGTTCTTCCATCTTACTGTCCTGCCTATTAGTTAGCACCGACAGGCTGATCATGTTGTACAGGGCACTTGCCTCTCCATAGAAAAAAAAACGTGTCTGACAAAGACCATCTGGCATCTTATCAGCATTCAGAGCAACTCCTAGACCCCCAGGACAAAGCCTGACTATCAAGTAATTCTGAGTGACATAAAAAATTACAATAAAATGCTAAATACTTTAGCAAATAAGAGCAGAACATTTCAAAAGCCTTAGCAGCTCTAATTTGTGTCTTATTTTTAGTAGAGGTGCAAAATTACAATTTCTAAATTTCCCTGCTATAGAAAAGAACATGCAATTTCAATGGATAATACCCAAGACTGCACTGAGACTAAAGGTTGGAGGATGAGAAACCATTATCTGCCTCTTGCAGCAGATTATCTGCTCATATGATCTCGATGTTTATGTATCTATTTACTCTAGATGTATTCCTCTTTAGCTTCACTTACGAACCTCCTCTGTTCACTTCCATTCTTAACATTTTCCTCCATGATTTAAAAATAAATTTAAAAATAAATTGCATAGCAACAATAATGACTAATGGTAGTTGTGGTCTTTGACTTCTGTTCAGAGAGGTGTACTGTTTTCCCTCCTTGTAAATCTCACATTTGATGATGGACCACAGGTTCTCAATGGGGTTCAGATCAGGTGAACAAGGAGGCCATGTCATTAGTTTTTCTTCTTTTAGACCCTTTCTTGCCAGCCACGCTGTGGAGTACTTGGACGCGTGTGATGGAGCATTGTCCTGCATGAAAACCATGTTTTTCTTGAAGGATGCAGACTTCTTCCTGTACCACTGCTTGAAGGTGTCTTCCAGAAACTGGCAGTAGGACTGGGAGTTGAGCTTGACTCCATCCTCAACCCGAAAAAGGCCTCACAAGCTCATCTTTGATGATACCAGCCCAAACCAGTACTCCACCTCCACCTTGCTGGCGTCTGAGTCGGACTGGAGCTCTCTGCCCTTTACCAATCCAGCCACGGGCCCATCCATCTGGCCCATCAAGACTCACTCTCATTTCATCAGTCCATAAAACCTTAGAAAAATCAGTCTTGAGATATTTCTTGGCCCAGTCTTGACGTTTCAGCTTGTGTGTCTTGTTCAGTGGTGGTCGTCTTTCAGCCTTTCTTACCTTGGCCATGTCTCTGAGTATTGCACACCTTGTGCTTTTGGGCACTCCAGTGATGTTGCAGCTCTGAAATATGGCCAAACTAGTGGCAGCTGCACGCTTGACTTTTCTCAGTTCATGGGCAGTTATTTTGCACCTTGGTTTTTCCACACGCTTCTTGCGACCCTGTTGACTATTTTGAATGAAACGCTTGATTGTTCGATGATCACGCTTCAGAAGCTTTGCAATTTTGAGACTGCTGCATCCCTCTGCAAGATATCTCACTATTTTTGACTTTTCTGAGCCTGTCAAGTCCTTCTTTTGACCCATTTTGCCAAAGGAAAGGACGTTGCCTAATAATTATGCACACCTGATATAGGGTGTTGATGTCATTAGACCACACCCCTTCTCATTACAGAGATGCACATCACCTAATATGCTTAATTGGTAGTAGGCTTTCGAGCCTATACAGCTTGGAGTAAGACAACATGCATGAAGAGGATGATGTGGACAAAATACTCATTTGCCTAATAATTCTGCACTCCCTGTATAGTCAGCAGTCCCACAAAAAAAAAGCACTAGACGGGCAGAAAATGAACAGAAATTTTCATTTGATGGCAGCATGTTTCCATCATTATACAGTGCTATCTCTTAGGGAACATCTAAAATCATTTTGCAAACAGTGATACTGTTAGGATAAAAGTTTGTTTAGTGCTTCTTTCCAAATCTCCATCTGTTTTTTCTTTCTAATCATATATTTGCAGTTGGTCTCAAATTTGTAATGACAGGTAAATATGCATTGCCTTTCCTACCCCTATGCTGATTTGATGTTCACATGAAAAGAATTTTAGAATCTTAGCATGTGTTCAGATAACCAGATTGAAAGTGTATTAAAATCAAGAAAACCCCAGTTCAATTAGACCTACTGCTAGAGAGGATGTTGCAAGAAAGTCATTAAAGCACAATCAGTGGTATCCTCCGTGTGTCCTTTTCACACAGACAGGTTAATGGTGTTCAGAGGGAGACTTTAGCATTAGACTCCTCGTTAACAGCTGACCTACACTGATCTGTCTGGAGTGTGAGTGAAGTTGACGAGGCAGTGAAATTCAGAGATGTTTTAATGATTCCTTCAATACTGTGTTGAACGTTTGCTGAATCTGAGCCAATCTGAGTTTGATTAGTAATCTTAAGGATTTATCAGGCTTTAGAAAACCTTACTTGAGGCCAAATATATGATCACAGATGTATGTTGAATTTTTCTGTCCTGACTTACTTTTCCTTCTTCTCATTATTAACTGACAGTTAAAGGTAGTTTTATTTTTCTGTAATGATGACGTTATAAAATAGTTATAAAGTTGAGAAAAAATATAACTTTAAATTTTCTAAACTATTTTTTTATTAAAAGAGAAGCATAAAAACACAGTACTGACAGTTGTTACTGCGTTACCAACATCATAAACATAACACAAACGTGTGTGTGCGAAGGACAGAGAGGATGAGAGATGGTTACAAAATTAAAATGAGAGGGCTTACATCTTCCAGTTTCATGTGGAAGGTACTATCATTTTACTTAAGTTACATTTAAAATTTGAAAAAGTTTGGTCCCGCCTTCACTGTTGTGATTGGTGTGGGGGTAGGGACAGGCTTAGGGCGTCGGGGGGTTCCCCGGAGGCATCTTCCTTAGTGGGCTCAACCCGGGGTAGCGGTCATGTCCGGTTAGGGGCTCTGTTGGCTCTCAGGTGACTGTTTCCTCACGGCTGCGTGCAGCAGGGCTAGGGGAGGGTCTGTGCTGACGGACGTGGGTTACTGACCTGGTAGCCTGGCTGCCCCTGGGTGGGTCCGGGATGGGCGTGAGGTTCTGGGGGCGCTCCGTCTCTGGGCTGGGGCCCGGGCCGGGCCTCGGGGGCTTGGGTCCTGGTTGGTGTGTTGCCGGGGTTGTGGGCGGGTGGGTGCATGGGGGCCCAGCCCTGGAGCAGGGTGCCGCCGGTGCATCGAGCCACCTGGGGGGCTCTTCAACTGGTGGGGGAGATTGTCACATCTTGCAGGAGCTTTCCTCTCTTCAGGAGCTCTCTCTGCAGGAGGGGGAGATACAGGAGAGGTGGAGGAAGATCTCAGCCTGGGTGTTTTTTGTCTTATGTAGTCTTTAAGATGAGTGGATGGTGGGGTGGGTGCAGTTTTCTCTGTGGTGGGGTTGGGTGAAATGTCCCGGGCTCTGTGGGGCCGGGAGGCGCTGCTGCACTGGGCCCCGGTCTGGATGGGCCTGGGCCCCCTTTCCCTGGCAGGTCGCGGAGTACGGGGGTGCCTACTGGGGTCAGCGGGGGAGCTGGCCCCAGGGAGGGGTCACTTGCCCCTCCCTTCCTTCCCTCCCCATCTCCAGCTGCCTCCCTCTTCCCGCTCCACCACAACCACCCACACATGCAGGACCTTGGAGTAGGGGTATGTCACCAGGGTGCAGAGGAGGCTACCCCCCCTGTCCCCCTCTGGCTGCCTCTGCCTCAATTTTATCCCACAACTTAGACATTCACATTACTCACACTCTCATTACACATACATATAGGATCTTGGGGGTGGGCACAATACACGGAATCCAAAGTACCATCAGGGTGTACACCTCACCCCTGGCGTCGTTGCCCACCTCTCAATTTTAAATACACGTAGACATTGAGGGCTAGCAGGAGGGACCATGCGCTCACCTGCTGCTCTCTGGCAGGTAGCTCCAAGCCCTCCTGGGTTTTAAATGCACCTTAGAACACACATGCATCAACATTACAATGAGCGGGTGGAGGGAGGTTTGGAGCCTTCTCTCACCCCCATTCTCTGCGGCCTGCTAGAGCGGTTGCAGTTCCCCCCTCCAGGGGCAAGGGTACCTAGACCCGGTTTGTAGAGTACACTTGGGGAGTGTGATCGTGTGTACAGCGTCTCTTTATGTCGGTCTCCACGTTGGTTGAGTGTGGAGTAAGTGCATATGAGAGCATGAGGGTGGGAATGGATGTTTGTATATGTGTGTGCCTGTATGTCTGTGTCTATATGTCAGGTTGGGTGTCAGGCGCCACCTCTCTGGGGACATCTCAGGCCCTCCAAGGTTTGGAGGCCTATCTCCCCCCACCACCACTTCCCTGCCAGTGGCGGACTCCCTCAGGTGTCGGTGTGTTGGTGGTTCTTTGTGTCCGGGGATGGGCGTCCAGGTACACACCGGCTCACTCCTTGGCGGCCGCTTATCGGGGCCTGGAGCCTGGGGCTCGCTCGGGCCACTTCGGAGGTGGGGTGCCCCCGGCCTCTCGGCCTGGGGCTCGGTCACTCAGGCGCAGCTGGCTGCCGGCGGAGCTCACGGGCGCGTCACTGCAACTCCCCCTGGCTTCTGCTCCGCGGCTGCTGAGTGAGCCCTCATCTGGGACTCTCCTCAGCTCTTTCTGGGACAGTGGCGCGGCTGCCCCTCTGTTGGTCTTCCTTGGTCTCTTGTGTTCTGATCTCCTCCATACCTGCTTCATGCCCTGGAGGACGGGGCTATGGCCCCCCCACACCCTCTAGCAGATGTTGTGTTGATCTTATGTGCTGCACAATAATGTTTAATATTTAGTATTTACTGTCATATTCCCATATATCATTGTGATGTTGTTTATTCTATTACTCTTGTTCTCTTCTGCTTGTTTTCTTTTTTCTTTCTCAGCAGGTGATCCAGGTGATTGATATATGTATTTTTTTTTCTGCCCGTTCTGTTGGTTTTTGTCTTTTGCCCTTCTCCCCCGTCCCTCTTCTCAGCTGTTTTTCTTTCCCTCTTTCTTTCTCCCCTTCTTTCCCCCAGTCAAGTCTGTCCCGTATTCAGTAAGTGAAAATAAAATAAACAATAAAAGGTGAATCAAATGGACCATTACGGCAAGGCTGGGATGGTCAATTTGGTAAAGTAAATCCGTTGGGCATCTTTCTTTGCCTTTAGACAACAATTCTGATGGCAAAAGAGCCAAACGGGACAGGCAAAAAAAAAAAGAAAAAAGAAAAAAAGTTGCATTTAAAATAGTAAAGCCATAACCTTTAGACCACAAGGAAGGGATATAACATGATTGTACACTTCATTAAGACAGGTGCTATGGTGTCACAGTTCTCAGTGCGTATGGCAGATCAGAGATGAAAAGAGCGAAACAAGAGATGAAATCTACCAGAGTCTACTTTGATCAGGGAGCACAAATGTTCTGCAGCATGGCAGCCACTCGCCTCACCCACCCTTAATCTCTGCTGTGCATGGGAGGGAAAGCAAGGTAGTGCTTGCATTTATGTTGTGTTGAGTGACATGCAAGTTAAAGACATACAAGATTTTTGTCAAAATGTTTTGTCAAAGAGGAAGCAGGTCAGAGGCAAAAACATCACACTCAATGATTTTGAAGATTAGACATTTTGACAGTTAGGAGGCTTAATATAGTCAGCTCTATGGAGCATTTTATGTTTTCTTTTCATGGCGGATAGCTTTATTGTTTTGGTTTAGTTTAATCTCTCTTACCAACTTTTGTTTTTACAGCAAGCGACTGTTTTAAATAAAGAAAGAAAGAAAAAAGCACCTCACAGTATAAGCTACCTGATGAGCACCAAATGAATGCTAAAAAAATGTAATAAGGTGACAATATGCCAGTGATGTGTTTGCAGCTTGTTTTACTGCTTTGAAGCATGGAAGAAGCAAAGCAATAGTCCACAGTTAATGGACAATAGTCCATAATCAAATAATGACTTTGATGATGTTTTTTACATCAGGTGGGGTGGAATTCGTTACCCTGGTGATCTCAAAAATGAATAGCTTGAATAGCACAAATATTAATCAAAACCATGAACTTTAAATAGCAGGAGGGTTTTCGATTGAAATACTGCTACTACATATGTTATTTCAAGAATGAGTACATTCAGGAGCAATATGAGTTCTAGGACTTAATAACTGTAATGACAAACTCAAACAGTCACATAAACAAAATGATAGGTTACCACTTTTGGTTAGTCGCTGGGAAATGACATTACTGCATTTAACTATTTTGAAGGGAAATTAGCTTTATTATGGAAAATAAAATCAGAATAATTAAGATTAACCATTAAACCACTGCAAATTTAGCTAACTGAGAGAGTTAGCTAAATTGTTGACTTTCTGTAGATATTAGTGCAGAATTATTTATTTATTTCACATTTTAATTAATTATTGACACATTTAAATAATTATTTAATGGTGTATTTAATTAATTAATTTTGGCACCATTGACTCCTTCGGGTCTCACCATGAAATAATTTTATTTATCAACCTCACCCATCAAACCCAGGGGGCGGGGTTAATGCTGATTGAGTCAAAACCATTGCTTTGGCTTTGGTTTGTGTGTCACCAAATACAATTTTAATATTTTTTAGCCGAGAATGTAGTGGTTTAATCTTCTGAGATCTGGTCGGTTTGTCAAGATAGAGCCTCTTTGCAAAAGTACTTCGATGATTTCGGAGATGTCTGCCCAGCCCAGTCTTACGGCGTGGGATAGACACGCTTACCTTGCAAGCAATCGAGCTGTTATTACTGCCGACAAAGCGCAGGCCCCGGTACTCAGCTGTAATAACCCCTGCTGTACACTGACTTCATTTACTGAGGTTTAGTGATGTGCGGATCGATCCTGAAATATCGATTCCTCCGATACCAGTCATTTATGTTCTAGAATCGATTCTCACCTTAAAATATCGATATTTTTAGTAATTTAGGGTTAATTTGTAGTTTATCATTAACAGCAACACAGTGGAAAGAAACTATAACATTCGGATTGTCACACAGGGTGCCCTCTGACCCCGGAAGGACACACCGTTGCAGCGAGAGGGCGTCACCCGTCACTATGGAAACATAAACAAAACATAACTGTAAAAACAGAACCCTGAACAGCCCTGACCCGCTACACTATGATATAAATAGGAAGGTCCTATTAACATGTTTAGTTTTAAAGGACACCATTCTGCCTTTAGTCTCATTCATGGGCAATATTAGTTTTCTTCTAACATCCAGAAGTCTGCACGATGTGTTTCACAGTTTCTAACAAGCCTTTGACAGTTAAACATAACATGACCGAAACAGCAAAAAACAAACAAAACAAAAAAAAAGAAAAAACACAAATTGTATGTCAACCTCATTTATTTTTAGTTAAGTAAACTCTAAAAATTCTAACAGATCGCTGGTGCTTAGAATACAGTTGAATAACTATTAAAAAACAGATGATGCAATATTTCTGTCCAGGTTGCAGTCTTCATGATGAACAAGCTGTTGCAAACTCTGCTCCGCTCGGTGGAAATGCGCCTTCTTTTTCCTCGTTGTGTAAAAACATTTTAAAAGCCAGTTTAATTTCAAAATTCACTGTTAAAAAATCCAAAACACACCAGATAAAGAAAAGCGAATGGTTCAGTCTAACACATGTGCCAGTGAACCATTAAACTTCAGTAAAACTATGCAGTTATGAGACGTAACTGTAACCTCAGGCAAACCGATTCGCTCAGTTGTAAATAAAACAGCAAAGTAAACGCGATCCGACAGACAAAACCTGAGTGAATTAAGTCCAGCGTTTAACCACTGAGAGCTAAAACTCAGGTGAGGTTTCAAAGCTGTGTGCCGGTGACTGGACATCAGCCGCTGATAAAGTGGGTTCGCCTATAAAGTGCTCTGTAGGGAAACAAGCTCCAGCAGCTCTGCGCTCGAAAAAAAACAACAAAAACAAAATTATATTTACTTATATTGTGCAGAAAGATTGTGTCATATCGAGTACCGGCTACCCAGTTAAATTGTGACTATCACCAGGTAATGTGAGCGTGTTTCTTGAATTAGCAGCAGGTGTTAAACAGCTGACAGGTGAGGAGGAGGATGCATGCAGGTAAACTGAGGGCCTGTTGAGCTGATCGCTGGTGTCGTGAGAAAAATGTCAGCTCGTTCTTTATGTTACAGAAGCACAGAGACACAAGACCAGGCAGAAAGAGACGATCGTTCGGTGAAAATGAGAATCTGCGAATGCAACATGTGGAATACGGAGAGTGGAATATGTAAGCTAACTGGTTGTAAAGCTAGTGACATCTCTGAAAACATCTGAGCACTTTTGGAAACATGTTCTATGTTGACAACCTGACCAGACACACGAAGATTACGTCGCGAAGTTTGCAGCTAAAACTCTAATAAAAGTGTAGTTAGTGACAAAAAAACTGAGTATTTTAAAACTTTACACCACCACTATTGCTGCCTGTGATTTGAAATGCATTCTGGGATACCCGGCTGCCCCAAGTCCACACAAGCAATCGATTATCTAGCATCGACCTGTCTTGACTTACTTTGTATGGCAACCAATCAAATGTTAGAGAAGCTGCAGTGGCAGCGTTAACCCCGCCCCCTTAGTTTGATGGGTGAGGCTGACAGATAAAATGATTTCAAGGTGAGACATGAAGGGGACAATAGTGCCAAAATGAATTAAATAAATAAATCATTAAATAATTAATTTAATCTGTCAATAATTATTTAAATTTGTTATTAATTAATTAAATATGTCAATAATAAATTAAATGTGTCAATAATTAACCCTTTAAGACCTACCATAGAACCAAGTCCGCCAGAGCTTATATTATATTTTTACATGTTGTAGTGCCATTTTTGATAGCATTTCAAGTTGATATACATCAATACAACCATTATAGCCCAAATTTTAATAGTATGCATTAAGTGCATAGTAAACTTTCTGCAATTACCTTACCTGGATGAATGAGCATGCAGAAGCGAGACACCGTGTGTCTCTGTGAAATATAAAGTTGTGGCTAACTGTACCACCATGTATAATGTATTTCAGTTTTTGAGTGAACTCTTTGCCTCAGTTGATCAAAGGTTTTTCACAAATCACATACTAATATACTCTGCATTTCTTCCTTGTGTTTTATTGCCATAGTGGTGGTTTGTGCTGTTGCTTCACACCAAGAAGTTACTGGGCTTGAATCTACCTTTATGTGTGGAGTACATTATCCCTATCCCTGGTGGTGTGCATCAAAGAAACCTCTCACAGTCCAAAGACATGCATGTTATGTTAAACTGTAGGTATGAACGTGAATGGCGGCCTTTATATGTTAGCTCTGTGATAGACTAATACAAGCCTGTGCAGGATGTACCTTTCCTCTATTTCACGCCGTCACCTGCAGAATAGATTTTTGCTGGACAAGAGTGGCTATTAACCCCTCTTTCCACCATTCCTCTCGCTCAACATTTTGTTTCAATGAAAGGGAAAAGGATGAGAGGAATGGAATGGCAGCCTGTCTCTTTGTGAAAGACTTCTTTTTCTCAGTGATGGCAAGAAAATGCTGGCCTTGAAGAACAACATGTCTTGTGTTTATTAAAAATCTGTTTGAAAGCAATTCCATTAAGAAAAGTTTGACCACATGACATTAATCTTTTTAAATGAAAAGTATATTTAGAAAACCCATTCTCTCACAGTCTGTTTTCTAAAACCTAAAAGAGGAATTATGGATTGGATCAACTGGTCCCTAAATGCAATTGACACCCCTTTCTCAACGAGAAGTTTGGGCTTGGGTGAGCCTGAGTGCTGAAGATATCTACCTATTCGGAACCATGGTAACAGAGTTTTGGCTGATCAGAGCTGGCTTGGCCCTGACTTATCGAAGAATTAAGAAAGCGGAATCGGCTGTTCAAACCCCCACAAGGCTGCCCGCTGGGATTGGAACGATGAGAGAGGCGTGAGTTTCTCAAAATGGGGTCATTGAGTCAGCACGGATAAGATCTTGGAGAGGCTACGGCTGCTGTGAATACTCAGAATAAGATCTCTGACTGCAGACTGGATACATCTCGGAAGGGCTAGCTCGGAATAACATCTCTGGGCGCAAAATTGGATGACATCTCGGGGAGGCACACTGCCGTGAGTTCTCAGAAGTTGGCTCCTTGAGCACAAGAAATGACAACATCACAGAACGCAAGTATGGCGAAGCTCGCGGCTCTCCAACGGGAGAGTGAGAGACCAGTGTTGGACTGTAGAACTGCTTTGAAATTCATATGAGCTGTTCGCACTACAGTAAAAAATACCATCCCTTCATGCGGATACCCTCTCGGCGCCAGCTGCAAGGCCGGAGCTGAACAAAACACCCTGATAACGACTGTGTTTAGTCTGTTCCTTCCCATTTCATGCAAGGCCACCAGGGTTGGCTGGAAGACTGTTTACTTAGCCTGGCAGGGCGAAGGACACTGTCTCAGCTGAACTATGGACACGCACAAACATACATATACTGATACTGATAAGCACTCACCGACGCATCACCCTCCCTACCCTGGATCCAACGCCACCTCCAACGCTTACCTCCCCTTTGATGTGGACATCAGGTCAGTTGGAGGCGCAGTCGAAAGATTGCAGCGGTCCCAGATCAGATGTACACACTGGACCTTATTCCCATGTTGCTCGTCTGTGTTTATTGTGCTATGGTGTGTTGATATCTGTGCATTCCTGTATTATCCTTTTGTGTTACACATTTCAATGTTTTTTTCCTCGCTACCTAGCCTGACCTGTCTCCCCAATGTGATGTTTGTGTATTGTATGTACGGTCGGCAAGGTCTGTCATCTCGAGAGATGCAGCAAAGACCTGCAGCAAAGACCTGCAACTGACAAATAAAGGCTATCTCTCATCTCATCAGCTCAAGATAAAGGAGACGAAAAAGCAGTTTCTCACCTCAAAGCTCCAGGTAGATAAGGCTTACACTCCAGAGATGAAAAGCACATTCAAATATCCTTCAGGCCTTCCAAATCATGGTTACTATTTGAACTGGTGACAAACCCATGCCCAGGTACTCCAGTGGGAAGGTGGTATGTGTCAAAGTAACTGTCGTGAATCAATGTGATTTCCAGAATTAAGGGATTGCCATCAGACTCTAAAAGTCAGGTTTTTGATAGTGATCTGGCTATTCAACACTTAAATCTCAAAAACCAGTTACAGAGATGTCACTGAACAAAAGATAAATGACACTGAGTCTGTCTTTAAAAAACATTATTGCTGACCTCAGGAGAGTTGATTAGGACATTTTAAATATGTACAATCTTGATTTTTAGGAACTGCCTTTTTCAGCTAAGAAACATCTCCAAACTGCGAACTTTGCTGTCTAAGTCTGAGTTAGAAATGGTTATTCATGCTTTTATTACTTCTCGCTTAGATTATTGTAACAGCCTTTTTCTTTGTTTGAGCAAAAGGAATCTTGACCGTCTCCAGTTAGTCCAGAATGCTGCTGCAAGGCTTTTAACTAAGACACGAAAAAGAGAGCACATTACACCAGTGTTATGTTCATTACACTGGCTTCCAGTGCATTTCAGAATTCATTTTAAAATCTTGGTACTGACTTTTAAAGCTTTGAATTGTGATGCCCCTGCTTACATTTCTGATCTTTTAGAACCCCACGCTCCCTTTCGCAGCCTGAGATCTTCTAATCAAAGGCTGTTGGTAGTCCCTCGAACATATTTTAAAACCAGAGGTGATAGATCTTTTAGAGCGGTGGCCCCCAGGTTGTAGAATGCTCTCCCTCCATCATTACTTTGCCTTGATTGTATTTATTCTTTTAAAAAGCAACTTAAGACTCATTTATTTAGATTGGCTTTTAATTAGATTTGTGCTGTGTGTTTTATTATTAATGTATTTTATGTATTTCTGTTTTATATTACTGTGAAGCACTTTGTGGTTTTTATCCTGTGAAAAGTGTTATATAAATAAATTGATTTGATTTGATTTTACTGTGTGAATTTTCCAAATGTTTCACAAGATTCCCAATAATTCAATTCAATTCAATTCAATTTTATTTATATAGCGCCAAATCACAACAAAAGTCGCCTCAAGGCGCTTCATAGATACAGAGAAAAACCCAACAATCATATGACCCCCTATGAGCAAGCACTTTGGCAACAGTGGGAAGGAAAAACTCCCTTTTAACAGGAAGAAACCTCCGGCAGAACCAGGCTCAGGGAGGGGCGGCCATCTGCTGCGACCGGTTGGGGTGAGAGAAGGAAGACAGGATAAAAGACATGCTGTGGAAGAGAGACAGAGATTAATAGCAGATATGATTCAATGCAGAGAGGTCTGTTAATACATAGTGAGCGAGAAAGGTGACTGGAAAGGAAAAACTCAGTGCATCATGGGCATAGCTGGACTGGCCATCGGGCATACCGGGCATTCGCCCGGTGGGCCGCTGGCGATTTTTTGTTTTTATGGGCCGATGGATTTTTTTTTCTTTTTTTAGTAAGGGTATATATAATGAAAGGTGTTGGATTGGCCAATTGGTCATGATCGACTCTGGGCTGGACCAATTACAGCTGAGGAGGCCGGATGCACCCTCCCCCTTGTTTAGCAATCACGTGATTTTCGCGCATTGCATGCCGGGAACTCGTGGCAAAACAATCCAAGTACCGCATCAAATGCAAGCATTTGCAGCACCGCAAAACGTTCATTCTCCGGTTCCAATACCTTCTTGTTTTTTCTTTGCCGCATAAAAAAGGAATGTACAAAACAAAAGGAGAACAATGCCGGTCCGTACAAAGACAGACTCGACGAAAAGACAAAGAAAAGATATGAGGAAAAAAATCAAAGGAGTGAAAGGGTCAGACCCTTACGAGCACACAGAGTGGACAAAAGACGTTAGCGTGCTGCCCAACTTTCACCACGCTCAGATTTATAATTATACAGTTCTTGGAGTGAGTGCATACACTCATGAAGTTTAGTAACTTCAGGTCACTGCAACAAGCCCAGGTACAGTTTACCGACGGATGGGTGCAGGACCTTGAAATGCACCGTGTAGAAAGTAAAGACCATCCTACACAGCAAATTCAAAAGTGTTAAATTTTTTGGTGTTAATAGTCTCCTTGCAAAAGTAGAGTTAATTTTACTCTAAGCAGAGTCACATTCTTTTAATGTAACTCTGAGGTGTAAAATGATAGTAGTTAAAATCGAGTGTTAAAAATGAGTGTTTCTCTGTCAAATCTGGAGGTGTTACAATGGAAACATTAACTCTTGACCTCTTAACTCTGAACTCCTACAGGGGCTATGACACCAACAGAGTAAATTCACAGACTCCGCCCCCAGCACGGCTCCAATCGAAGCTGAAGTGAAGCCGTTTCAGAACATTTTGCTCTACATATTTGAGTTGTTTGCCATGCTTGGTAAGTCATTTTTTCAAAGATTGTTTCAATTGTTATTAGCTTTTACTTCTGTGGCTCTTTGGAGTTGAGACAAAGCTGTGTGAAAGGCATTAGCCATGTTGCTCGCTGATAGCATAATATTCTGTTTTAGCTAGCTGAAAGGTATTGTTTGCGGGCAAATACCACAGCCTTGAAAAAAAGCTTGCATGTGAATTTTCAGTCAAATCTTTGGTCAAATACACCTAAAACAATGTCTAGAGTGTGAAATGTTGGTATAATGGTGCTACTTGAAGCCTGAAAACGATCGCCCATAAAATAAAATAAAAAACGAGCAAACAGCAGTAGCAGGCGTCCTGACTGGATTCTACGTTAGCATAGATCCCTCCAGAGTTTTGTGCACACGGTTTAGGTAAAAATGAAAAAGGTTGAGGTTTTACATTTAGTTCAGTATTACCTGTTGCCTGTGTCCTTGTCTTTTGGGAAAATACTTTACACAAGTAATGGCTCAAAGAGGATTCCTTTTTTTTTTTTACTGTGCTGCAATTGTTTACTGGATTATTTGTGCCATTAATTAGTGTCAACTAATTTTTATTCGATCTCCACACAGGATATGCTTGTGAAGATGGAATATGGGGGAGAGCAGAAGTGCGTTGAAGTTCCACAAAGTGATGAATGAAGGACATGCATATTGTATTGAAGAAATAAGTGATGAGAATGTTGTTATTTGCATTTACCATGTCAGACCTTTTGATAAACAAAATTCTAATGAAAGTGAGAACATGTATACTGTTACGTCTTTCAGAAAATGTTTTGAAATTGTGGTGCACAGTTCAGAATAAATGTTTTTCAAAAACCATTGCATCTTTTTAGTAAATGTTTATTTCCAAAAGAAATTTCTAGAAGTTCAGAACAGTAAAATTCCCGCTTTTTAGAATGAATTAGAAGATAACTCTTACGTAGTTAAACTAAAATACTCTTTGAGAGTTAATATATAAACTCTTAACACCAAGTGTTAAATTATCAACTCCAGACAGATTTGGTGTTTAACACTAAATCAGAGTTAACGTACCAACTCTCCAAAAAGAGTTAAATTAACACTCTCTGGTGTGGACCCATATAGACACTTTAATAGTGTTGAAATCAAATCCGACAGTGTTAATTTGGACATGCTGGATTTGCTGTGTACGAACAAAGGTAAGTTTACCAGCCTCACAAATCGTCGCCATAAATACACATTCGTTAACCGTTTATTAATATAACCTATGAGCTCAACGGTAATTAATTAGTAGTGGAAATAATTTCTGGTAGCATTACAGAAATGTAGCAGTGACAATAATATTGTATGCTGTAATTGTACTGGACAATTAGTGATACAAAACAACTGTTTTATCCTGTGAATAAAAGTATATGTTTTTGTCAGTGTACCATGGTTATAACAGAAGCGAAACGCAATATTGTGTCAGAACAATTCACTATTTATGCACAATAAACAAAGGAGCATAGCGCGACAATTTCTGTTCAGCGCCAGACTTGCTTGTAACCTATATCACCAATTATGTTAAGAAAAATGACGTATTAACGACTACAAAACTCTGATCTTTGTGGGAATGCCTGGAGCAGACTAACATGTGAGCTGGAGTGTTCTGAGACATATTTGGCCATCCGTCGGCTCTTACTTCGGAAACATGGCTTAAAAAAAATTCTCTTCAACGACGTAATCCGATAAAAAAAAAAAAAAAAGATCTCTTTACCCATCGGCTTCCCGTGGCTGTCATGCGACCGGCTATTTCAGTTAATAATACAACAGCTTCTTGCCATTTTTTTGGGTTTCTTTTTATCGCTGTGTAACGGAGTTCAATTGAAAGCCTGCGCGCGCTAGTACCTCTTGCCACAAGTTCCCAGAAACCTTTGCGGTTTTATCCCTGAATGACGTCACATTTTCAATCTTTATCCTGGTGGGCCGGTCTCTAGTCAAAATGCCCGGGCCGATTTTTTGTCCCAGTCCAGCCTTGATCATGGGAATCCCCGGCAGCCTACGTCTATTGCAGCATAACTAAGCACAAATTATTATTTTTTTGTTTGGTTGGTTTTTAAGTTGAAAAAATATTATCCTGTTTTAATACTAGAAAAATTCTTGTTTTGTTTTTTTGGGGGGTAAAAAACATTTTAACCATTATCTTGATTCCTATTTTAAACATTAAAATTAAAAAAAAAATGTATTTTCACTCACTCCAGTCTATATAACTTCAAAAACATGCGTTAAGAGTTGCTTTCATATACTGATATTGGAGTGTGAGTAAAATCAAACTGCCTAAGGCCTGCGAGTCTAAACTCCTTTTTGCTTTTATCCATTCTGATATCCCCACAAGCAGTACATATTGTGGAAATGAAATGGTGAACTCATTAAAAAGCAAATGTCGAAAATGTGTGTAAAACATGCTGCTCAAACATTTCCTCATTGTAAATCTATGTTTTTAAAATTATTTGGTTAGTGAAAAGCCAGTTGTTGAGTATACTGAATATTTCCAGTGCTACTCGTCTATGATAGCCAAGCAGGTGTTCCCCAGTTTTAGTGGAATGAATGAGGTTGCCCTGTTCTCAACCTGGTACTGCAAGATGGATGTTTAAAGAGAAAGAGCAAAGTTCAGTACTGAAGCAGGTCACAGAAGACGATCAAAGTAGTTCTAGTATACACACAAGCTTATGCCTCATCATTTTACTCTGTTCAAGTTACTACCCAAGGAAAAATGCAGATGCTCCAACACATATTTCACTGCCTTACCTTTACGCAGACTTATGCTGGGCAGACACTGTGCGATTTTTTCAGTCGCGCGATTAAGCTCCTGCTCAAACTGTGCGGTTGACTCGCAGGGGTTAGAAGTTCGTAGGTCACGATGCAGGGTCTCACGCTATACGGCCCGATGCTCTGATGCGACCTGAGTGCTCAAACTGTGCGTCCATAAAATGAAGGTTATAACAGAAATTCTGTCGCTCGCTCTCCCTCTCTGTCTTTCACTCACATAGACACGCACACCACCACCATCAACTTCGCTAAATTGCTAATGACAAACATTGATCAGGCAGCTGTGATTGAGCAGCAGTGTAGATCCAACTATTTTCACGGTTGTTGTGGTCGTGATAATTTTGTGAGGCCACATCGAAAAGGCTCGGATGAGCTTTCCAAAGTTCTACAAGTTGTGCCTCCATCGCTTATGTCCAGATCACACGCTGCACTGCCGTGCTGCGCTGTCTTTTTCGCTGACATTTGTGTTTGCGCGTGCGCAGTGTGACAAACTGCGGTGACACCCTCACGACGGTCGTGAGGATTTCAAACCTGTTTGAAATCCTCGCGACCAAGCGTTTGATGATCGGGAGCTGGTCGTGAGGTGTTAATCGCGTCTCGTTACCCCATGTATACTATACGATGCACGACGCATGATGAAGGCCAAAATCGGCTCAAAATGGGCCAAAAATCGCACAGTGTAAGCCCAGCATAAGTTGGTTCACTTTTTCACTTCACTCGGTGCAAGAATTTTACAAGCAAGACTAGTCTTTTACAATCGAGCACAATATGCTGATTAAAGTACAATATGTATAAGGGATATAAAACAGTGTTATTGTTTTCTCTACATCCTTGTATATTACTTTATTTATTTATTGCAGAGCTTCCCAAAGTGTGGGGCGGTATGAAAAGGGGAAAAAAAAAACGCTTGCACACTGCTAGCACGGGGCTCCCACACAAACGCAAAGCAGGAGATGAAGCATTGCTGAATATCTTTCCAAACCAACTTCATTCTAAGCCAAAGACTAGGAAATATGGTGAAGCATATCTTCCCTTTGGCTTCACCTGCACAAGTGCCAAGGTAGGTCTCCCCTGCAGAATCGGTTTTCCCTTCGTCGGGAGCAGCGCTGGGCTCTTCAAATCATGAACAAACAGTGTCCCACATTCTTGATTTTTAGTTCACAAACACTTGTTGTAATGACTAACTACTCCTGACATTTGGAGATGTTAACTCTTTATACAGTAAAGTTACAGTGGGATACAAATAATATCAGGCTGATCCTGCCACAATTTGTTCCCTCGGTTCAAATCACAGACAAACAGTATCCCACAGTTGTTTATGTTTTTAAAACCATTTTGCACAGAGAGGCATTTTTTGAAAAATTTATTGATAGCAATGTTGAATATTATTACACAGGAAAAAAAACAACTACACGTAAAATAATTACACCGTGACACCTCTGCCTTTCTAAATCGAGGGACAGTAACTGCGTGTTGTATATGTAAGCGTGTAAAACCTGAAGATTAACAGATTAACAGTAACAGTGTTTGGTCTCTCTCTGCCATTCTGCAATTTGCAATTTCTGTTTGTGTGTGCGCGGGGTGGCACGAACATTTTTCTTGCAAAACAAATGGGGGCCTAGCAAAAAAGGTTTGGGAACCACTGATTTATTGTATCCTTTCAAATGGCTTCCTTCAAATCCTTGTATTAGATTGACTTGCTTGAGAGCATTCATGAGTATGACTGGATGATTGTCACGGTAAGATTTGGTTTACAAATGCATTATAGAAGTTTCTCTAGCAAAGTTTTAAAGAGAAAACTTTAATTCAGTTTGATTCAATTTCATTTATATAGCACCAAAGTTGCTTGAGTGACTGTTACTGTGATTTGCCATGAGTGAAACTAAATACACTGAATTGAAAATGAATATATATTTAATATATTTTCAATTAGACATTGAAAATACATTGAATATATATCAATTTGGGATAGACTGTGTATCCCACAATTTGGGATACACAGTCTATCAATTTGGGATAGACTGTGTCTATCCCAAATTGTTACCCAACTTAAATTTGGGGTGTCATTCTTTTTTCTTTTTTTCTTTTTTTTCTTTTTTTTCTCTTTCCACCCAAACCTGCCTTTAATTTAAAATCAAATAAACAAGCGGAGCAGAGAGTCCTTTTTTTTTCTTTTTTTTTTGCCTGTCCCGTTTGGCTCTTTTGCCATCAGAATTGTTGTCTAAAGGCAAAGAAAGATGCCCAACGGATTTACTTTACCAAATTGACCATCCCAGCCTTGCCGTAATGGTCCATTTGAATTCACCTTTTATTGTTTATTTTATTTTCACTTACTGAATACGGGACAGACTTGACTGGGGGAAAGAAGGGGAGAAAGAAAGAGGGAAAGAGAAACAGCTGAGAAGAGGGACGGGGAGAAGGGCAAAAGACAAAAACCAACAAAAACCACTTTGGGATAGACTGTGTCTATCCCAAATTGTTACCCAACTTAAATTTGGGGTGTCATTCTTAGTAGTCCAGACCAGGAAGAAGGAAGAAATGTAAAGTTATAAACAATATTTGCAGTTGTGTTTAAAACAAGCAAAATAAAGCAGAAGAAATCAATATAAAATAAATAATAAAAAAATAAACCAAGAATTAAAATAGTGAAACATTAAAGAAGAGAAGACTAAAGAAGACAAACTGAAGATGCCACACCTCACCCAAATTTGTCAATTTTTTTAAAAATGTAGAATAAATTTTTTTTAATCTTGCTTTGTTTCCTTTGTGCTAAAATTTTAGTGTCTTGACCAAAGTACTGAAGGACAACTATTTAGGCATGTCATATATAATGTGACATGTTATATATAATATATGTGTCATTATATTCAAGGCATTTGCATAACTTGATTAAAGGTCCTGCTGTAGAGCTGAATCGATGTTAATGAACACCACTTAGTGAATAAACTGCATATATGCTTTTCTTGCTGAAAAACTTTAGCGATCAATTCTTTTCAATCATTAAAAAGGTGGAATTTGTATTCTCTGTAGAGCAGTTACAGATATCCTTAATTTTGAATGGTGTATTATTGATTGCAGGACAGCTTCATTGCATACACAGAAAGCCACAAATCTATTTTATCAATCTTGTGTCCTAAAATTTCATAATTTTACAGGTTTTTGACAGAAAGTCAGTATTTTTTTCTTTGTTTTCAAATCTGCAACACTGAGCGCAAGCCTGTGACCTACATGTGACTGTATCAAGAAGTCTAAATCCTAATTCATATCAGCACTGCTATGTCAGTGGGCAATGAGGATTGTACGATGGATGTGACATCCCTCGTCATTCTTACACAGTGCAGGGATTCATTTCTGACATAGCTGTCAGGTCAGATTGGTATATAGGTCATATACTTTGACAAATATTGCCAACTATCAAGAATAATAAAATAAATAAATAAAACAACAATAATCAATATAAAAATAAAAGTTGAAATAATGGTGCCAATGACTAATCAATAATCAGTTTTTATACTGAACAAATATATTATTTGATGTTGAAACAAATACTTTCAGTCTGGTGCAAAGTAATATACACCAAACAGAAAATTTAGACAGTGTACATGACTGCTGCACCTGTACAGCTATTCTCAATCTCTTGAGATTTACACACTCCACCTCCACCCTTAATGAGAGTGCTAATCATCCAATGCATGGGATCAGCCAGCCAGACAGTACTTTGTCTTTCCTCGGGGTATAGACATGGAAACAATGATTCATTAATTCAAGTTAAGAAGGGTATGTGATTAAATCAATCTTTTTATAGAGAGATCCTCCATCTGAACCCTCTTTGGCAAGCTGACTTGCCCTTACATGGTGTCTTGTTTTCCTTGACTCTGTAAATTTATATACTGGCCAAAACTGATTGCTTATAGACTTAGATTATCAAACCCTAAACCTTTGTTCTGTTTTGTGCATTGCAAAATCTATTTGATGAAATACATAGTTCTGTTCAAATATGATACATAGTTTCCTGTTATTAAAGTATAGTGACAAGAAATCAGGTTCAACTAAAATTGAAAAAGAGGGCTTTCTATACTAAATAATAAAAACGTTTTTTCTATAAAACTTTCATTTTCTAATGATGTCAGTCTCTTTCATTTTGACAGCACCATTATATAGCACAGCAACTTCTTGGGTTATCACCACCACTTGCATCTAGACTCATCCTCTCTGTGTGCCAAAAGGTTGATTCTGTTGATTCTTCAGTCTGAAGAAGTCACTTGGATGAGAGTTTTCAATTGGAGTTTTCAAAGGGAGAAACGTTTCGTTGGATGAGTGAGTTTCTCCCACTGAAAACGCTACGTCTAGATGAACAGAATCAACATTTTGTGATTCTCTTACCTGGATGATTGAGCATGCATCAAGACATCCTTTCTGTGTCTTCTGTCTTTTTTGGCCCATGCTTAATGGGACCATTATCGATCGATTTCATTATCAAATATTGTTATTGCTGTTATTTTTATGCTGTTATTTTTATAACTGGTGTCTGCTTATGAATGTTTATATTTGCTAAGCTCTTGTAATAAAAATGTTGCTTAACATATAAAAATGGTAAGTCAATTATGTAATAAAACTACTGGCTTGGTAATATATTGTGTGCTTTTCAACGTCTGCCAGTCAGTCCACTTCCTTTATTGCAACTATTTGAGAAAATGTCATGAGATTGATTTTTAAAATGAAATTTGCAGACTTTCAGGAAACTTGGAGGATGACACATAGACTGCTGACCCTGGTAATTCCCCCTTTTCTTTTAGTATCAATGGGATATTGACATTTTGGATTTTTAGCAAGAGGCACAAAATAAATAGTTTAAATTAAAATTCGAGTTTCTAAAAGATGCACAATATGTCTTTTACTGTCTCATTAGCAGGCAGTGTTAAAGTATGTTAATTTTTATGCAATCGTGATCAAATAAATTTGAATGACATAAATGAAGCTAGAATGCACAATGAAGTGAGTGGTGACCTGTCCAAGGTGTATCTACTTTTAATGAAATAAGATTTGGGATAGGCTCCAACTCCAACTTATACTGAGTTGGATAAGCAGCTAAAACAACAACAAAAGCAGAGAGTTTTTGCAGTTACTAAATTCTTTGTAATATGCATTACAAAGTGCATGTTTTACATTGTAGATATAATTTCTATATACAACATTAAAACAAGCAAAACATAGCTATAAAAACACTCCAATCCAAACCTCTGCAGGAGACATTGTAATGCATAGTATGTATTGTGGCAAATGCTATGTTTGATGATCCTTAAAGCTTGCCCTTTACAGATTCAAGCGCCAGTGCACCTATTCAGCTGTGTTACCTCTCTTTGATGCTACAGGGGTGGCACTCTGTGGCCAGGCTCTTTCAAAAGGTGATAATATTTCCATTATTTAACACAAGGCTAATACACAGATACTTGCTACACAGGGCAGCAGCACAGTGTAGCAAGTGAGGAGAATTTGAGTCTAAAAAAACTATCAGAAACCATCCAGATATCGGTGAACAGTAGGGATGGGTACCGGTGTCCGGTGCCATGATGGCACCGGTTCTGACATAAACGGTAGTAACCAGACCGAAAAGCAGCGCACATTTCGGTGCTTTATTTCGGTGCTTTTTTTCCTGAGCTGTGATACACTTTAGATTCTAGCCAATCATTTTACGTTTCCGAGGATAGTAGGCGGGGCCAGGTACGTACGTTCTGTTAGAGCAGAGCTACAGATTAAAAATGTCCAAGGCGAAGCGGTCAAAAGTCTGGCTGTACTTCATAGCAAAATATGCAAACTCAGCAGCAACAAGTGCTTTAAGCTGATACTGTGATACTGTCAAAGGAGGAAACACCTCAAATCCGATGAAACACCTGGCGACGCATAGCGTTTTTTTTAAAAGCCCAGAAATGCGCTGTATTTGATAGCTTGCTGCGAGACCTCACACCGAGCACATCTACTGCGGGTGGGTTGCCTGTTATGCAACATCCCCCAAAAACACGAAGAGGAGAGTCCAGGACCCTAGCCCTGCCAGTGTAGCAGAAATGATGACAGATGATGGTGGCAGCAGCCGTTCTTCTCTGCGTGAGTAGCTAATTTACGTTGAGTAGGCTAACCACGTTATTACATTAATGCATGTAAGGTGAACTAGCAAACATCATCATAGCTACATGCGGCTGTTAGAGTTTGTATTGTTGATTGTCATTTATGCTTAGAAATATTTAACCATATATGCTTAGAGGTGTATAATCAATTGTGTAGTGATAAGTTGTGTGATCTTTAACAGGCTACAGAGGCTTGGTGTGTATTCCACACTGGAATGCACCCCTGCATCTTGGGGGCATGATAGGATTAACGTAGCTACGTCTGTTCTAGTCTAAGTGCTTTTCTGTTTAGATGAACTGCTGGACTTCCTCACCGGGGGGGTCTAGTCTACCCTCTTCCTGACCAAGGATGTTATATGACCCTTTGATCAGCAGTAACACACACACACACACACACACGCGCACACACACACACACACACACACACACACACACAGTATTCTTTGTTCACATGTATACCTAGGTAAGATGCTATATGTTAATGAACCCTATGCATATTCATGTAACCACAATAAAAGGAGTGCTGTGGGGAAATCTGGCTGAGAGTCTGACAGAGGTCAAGTGGTGGAACGACGCTTGGCTCCAGCCAGGTCTCCCTCATGCATGAGTAACCAGAGAACTTTGGTGCCTTGAGTCTTGCTTTGCGGTGTAATTATATTGTCTTCAACGTTCCAGCGAATAGGGTTTATGCTACAAACCTATCATTAATTGGTCCTTCGAGCTGGAGCCCTGGAATCGCATTCACCGGGGGGAGGAGGGGCACGCTGAAAGACTGACGTCAGCCAGGAAGTTCCTGTGGATTCGCTGTCTGTCCTTCTCCTCGATGAATGGCGATCGGCGGGATTCAGGCTGATATTACACGCTAAGCAACGCCAAGTAAGTTTAAAGAGGCCGACTCTATAACCGTGTCCTTGTGCAGTCTCCGCCATTTTGTGAGGCGTTGAGAAGTTCGCTGCTTTGTGGAGCGATAACTGGGTTAGTGTCCCGAAAAAGAAGTTTTGGTTAAATCGCCCAAGGGTCCCAAGCGTCCGGTGAGTGTCCGGTTTTGAAATCGCCCTGGGTGTGTGTCCCGAGCGTCCCTTCATTGGGTTTTGTCGCGCGAGTGGGTGAGCGTCCCACAGCTGGGTCAGGGTCCCGAGCGGTCCGGTGTGAGTCCGGAGTAGGCCTATTTTGTGTTATTGTCATTTTCGTCGTCGTCTCGTTGTTGTTGTTGTTGTGTGAGTGTGTGCGGAGCAGACCGCGTGGTGTGTGACGTCAGCAGCTGTTGTTGTTATTATGAGTTTCTAAGCAACCAAGAGTGAGTTAGAGGGAGAAAGACGTTTGTGCTGGACTTTGCTCCTGGCAGCACAAAGTATTTATGTAAAAAAGAGAGAGAGCGAAGGCTCCACAGCTGCGTGGGTGCACGCGAATGCGGTCGCGCGGGTTTCACGCGGACCTGAGCCGTGCGGTTAATCGCAGGCTTATGAATGGAAGAGATTCAAATGTTAGAAGTTTTCAGAAAACACACCAGCCTTGAAGAGTGTGTGGAAAAGGCCAGCCCACATCAGCAGCTGTGCTCTGGTGGGTGGCTTTCCCCCACCCCTTCCTGACACAAAATGTTAACAGCCTGTGTGCCAAACCATAGACGTAATTGAGGTGGATAGTTATTAAAAGTAACCTACATTAAGCTTGTGGTTGCTCAAATTCAGTACAATGACATGTGAGGTGAAGTGATATAGGTAAATATTTAAACTAATGAAGTGCATATAGGCACTTGACCTGTGCGAAAGACTGTCGTCTTATTATGAGCCATTGTTGAGATATACAGCATGTCTGTGAAAACAACCAATATTCTGAACCCTGTATGAAACATCTAAAAGTCCATGATGGAGAAGCTGTATTGAATATGAAAGAAACAGAGTTATGATAACTATGATAACTGGAGTGTGCAGCGTTTCCATGAGCAGTTTTTCTGCACCTTGACTCGTGTGTGTGTAGCATCAGCATCATGTTTTTGTTTATTTGTTTTGTTGGGTTGAAAATAATTAAATAAACGTGTGATCATGCCTATGGATCACCATGGCACATATCTCCAGCCATATGGTTTATTTGTGCAGATGAAAAAGTGAGTGTGAATGTGTCTGACATCACAGTGTTTTTGTGCACTGTGCAAAAGTAATTGCCTTTGATTGTGAGTGAGAACGGTGATTTTGCGGATCACAAGCTATTGTAAAGGGAAAAAAAATAGAGTGAAAAAGAGACAAATTACATTGTAGACGAAGGAAAAATAATCATAGGAAAAAGGTTTTGTGTTGATCAGCCGAAAAACAACTACAATGTCATTTTCTGCTTTTAAGAAAGGATTGTTCACACAAACACACAGAGAGAGAGAGCGAGATGTGTGTTGATTAAGCAGTGATGATAATAATGAACATGTCTTAGTTTGTCACTTTCAGGTGAAAAGCAGACCCGAATCAATTTTCCACATGCAGCGGTCGGACGAAAATTTAAACAATAGTTGTTAAACAATAGTTTAATAATTGGAAACGTTCAAGCCAAGTTTCTGGCTGACTTATTTACAGTGCAATGTGTATGTGTCTCTCAACCTCACAAGCAAGTGCTCACTCCTCCCTGAAGAATTCAGCTCCAAAGCAGTAAAATGGCAGATAAAGAGACAGCAGCAAGTCCTGAGCAAAGAGTCCCAGCAAAGCAGCAGCAATGTGGACAAACAGCATCAGAGAAGAGCAAACCCATCATCCTGACTGATCGGATGAATGGCACTGTGTTTCCAACAAGCTGCAACTTCACTGTGCATGTGAAGAGAACTTTTGAGGAGAACTGAGGAGACTGTTGGAGTTTGACATTTGCCACCTGTGGAGTAAAATGGCAAGAAGAGACAGTGGAACACAGGACAAAGCTGAAGGAGAACTGCCGGCTGGGGACTGTTGCAAGTGGGAGAGGACAACAGAGTGAGATGACAACAGAGTGAGAGTAAGTGGAAACACAGAGGAATGGTGTTATTAAATGTGGGAAATCAAAATTTGGGTTAGCAAATCTGGGGAAAAGAAAACTGACTGCTTAAGTTGGAAAATTGTGAAGGAGTCTGAAACAAATAGAAACATACAAAATCACACAAACAAGCAGAATATGAATTAACCCTACTAACAATTCCAAATACAAAATGACTTATGAAGACTCATAGCACATTAGTTAAGAAATGATCGAATAATAGCAGAGAAGTGTGTAGGAAAGGCAGCTTAGGAACATGCTCTGCTGGATATACAGCTCAACACCCATGCAATGAAAATTAGCTTGTTATCTTTCATCAGTGTTACAATAGTGTCAATTTAGCAGACACTTGTTATCAAATACTGAATTTATCCTAATGAAAAAAAAAAAAATTGACTCTCTAAATTGCAGGACAACAATTTACCTTGTGTGGAAAAAAGGATCCTGGTTTGACTAACCAGCGATCAGACAATAAATTTAGTTGTTAAAATGGTAAATTGGGAGAAGCTTCCTGCTTGATTGATGCAGCACAAGTAATTTACTGTATGAGGGAAATTGTCTTTTGTGATAATATTTTGAACATGCTTTCCTGTTGTCCTGTCAACTTAGTGGGTTAATAGCTGATATGCAAATTAGTTGATCGGTTTTAGATTAATGAAAGGTGACTGAATTCTAGCATGAGTGAATGAGATGTGTTGGAGTTTGTGTGTTAAGTGGAAACTCTAAAACACTGAGTTTCCTGTTTGATGTGCGAGTGAATCCTGTATTTAGATACACAACTTTGAATACGTCAGAACAAATTGTTTTTATGAGGTGCATGACAGCATGTCATATGTTTTATGATGAAGGGAAAAAGGAAAACTGGATAAAATAGATCTGTGATTTAGATGAGTGAAGAGCACAGACCTGGTGATTAAACTCATAGCTAATATGACATTAGGGTTAGACTGTTGTGTGTTGTGCAGCTGATGGTTGGTTTGGAGTGAATCTAGCTGATGATTCTTCTCCTGTTGTGAAGTTGATGAGGAGTTTGTGTCATGACTTAACAAGGCCTTTTTATTTTTGATACTTTCACAGTGCACTGAAAGTTTTGTTTGATAATTTGTTATTTTTCATTTTTATCTTTTGAACAGGCACTGACTTTGTTTGTCTATTTCTTGTCTTTAAGCAGATCTGCACGTCGGGAATTAAAAGCGCTACACGTCGTCGAGAAAATTGTGTCAAGTGAGTTTTCTCCACATTGAAATTGACTCAGGAGAAAGCTACTTTATTGGGACAATATTAAATGAGAGTCCCTGTCCTAAAACCGGATTCAGCGATGTAATCCTATCTAAAGTTCTTTTTCTTTTTTTGAAATGATGTAATTTTGCTGGGAGTGGAAACTAAAATGCGACGACAGGTTCCACTATCAGCAAAGAAAGAAACAAAGAATGGATGAATGTATGAATGGAAAAACAAACAAACTGACTGATCGACTGGTAAAAGCTGACAAGACTTGATCACGACTCAAAGTTAATCTCCACCTAGACAGGACAAAAGGGTGGATGAATCTATATGTGGTTTTTTGTTACAGGAGCAGTAAGATGACAGCAACATTCGAGGGTGCATGATGATTTAACCTGTGAAATGCCACTTTCTGTGTCTGTGCATTTACCAAGGGTGATATTCCCTACCTTTTGTTGCTCACAGAAGTTACTGTGAGAAATTGTATACATCTGCGCAGCGCTAACATTTGCATTTTCTTTTTTACAGCATTACGGTTCTTCATGTGTTTGATCATGTGATTTATAGGAATGCTGGCTAATGTTTCTCTACTACAAGATTTCTGGGTTTATGTGTGAAGAAAACTGTGGTTACAGGCTATATGTTGATGGAGAAATTAATATAGTCTGAGACATACTGTGATGAGACCAGTGTTACTTTTTCCACAGCGAGTGTTAACTTTATGGTGTTTTATGGCACCTCTGGAATGTGGATGGCCGACGCCTGCCCACCAGGATAGTCAATGTGTATTGCTAATGTTTGTTTTTCTGGGACTGCATGTGGAAGATTCAGCTGAAACGGACAAGTGACATGAGTAAAACAAATAAGAGATTACGGTATTTATGGAATAGTTTATTATGGGCTCTTTGCTGGCCACTTTGAGCCCATAATAATAATATGTAAGTGGAGTGACTTTGCTTAAGAGAAGTCACCGATTACATTAATGTTAACTGAGCACATGGGATGATCCATGTTTGAGGCGAATTATGGTAATAATAGTGATTTAATGATTTGAGAAGACCTGCACATGACACTTGTCTTGCCTGTGCTGAATGCTTATTACTCTTTTGATAATTGTTTATACGTGTGAAGTTTGATTTTATTTCCAGATCTTGTTTTCCGGGCCATGATGGCCACCAGTATGCAGGCTCCTGGTGGAGCCAGCTTTTAAGACAGGGATCCAGGTTTGGTGAGTTGACGCATGGTTGTCCATGCGTCAAGAGGTGGGGTCCAGAATTAATATTAAACAATGTTTACTATTATTGTTGCAGTGATTTGTGTGATTAGCTGTTTATTTACAGGTATTAAATCTATGCAAGTGGTGCATCCATGTTCAGATGAGGCTTTGATGGTCTATAAGTTCACTGAACTAAAGAATGTGGTTTGATGATTGTTGACATGCTCTCCAAATAGAAGTTTTTCTAAAACACAGGTGCAGCAGTGAGAAGCAGAAACATTCCAGGCATAGCTCAGGCAGTGGTTGAGGTCAAAGATCAAGCTGGTTGGGGCCCATCATGAAATCAGACCTTGGAGCCACAGCAAGGACCATGAAACTGCCTGCAAAATAGAGGAGAGGATCGTCCACAAGATGGGAGCTGAGGCCAGGAGAGACTTCAGGAGGATCAGAGATCATCTTCAGCACAGCAGACAGGACACAGAGAGCTGTGCTACTAAGCTTCCAGGAGATCAAGAGGAGACTTCCCACAGCAAGATTTTAAATAAAATGAAAGATTCAATATTGACGCTGAGGAAGACGACTAAGGTGTACGACGTGCTCTGCCTTAAACCTTCAGCAGCGTTGGAACATGAAAACTCGAAGGATGAGGGAGCGTGCCAAGCTCCATCGACAGCGCAGAAGGAGTTCGAGGATGACATCATGAGTCTGTGAAAGCACAGGAACCAGAAGCTATGGTGGTGATGACAGCAGTTTCCTATGTGCATACGATGACACTGAAGACTGCTGGGATCACAACAGCAGTAAGATAACGGAACCCTGCACCCTTTCCACAGAGGTGTTTTCTGCAGAGCGTGGACAATGAAGGAGTCATAAATATCCCCCTCGCAGGATGAAGGCCTGAAGTGAGGTGATGGGAGGCCATAAAACTAGAGTGCTGAGAGGTCTGCAACTTTGGAAATAGCTGAGACCCATGTTGACAAACAACAAAACTAACTGGTATGTTTGAATGTTTATTCTACATACATTTGGACTCTGGTCCTATGGACAATGAAACAACTGGAAGAGACATTTATGACGCCCTGCAGAACTCAAACCACTCTGCAGAGATATGTGATTTGCACACCTGAAGGAAGCGTCACCAAGCTGAGATGTTTTTGAAAATGTTACTTTCTTAGTTTCACTATTAAATCAACAATTTCTTGGGTTGCTCGTAAGATGCAGTTTGCCATGAGATGAGCTCAATGAATGGGATAACCGCTAATACATTTGTTAAACTGTGTATCTTTACAATAATTTAGGGTGATTTGACATATGCTGAGTATAAAAATGTTTGCCTTAAAGCTGTCAGACATGAGGTATTCATAACTGGGAACTTTTCTAGCATAAAGGTCAAAAACGGGGGAATGTTAGAGTTTGTATTGTTGATTGTCATTTATGCTTAGAAATATTTAACCATATATGCTTAGAGGTGTATAATCAATTGTGTAGTGATAAGTTGTGTGATCTTTAACAGGCTACAGAGGCTTGGTGTGTATTCCACACTGGAATGCACCCCTGCATCTTGGGGGCATGGGAAAAGTTTGCATCTTGTCTCATTGTTTTATGATAGGATTAACGTAGCTACGTCTGTTCTAGTCTAAGTGCTTTTCTGTTTAGATGAACTGCTGGACTTCCTCACCGGGGGGGTCTAGTCTACCCTCTTCCTGACCAAGGATGTTATATGACCCTTTGATCAGCAGTAACACACACACACACACACACACACGCACGCACGCACGCACACACACACACACACACACACACACACACACACACACACACACACAGTATTCTTTGTTCACATGTATACCTAGGTAAGATGCTATATGTTAATGAACCTATGCATATTCATGTAACCACAATAAAAGGAGTGCTGTGGGGAAATCTGGCTGAGAGTCTGACAGAGGTCAAGTGGTGGAACGACGCTTGGCTCCAGCCAGGTCTCCCTCATGCATGAGTAACCAGAGAACTTTGGTGCCTTGAGTCTTGCTTTGCGGTGTAATTATATTGTCTTCAACGTTCCAGCGAATAGGGTTTATGCTACAAACCTATCAGCGGCTGTCTTCTTGTTTGATGGCAGATACTCCCTTCACCCTGGCTAAAAAGGCTAAAATGACCAAAGAAAAAGTGGAAAACAGTTAAACATGAGAGGTTTAGGACAAAGTTTGTGTTTTTTCCATTGTCTAAGCACTGCTTCCAGCCAAGAGTGATACCATATATGCCCCATAGCTGCAGAAAACGCTAACATTGTTATATTTTTACAAAAAACAGCTGAACATGAGAGGTTTTTGGACCAATTTTGTGTTCTCCATTCTTTAAGCACCGGTTTGAGCACCGTTTGAGCACCGGCACCGTTTCAAAAGTACCGATTTGGCACCGGTATCGGATAAAACCTAAACGATACCCATCCCTAGTGAACAGTACATTAAAACTTATCAGCTGCCTCTGCCTCTTCACCGCTTACAAAGGAGACAGAAATGTGTGCCTAACAAGGATCAATAAAGTATTATATGAGTCCTAGGTAACTTCTTCCTAATGTTTTGAAAATTCACAGTGTGGCTTTGTTGAAAGTCAAACAGATGATGTTGGCAAGATATAGGCAGTAAGACCATTAGATATAAAGTGCATGCTCAATTCTCTATCCACTAAATGGGTCAATCACACTACATGGCTACTACATGGATATATCTGTCCATGCATCCATTGAGTTTAAATTCAAGATTTGTTAAAAAAATTGAAACAAGACATTAACCCTTTAAGACCTACCATAGAACCAAGACATTAACCCTTTAAGACCTACCATAGAACCAAGTCCGCCAGAGCTTTTACTTTATATATACTTATACAAGTATATATATATATATATATATATATATATATATACTTCTTCTCTGGGTTGTGTAGGTTCAGGATGAGGAGTGTGTGTTTTTGAAAGCAAAGTGTGAAATTTCCTGCGTTGTCTTTCTTTTCCTTAACCTACACAACCCAGAGAAGAAAACACACCTGAAGTCAGTCAGGAGAAATGGGTTAAGAACTTTTCAGACAGGATTCTCACTGAACCTGAAAAGAGAGTATTAGCCAAAGGACTCAATTTTGCCATTTCTCCACAACAGTTGCCCATATTGGACCTCATCACAGCCACAGAATCTGCCATACGGATTAATAAATTATCACAGACAGAAGCAGAGCAAATCAGGATGAAAGTCTCAGCCACGCTCTCCAGTGCCAAAGTCCCTCCATCCAACCTCACAATACAGGAAAACAAGGCCGTTGCTTCCCTGAGCAAAGACCACAACATCACCGTTTTACCAGCTGACAAGGGAAGATGCACCGTGGTCCTAAACACTACAGATTACCATACAAAGATCACTACTCTCCTCAGTGACAACAATACCTACGAAGCCTTAAAGCGAGACCCCACAAGCTGTCACGGGCGAGAATGCGGTGGACTCAAGAGCAGACTCAATTTGCTTCGAACTGTGTATAATTTATTGAAAAGAACAAAACGTGAACAGAACTGGGTTTAACAGAAACCATACGCAGAAACTAAGGGAAATCCGTGGGCGGAGAGACCGGCGTAGAGCACGGGGAGAACTCTAACGGGAACTTCTGTAAACACAGGAGAGAGATGTTACTGAATGGAAAAAAACGAGTAAGGGACAGAGGTACGGAGTGCCAGTGGATAGTCTTGGGCTTACTTGGAGACCCTAGTTATTAGGTGGGAAAAGGCCTGCCGTGGGAGTATTCCAGAGAGGGTCAAGAGTGTGGAGAGTCCGGTCCAGATTCCAAGGAGGTGGAGAATACGGACTGAAGGGCAGGCTGAGGAGAAGTGGAGTATATAATCCTCGGGTTCAGAGCAGACGGAAGAACAGAATGGAGACCAAACCAGCACTACTGATGAGTGCGACGGGTGGTGAATCTGAAGAATACAGGAAACAAAAACACATTAACCCATGGTCCAGATATACAGAGTCAGAGCTCAGAGGAGGGCGAGTTTACCACAGATGGTAGCAGGACGAACTGGCGAGGAGTGGCAGGCCGTGCCGGCTTAAAAACCCTCTAGGTGGAGCCCCGGAGATTGACAACAGGTGATGAGCTGGCCAACTCCACCCCCAGGGACGAATGACAGGAACCTGGACCACGCCCGACCAGACACTCCCACAGCATATGACAGTACCTCCCCCTCAAGGGCCGCCACTCGGCGACCCCCAGCCCGGGCCCTGCGAGGGGAGGAACGAAATGCAGCAATCAGGGACGGGTCCAGAATGAGCGACCGGGGAACCCAAGAACGCTCCTCAGGCCCATACCCCTCCCAGTCCACTAGGTACTGGACACCACGACCACGGCGGCGCACAGCAACGATCCGCCGGACCGAATAGGCCGGATGACCGTCCATGAGCCGGGCGGGAGGCGGGGGAACAGACGGCGGACACAGAGGACTGCTACGGACCGGCTTGACCTGAGAGACGTGAAACGTCGGGTGGACGCGCCAGGAGGCCGGGAGCCTGAGATGGACCGCCGAGGGGCCGACAACAGCAGTGATCTCATAGGGGCCAACATAGCGGGGAGCCAACTTTCGAGAAAGCGACCGCAAGGGAATGTCCTTAGCACAAAACCACACCCGTTGTCCAGGCCGATACGCCGGAGCGACAGAGCGGCGACGATCCGCATAGTCCCGTTGCCGGTCGACAGTCGCAAGGAGAGCCCGTCGGACCCTCCGCCACACCCGCCGGCAGCGTCGAAGGTGATGCTGGACCGAAGGAACAGCCAAATCCGTCTCATCCTCCGGGAACAACGGTGGCTGATACCCCAGCGAGGCCTCAAAGGGGGACAAACCCGTCGCTGAAGACGTGAGAGAATTATGGGCGTACTCCAACCAAGGCAAATGAGACGACCAGGCAGCCGGGTTCAGCGACGAGACGCAGCGAAGAGCGGATTCCAACTCCTGGTTCAAACGCTCAGTCTGGCCATTGGTCTGCGGATGGAAACCAGAACTCAAGTTGGCCTTGGCACCCAGGGCTGTACAGAAGGCCCTCCATACTTGGGAGACAAACTGAGGCCCCCTGTCAGACACAATCTCCGAGGGTATGCCATGAAGACGGAACACATGGTCTGTAAGGATCTGGGTGGTCTCCGCAGCCGTCGGCAGCTTGTCCAGGGCCACGAAATGAGCCGCCTTGGAAAACCGATCAACTATGGACAGAACCACCGTCTTCCCCAAAGAGGCTGGGAGGCCGGTAACAAAATCCAAGGCGATATGAGACCAAGGCCTATGCGGGGTACTCAGCGGTCGGAGTAAGCCAGACGGGGGCCGATTAGAGGTCTTGTTACGGGCACAAACGGAACAGGCAGCCACATAAGCCTCCACATCCTTGTCCATAGAACGCCACCAGAAATACCTCTTCAACAGAGCCGTGGTCCTACTCACTCCCGGGTGGCAAGTAAACCGGGCTGTATGGATCCAATGGATAACAGCCGACCGGGCGGCAGAGGGTACAAAACGCCGACCGGGCGGGCCAGTTCCCGGATCAGCGTCGTCCCGCAGTCCTTGGCGTATAGCCTCCTCCACATCCCAGGTGAGGGAGCCAATCCTGCAGGTGGAAGGGAGAATGAGCTCCGGGTCCCGGGAGTCCGAGTCCGAGGAGTACTGGCGAGACAGAGCATCGGGTTTAAGATTCTTGGAACCCGGGTGATAGGAAATGTCAAAGTTAAATCGGGCGAAGAAAAGGGACCACCGAGCCTGCCGGGAGTTCAGTCTCTTAGCCGTTCTGAGATAAGTCAGATTCTTGTGATCTGTCCAGATGATAAATGGATGTTCCGTCCCCTCCAGCCAGTGGCGCCACTCCTCCAAAGCCAACTTAATGGCCAGGAGCTCCCTATCCCCAACGTCATAGTTCTGTTCGGCAGGAGATAGGCGTCGAGAAAAATAGGCGCAGGGCTGGAGCTTGCCACGAGGACCAGAACGCTGAGACAGCACAGCCCCCACCCCCACGCTTGAAGCATCAACCTCCACCACAAACTGCCTACTCGTGTCAGGATGGACTAAAACAGGAGCGGAAGTGAAAAGCCGTTTGAGCGTGGCGAAGGCCGAGTGAGCCTCGGGGGACCAAACGAAGGGGACCCGGGAGGAAGTAAGGCGAGTGAGAGGCGCAGCCACCCGACTGTAGTCCCTGACAAAACGCCTATAGAAATTCGCGAAGCCAAGGAACTGCTGCAGCTGTCTACGCGAACCAGGAACGGGCCACTCCACTACTGCCTTAACCTTTACAGGGTCCGTCTTCACCTGCCCTTCCGCCAGTAGGTAGCCTAGAAGCGAGATAGACGAGACATGAAAGTCACACTTCTCGGCCTTCAGATAAAGGCGGTTCTCCAACAGTCGCTGCAGCACACTCCGGACATGCACCCGATGCTCTTCAAGGGACCGAGAAAAAATCAAAATGTCATCCAGATAAACAAACACAAAAACATTCAAAAAATCCCGGAGCACGTCATTCACCAGTGCCTGGTGCCCAAGCAGCTACAAAAAGAAAGTTATAGCTTGCCTTCAAGACTTTGAAAAGGACAAAATTATTGACCGCCTTACATATCACTGCCTTTACCCAGGGGATGCCATACCCTGCATTTACGGACTTCCTAAAATCCACAAGGAAGCTGTCCCACTCAGACCCATAGTCAGTAGCATAAACTCAGCCACTTATAACATTGCTAAACACCTTGCTACCATCCTTGCTCCTCTCGTGGGGAACACCCCACACCACATCAAGAACTCCACCGACTTCACCGACAAGGTCCAGAAACTTACCCTGGATCCAGATGAAACCATGGTGTCCTTTGATGTAGTCTCTCTCTTCACTTGCATACCCACCACGGAGGCCGTGGAGACTGTCAGAAAACGACTACAAGAAGACAGCTCCTTGGAGGACAGGACCAACTTCACACCCGATCAGATTTGCACACTGTTAGACCTCTGCCTCACCACTACATATTTCAAATACAACGAAGGCTTTTACAGACAAAAACATGGCTGTGCCATGGGCTCCCCCGTGTCACCTATTGTAGCCAACCTTTACATGGAGGAAGTGGAAAGGAAGGCTCTTGGCTCTTTCAAAGGAAGAGTACCCAGCCACTGGTACAGATATGTAGACGACACCTGGGTCAAAATCAAGACACAAGAAGTGGAACCCTTCACTGCGCACATTAACGCTGTGGATAAAAACATCAAGTTCACCAGGGAAGACACAAAGGACAGCTGTTTGCCTTTCCTGGACTGCGCTGTGCACATTGAAGAGAATGGCAACCTCAACATCGAAGTTTACCGGAAGCCCACACACACGGACCAGTACCTCCTGTTCGACTCCCATCACCCTCTGGAACACAAACTTGGAGTAATTAGGACCCTACACCACCGGCCAGAACATGTTCCCTCTAAGCCTGAAGGAAAAAAGAAGGAACACACACATGTAAAGGAAGCACTCAAAACGTGCGGCTATCCTAAATGGGCATTCTTAAAGTCAGCAAAGAGGCACAGAAAAGAAGATCAGACACCAGTGAGGGAGGATAAGAAAGACAAACGCAACAACATTGTCATCCCCTATGTAGCCGGTGTATCAGAAAAACTCAGGAGAGTTTTCTCCAAGCACGACATCCCAGTGTATTTCAGACCCAGCAACACGCTCAGACAAAAACTGGTTCACCCGAAAGACAAAACGCCAAAACACAGACTTAACAATGTGGTGTATGCTGTACAGTGCAGCGAGGAATGCCCAGACCTCTACATTGGAGAGACCAAACAGGCACTTCGCAAGCGCATGGCACAACACAGAAGAGCCACCTCCACAGGACAAGACTCAGCAGTCCATCTGCATCTTAAGGATAAAGGACACTCTTTCGAGGATGCCAATGTTCACATTTTGGACAGAGAGGACAGATGGTTTGAAAGAGGAGTGAAAGAAGCCATCTATGTCCACTGTGAGCGACCATCTTTGAACTGAGGCGGTGGTTTACGACACCAACTCTCTGCCATCTATAATCCAGTTTTGAGATCCCTTCCCAGACGCCTTAACGCCCACTCACATCCTGGGCCATCTGATCTCAGGAATTCGCATGATAAGGTGGGGCCAGGTTTCACAATGAACTCACCCGAAACTCTGGCTGATTGGGACCCACACCCAGTTTCACACCTTGGCTCAGGGGATTAGAGGATCATCAGGGGGTTCTTTTGTCCCTCTGTGGGGGGATACTCCCACTAGGTTTAAATCTGGGACTCTCCACCATTTGACCTTAGAACTGAAGAAGCTTCTCGGATGAGAGGTGAAACGTCTTCAAGTAACTTAAAGAAGTCCAGACGCTTTTCTTTGCAAGCTCCTTTGACTACGATGACCTGGATGACTGAGAACCTTCATAGACACGTTGGAGACTGAGGTACAGCCATAATTTCAGTGACCATGTGCAATGAAAAATGAAAAAAGGAGTGAATTTGCTAGTTTCAGGACATTTTCATGCTAGTAGTTTGATTTGCATGGCTTAAACTAGCCAACAATTTTTCAGAAGTCTGCTTTGGCGATACAAAGCATTGCTTATGAATTTTGAAATATGACTGGCTTAGTACTATTTCTAAGATGTTTGTTTTGTTGTTTTTTTTGTATTTGACTTTTAAACAAAAAATGTAAGCATGTCTTGTCTGTTTATGTCTTTATTATATGATCACTTTTGCATAATGATGTAGCAATTAACACCTAAAGAAGTAAAGGGAATTTTTTGTTTGTTTGGGTTTTGTTTTTTTTCTACAGAGATAGCAGGATCTTAAAGAGTGACTGCTTTCTCCACAGCACTCCATCCATCATGTCCCTATTGTACATTGGCTAGACAAAGTGGCTGCTCAATAAAGAGCCCTGGACAGCTTGCCTAGAGTTTGCCAAATGGCATCTAAAATGACTACAACAGCAAGGGGACTCGATATTAGTTGGTCTTTTTAGACAAAAATTGAATTATTTGGTCTGAATGCAGCTGACAAAACAAACACACACACACACACACACAAAATAGATAACATTATGTATAGTCTATGTAATTTAATCCTTGTGGGGAGGACTTACAAAAGAACTTCAGAAAGCAAGGCTGTTCAGTACAGGGTTACTTTTTGCTTGGAAATACAAATGATTTTCTTCTTGCTGGTGAGCTAAATTCAAACATATACTAAATGATATAAGTCAGGTCTCAGTTGGCTAGTCCCACTTGGTATAGCAGCTTGGCAACATTTTGATGAAAAGCAGGAGCACTAAGGATATACCAGTTCAGACTTTTGGATTTACATTCAATTTTATAAAAAATTTTTAATGGCAGTCAAAAACAAAAAGAACTTAACAAAACAAAAACAGCAAGGTAAGGCCAATAAGGTATTTGCCTTTTAACAAAACAATTTGTGAATGTCTTTTTAACCACTTAAGCCCCACGCCCCTGGTACCTGGGGCAAAAAGGAGGAGATCACGTTTAATTGGTTATAACACGGGGTGAGAAATATAAGTCTTGACATGTGTGGTATCCACAGAAACCTCTGAATCTCAGCTAAAATCTAGTATACACAATTTCTACCATTTATACAACCACCAAACACAATGAAAACAAGCCATGATTAAACAAGCAGTTACGTAAATGTGAACAAGTCTGCTAAACAAACAAAACCAAACCAGAAATTCTTCAAACTTAATGTAACTGGCTAAAGAAAGACTGGTTATCTTCCAGAGCTACCACTGACCCCAAACACCAAATTTCACCATGCTCTGACCAAAATTCACTGAATGAGCCGCAAAAGAAGACCACAAAAACACACAGTGGTGCAAATGCACTAAGACAGAAATTGGCTTTCCGTCTTGATTTCCTCCGTTATTTTCGCTGGTAGCCGGTAGCCACGTGATTATCAGCAGTTACCACGCTGAACTAGCTGCATCAGAGCCAATGCCTCGTAACTTCTGATTGGTTGAAGTGATGTGAACGTGGCATTGTTACTGTGATCCTATTGGCTCAAACAATTAAAAAGAGGTGTCAATCATGCAAATTGACCAAAAGAAACCAAAGTTACAGCCCCTCAGAGTTTAAAGGGGTCAGAGGCCAATTAAACACTCCATGCGCCATGTAAAGGGCCATTGCCATGTAAATGTGTGGTTAATTCTTAAAAAAAAAAAAAAAAAAAAAAAAAAAATTATATATATATATATATATATATATACATATAAAAAAAAAAACCACCCAGCACGCCCCTGCGGGCGGTTTATCCTTCAAGCTCGGGTCCTCTACCAGAGGCCTGGGAGCTTGAGGGTCCTGCGCAGTATCATAGCTGTTCCCAGGACTGCGCTCTTCTGGACAGAGATCTCCGATGTTATTCCCGGGATCTGCTGGAGCCACTCGCCTAGCTTGGGAGTCACCGCACCTAGTGCTCCGATTACCACGGGGACCACCATTACCTTCACCCTCCACATCCTCTCGAGCTCTTCTCTGAGCCCTTGGTATTTCTCCAGCTTCTCGTGTTCCTTCTTCCTGATGTTGCTGTCATTCGGAACCGCTACATCGATCACTACGGCCGTCTTCTTCTGTTTGTCTACCACCACTATGTCCGGTTGGTTAGCCACCACCATTTTGTCCGTCTGTATCTGGAAGTCCCACAGGATCTTAGCTCGGTCATTCTCCACCACCCTTGGGGGCATCTCCCATTTTGACCTTGGGACTTCCAGGTTATACTCGGCACAGATGTTCCTGTACACTATGCCGGCCACTTGGTTATGGCGTTCCATGTATGCCTTGCCTGCTAGCATCTTGCACCCTGCTGTTATGTGCTGGATTGTCTCTGGGGCATCTTTACACAGCCTGCACCTGGGGTCTTGCCTGGTGTGATAGACCCCAGCCTCTATGGATCTTGTACTCAGAGCTTGTTCTTGTGCTGCCATGATTAGTGCCTCTGTGCTGTCTTTCAGTCCAGCTTTGTCCAGCCACTGGTAGGATTTCTGGATATCAGCCACCTCCTCTATCTGCCGGTGGTACATACCGTGCAGGGGCCTGTCCTTCCATGATGGTTCCTCGTCTCCCTCCTCTTTCTTGGGTTTCTGCTGCCTGAGGTATTCACTGAGCACTCGGTCAGTTGGGGCCATCTTCCCAATGTATTCTTGGATGTTCCTTGTCTCATCCTGGACTGTGGTGCTGACACTCACCAGTCCCCGGCCCCCTTCCTTCCGCTTAGCGTACAGCCTCAGGGTGCTGGACTTGGGGTGAAACCCTCCATGCATGGTAAGGAGCTTTCTTGTCTTTATGTCAGTGGCTTCTATCTCCTCCTTTGGCCAGCCTATTACCCCAGCAGGGTACCTGATCACGGGCAGGGCGTACGTGTTGATGGCCCGGATCTTGTTCTTACCATTCAGCTGACTCCTCAGGACTTGCCTGACCCTCTGCAGGTACTTGGTGGTTGCAGCCTTTCTAGCGGCCTCTTCATGGTTCCCATTTGCCTGCGGGATCCCCAGGTACTTGTAACTGTCCTCTATGTCTGCAATGTTGCCTTCTGGTAGTTCAATCCCCTCAGTTCTGACTACCTTCCCTCTTTTTGATACCATCCGACTACACTTCTCCAGTCCGAACGACATTCCAATGTCATTGCTGTATAGCCTGGTAGTGTGGATCAGTGAATCGATGTCTCGTTCACTCTTGGCATACAGCTTGATGTCATCCATGTACAGGAGGTGGCTGACAACTGCTCCGTTCCGTAGTCGGTATCCGTATCCAGTCTTGTTAATGATCTCACTGAGGGGGTTCAGGCCTATATATATATATATATATATATATATATATATATATATATATATATATATATATATATATATATATATATATATATAAAGCATTTTGGGCCTGTTAATAAAATTAATTAATTTCTGCTCTCGTGTCCAATGTGTGCCAAAATTGGACATTGTTGTAAAACGTCTGGATATTTATGTATTGACAGTGCTGTAATTTTTCATTGATTTACTTTAGAAACATAAATCTTTGCACAGATGATGTTTATATGTTGGTTACTGAATTTCTAGAATAAAATGTGAACTGAAGCATATTTTTAAAAGGGTTATATGCTAAAAAATAAAAAGAATTAGGCAAGGATAAAATCTACTTAGTTTTTCTGTGTTCCAGTCTTAGTAACTTTGACACATTAATATCTGCTTCAATATTTAGACCTCTGATGAAATTTCACAAGTGTTAGCTTTATTTTGATACTAAGATTTTAAGCACAGAGTTTATAAGTGCGGAGAAATAATCAATTAATTTTGGGCATTCCATTTTCAAGCAGGAAGCTCAGAAACCCCTTTGGGGCTTAAGAGGTTAAGAACACTCAAATCACTACCAGTATTTTTAAAGTATAAGAAATAAAAGATAACCAGAATAAGTAGAAGTTGTTTCACTAAATAAAAATGTATAAAACAATAAATAGAATCACTAAATAATATACAAGAGTAAGTAAATCTGAAAAAAAAAAAATTGGGAATTAAATAAATCAAATTATATACAGTCATATCAGTATCAATATAATAATGTACCTTACAAAGACTACAGTTATTTGCATAGATGAAAAAAAAACATTTTCTGTCCTAGGAGAAAAAAAATGTTCTGTGTGCAAATGAATTCTGGTGACATTTAGCAAATTGAACACCATTTTCTTGATAGCACTGACATTTCTCTCATGGGCATGTGACATGTAAAATAAATAAATAAATAAAGTAAAACATCAGCAAAATTTTGACATGTGGCTCAGTTGTTATTTTCTTTGGTACATATTTTAACTATGCAATAATTATAAGCTAGAGCAACTGCATATGGAAAAAAATAGAATTTTATTAAAAGAAAAAAATGCATTATCCTGCTAATTTTCACTCATGAACGATTGAAAGGTTAACTAAGAATGCAGATTATTCCAGTACATTCCAGAGTGTTACAATAGTTTTACACAGATACAGAAGGTTGTTTTGTTTTCTGCTCTGAGGTGTTTCAAAGTTAATTGGCTGAAAGTGCCCTCCAGAATGTTAGTGTATGTGCAGTTCAATAAGTCACGTAGATAAGCTCATCTTAATTTACACACTGAACAGGGACCTTTCTGTGTTTATTCATTTACATTATAGTCTCGTAGTGGGTGATGCCACTTCAGCTCATTTGGTTGAAAACAAAATGTGCAATCACAACAATAACCATAGCCTTTAGCAGACATGCACTATGGTATTTGGTTAGGCTCATCAAATTGGTGAAGAACCCATAATACAAACCTCATCCTATTCGATGAATGGACTGCTGTGCAGTACTCTCCACGTTTCAGAAGGAGAAAACGTAGGTTCATTCCAAGTTTTAATTAAGGACATCTCATGTGTCCTCCTCCCACCTTTTCCACAGTGGACGTGACTATTCACTGTGAAGTAATTAAAAGTGGCACAGACATATGAAAACCTTACTAATGACTCCATAAACCTTTCATTTGGGGGGCTATCAACTGCTCACCCAAGTGTAAGAAGTTCATTGTGCCATACTGCAAGCTCAAGAGTTGGTGAAACGGTCAAATCACTACCCAGGAGACAGAAAGAGGATTATTAGCTGTAGACTACGCCATTCAAAACAGTAAGTTGAGTGGTGTGAGAATGAAATAAAATCCCTTTGCCTTTAAGCTATTTTGTTTACTTTACTAAAAGTAAATTTCCTGAATATGTGTATATATATATATATATATATATATATATATATACAGACAGAACATTCGTATAAATGCAAACTAGCAGGCCAGCATTAATCCTCTGTACCCCAAAACCAGAACATTCGTATAAATGCAAACTAGCAGGCCAGCATTAATCCTCTGTACCCCAAAACCACCCTGGCTGCTTTGCATTTCCCTGTAACAGCTGAGGATGGCTAGTAAGTGTCTTTTACTTTCTATTTATTTAAAAATGTAATATTTAAATGCATACACTATGTTTGAATATATTTCATGAGAGACAGTTGACTTGAGCTTGGCTTATCTGGTGCTAACAATGAAGAAGTATGACAATATTGGTAACAAGTAAGCATGTTTATACATGTTTTCTTTTGTTAGACCTCTGGCTTAAGATTAGTTTAGTGAGGAAGATGAGGGAAGAGAGAGCAGTGGAGGAGGATGGAGATGAAAAAGTAGAGGAGGAACAAGAAATCATGAAAAGACATGGTGATATTATCAATGTATAACTCTTAAATGGTCATATATGGTCTGACAAAGCTGAAACTGAAAATTAAACTACTCCTTTAATAAATATTATTAATTATTAAATATTAATAAATATTAATTCAGAATGAACTAATGTAATATTAAACCTTGTTATGGCCCGTCTAGGCGCGGCCAGACCACAACATAAAGGGTGATCCATCCTCGTCCAACTCCAAGCAGCACGTCACACACTTAATATTTTGTGACAGTGATTTATTTACAATAAGTGCAGTTAAACAAAGGAAGGGAGCATACCATAACTTCAGGGTGAACCCAAGGCCAAAACAACAAACAAAAAGTAACCTATCTCAGGAATAAACACAACTTACCTACTCAAAAGAACCAAACCAAACGACAATCACTTTCCTCCCTGCCTAATAAAAACAGGAGAAAACTGATCAACCAAAAAGGCGGTCCACCCCTACATGCTCTTACATTAACATGATATTTTGACACAGTGGACGGTCTGCCGGTTGGGTTGGGCCGAGGATGAATGAATTGGCAGTCCCTGGCGGTCTCTTCTTATCCGCTGCCTCCCAGTCCTCAGCCAATCGGTGTGAGCCATCCACCCTGGATGCACCAATCCCGGAGGAGCACCTGGACACTCAAAGTCACACATGATTACGATCACAGTCGTAACAATCTGCAGAAAGAATGCATTTTCTAACTGTAATAACATAGTGAAAAATATTTTATATATTTTACTATGTTCTGTGTCTTGTCTCATGGGTCGTGGGAATTGTCATATAATATATTATAATATGATACAATATAAACAAGCTTTGCTTCTCACTGAAAAATCTTTACTAGTTTTGACAGATAGCTTTGGACTGTGATAGATCTGTACACAGTCTTTAAAGAATGATGTTGGTGTTCTGTCAATTTTCTTCTAGTAACAACATCACAAGGTTGACATTTATGATTTTCATTGAATTGCATATCTAGTTTCCATGTGGAGATGGCATGTTCTGTGTCTGCCTGGGTTTCCTCTGGGTGCTCTGGTTTCCTCTCGCAGATTACAAACATACTTCTGAGGTTAACTGGTGATTCTAACTTGGCTATTATTCTATTGTCACTATCTCCTAGCACTTGTACACATATAGGCCATTTCTTTCCAGACAGATGTGGTATCAGCACTTATTCTAAATTTGTAAATATAAAAACTTTTTTTCATCCAAGTATTGAGTGAGTGATAGCTGTCTTGAAGTTCACAGTGTTGCGCAATGTTTCATCATCTCAATGACCTCATGTTTTTAGGCCAATAGCCCCCTTTAGATGAGGTAACTATCTGGAAAATCTCAAAATCCACAAAAATAGACTACAGATTCTGCTGTCTGCACCGGAGCATCAGCATCTCACATCAAAATAATAATCTCCCTGCTTTGCACATATCATTTACAACCTGAAAGCTTTTGTGAATAAAAGCCAGTCTAAAATAAATAGAGAGATCAAATGAAATAAAATAAATAATACAGTCACAAAAGGAGCTACTGTATTTACCATTGCTATGTTCCTCTGCTGTGACAGTAGCAGCTGAAGAACTGAGCTAAAATGAAATGGCTGCACGTAAATCAAAATAAACCGAAATGAAATACATTTTTTGTCACTTGGTAAATGAATGCTCTAGTTACCAACAGGTTACTAAAACAGCGTTATGTCATTACATTGCTTGTGTCAGCAGAGCAGCAGGTACTGTTATCCCAGTATTGCCTCGATTAATTACTTTAGAGCCAATGGTCGTAGTGGTGTCTGCAATGGGTTGATAGGAGTGCAAATTGGATGGCAATCATTTTAAAATATTCACTACAAAAGACTTTAAAATTAGAGCTTGTTGGGAAGGCAAAATTTCATTTAAGCTGGTAGTGGACTGTTGCTAAAAATCAATTTTCTTGCATCCAAAGGAATTTTCTCATCTCTCACGTGTACCCACTTACAATATTGATTCCCTGTCTAAAATAAATATTTAACTGACACCTATGTTGGGGTAAACATCACATTATGCATGTTGCTCACTGTCTGTCATCCACTCTTTGACTCAAAAACATCAGTGTAGTCTGTTTACACTCTCCAGTCTTGATTCCAGAAGTGTTCCAACAATTATCTTTAAGCAGGCCCTGATTATTAAAGTAATCTTTTCAAACTTTTAAATGTAATACACAAAAGTATTCCTTATTGATATGTTAAGCATGAATTTGGCCATCTCTGAAAATCAAAGTGTTTGAGAGAGAGGGAGAGAGGTAGATGGGGTGACAAGTTCATCAAAGTACAAGGCAAAAAATAATGTTCATTATTTTAAAAAAATATAAAACATTCAATAGAAAGCAATATACATATAAAGCAGGGTGATGTAACTGAATGGTTTGAAAAGAATTAAAAAAAAAAAAATCAATCACATGCTATTCTCTGTGCAGTCATCCGATAAAAACCCAGTTGAAAATTTATGGGAGATTTTTGGCTGACATGCTTGACAGCCCTCTCCATCTGCTTCCTCTCAAATGAGGATAAATCTTTCTGAAGAATAGTGTGAAATCCTCTAGTAGAGGAGCAAACAATAGGATCAGAGATTCTTTAGAGGCGTGCTAGACAAGTGTAAAGTACTAATTTACATAATGCCTAAAACGGTGTAGTACCTGCTGTGCAAGATGTCAGCTATATTAATGCTAAAATCTTTCCAAACCTGTCTTTCCCTTTAGATTCTACAATGTAATATATGTGTGGTTTATATGTGATGTGCATTGAAGAAAGAAAGTCCAAGCTATGCTAAGATGTTTATGTTCTTCTTGTGTTTTCTCATGCGCAAGTGATCCCTAATTCACAGTCAAGAGTTCAGCTAGACTCTTTGATCCATAATCCGGTGACTGATCATAGCACTTTAACCTAGAGGGTTCCACTTCTCCTCAAGTGACCCTCAGTCATCTCCGTCATATTCACTTAAATGAAGGTATCCTCTTGCTGTGAAAAATGGAAGGGTGTCATGTGGAAGAGAGGCAGCCCCTATGCCACTGCACCACACACAGTGCACTGCAGTGGATGCAGGTTGTAATGGATGTAAGAGGAAGGAATATATTAAACAAGAGATATATTACACCTCATGTTACTCATTCACTTAATCAGCCATAAGTGGAACGGCTCTGAATTTTCCAACCTGATATGTTTTTATTAGGTAAAACACACTGGTAGAACACATTTAATTTAGCTGTCAAGAGGAAGCTGAAAATTCATTTACATTTGTTTTATTCCCTATGCTGCTGTGCATGTTATTTCCTAAAAAGCTGATATTATTCTGCACGGTCTTCTAAGTGTGTTGAAAAGCTGAAAAAAAACCCATAATTCTTCCCCAAAGGTATGCTAATACAGATTCTTATGGTCATAGAAATAACTGGATGATTCTTTTTGTTATACAACCTAAAAGTATTATGATTTATGCTCAATGAATAGTGGACTGAACAAGCTGTATTTGATTATCCATTCTTTGGCTGAGGAACACAACTCACTTACAATACGACTTATGATAGTTTTCAGTAGAGTGCCTGCATAAAGCAAATGTCTGCACTTTGATCAGTGTAATTAGTTTTCAGTGCAACGTCTTAGTTAACCTCATTTAAATGGAAACGATCAACAGTAAATCTTCTGTTATGATTTATTCATATCATATCCCACCATACATATGGAGTGTGGAATCAAGATGCCTAATGACTGCATAATTTAAAGCAATAGTACTGTCTATAATCTACTTAAAGTTCACATGAAGTGAATGATGCTAAAAAAAAATTGTTGGAGTAATATGTTCAACATAAGAGTACCAGGTATATGATCTGGCTGGATATTTAAACACTCTTCCTGGCAGAATTGGTAAAGTTCATTTTCATGTTAATTAATGTTAGCCTACTTTATCTATTCTAAAACCAATTTTGATGTGTGTTTGGGATCATTGCTCCTCATAATTGTGTTTAAGTTTCAACTGTCTAATTGTTGAATTGTGGGGAATTTAAAGAATTCAGAGGTAATCCTTCTTCACTATTCCATCCATTTTGTCCAATTGCTGGTACCACTAGCATCATAACAGCCCGAGAGCATGATGCTCATCATACTTGATATCTGGTACAGTGTTCTTAGGTTTGAGAGCCTACCCTTTACTCCTCCACCTTTTATAATTGTGGCCAAATAGCTCAAGTGATGACATATCCAAAAACGTATATACTTATATACAGTTTAAATGGATGATACTGTAATCTGCAGTTGTTTAGAAATAACTCATTAAGCTTCTAGAATGGATTTCCTTAAGCCCTGACCTCAACCCTGTTTAAAAAAAGTGCTTAAAAGCAACTACTCTAAAAGTCAGTTACAAGACATTAAAACCTTCAAATTATCATTACGCTTATGTGTAAGTTCAATAAGGAAGCTCTGTAATCACTCATCTGCCTGCTTTCCTGGGTGTTCATCTGTCAATCTCAATACTGACATCATTACTCTAGTCCAGTTATCTTCTCATCCACCTTCTTTGAGCCAAGTCAGCCTCCACTTTAGGCATGGTTTAGCTCTGTTCTTCGTCAGTCTCCCTTTCAGACTCTCTTTCGTGCAAACCACCTCTTCCCCATCTCTACCTCAGAGACTTCAGCCAAAGCTCTATTCAAGCCTCAGTCTTCATCTTCACCACCACCACCACCAGCGTCTAGACTCTGGGTGGTCTTGTCCTAAATCCTATCAATGGTGGGATTCTGTTCTGTCACGATATGTCATTGGACTCTAACTGTCAAATACATTAATTTCTCCATCTCAAGAAATCTTGTTCAATTCTTCAAAGTGATCTCTCCTTATTGAAATGACAGTCAAGAGTGTGTAACTTTTGACTATAATTGTGTCTTTCACATAGATGCACAGCAGGAAATATCAAAAGGTTAAATCTAGGGGTTATTTTTTTGTTAAGTAGATTTTTATTTTATACACGAATCTCTTTTTCCTGCTCTCATATGGAGGTAACCTTGTTAGCACTTGGTTTCTCTTTTAATGGCGATCCTTTCTGTCCATAAAACACGGAAATACAGTATTTCTCTTAAACTGCTTACAAGGTTAGTGATCTGTTTGGTGCCAGGAGGTTTAGAAAGCCATTTTTAATCATAAGCCCACAACTGAAATTGTTGGGACTCCTGAACTGTGAAATCAATGTGGTCATGGGAGATGCCACATCATGTTGGTATTTGTTCTTTGATTACCATAAATGGCAGAAATCTTAAAATATCTTTCCTGGGAAAAAGAAAAAAAAACCCCAATGGTACAGCAATGGTCATTTGACCAAACACATTGTTATTTGTCTGACAACATGAAAACAGGTAGCTTGCGGTCATGTAAATAATAACTGTTGTCTAGCAAAATAAAACGTTTAGGGATATCAGACTCCTTTTATCTTTTTCAGAGGGCCACAGTGGGTGATGTACAAAGGTTCTGGCACTGAAACCAGAGACAACTCTGCCATTTACACAGAACCATTAAGTCACAGTCACAGAACTATCATCATAATTGACCATAACCTTAATGGCCCAGAGTTTCTTTGTTTGTTTGTTTTACTTAAATCACATAACAAAATAAATGTTACATATCCCAGAGGACTTACAAACAATTTAAGTTTTCTTCATAAAACAAGACACACTGTTACACTTTTAAAATAATGCAGTTGTAACGCTTCCAGCTCTTCAAAGATCACACACGCTCAGAAAGGTTGGCTTTTCACGGTTTATTCCTGCAGAAGACATAGAAAACACTTACAATGTGTCTTCTGGTGGTACCCGCAATTGTAGCTCCCTCACAGTGCAAACACACCTTGTGTTGACAGACTTAGAATCTACTTCTTAATAAAGAAAAGATGGAAAATAATAATTTCTTCAATTTTACAGTCTGTCACACTTAACTTGTATACAAAAAGACATCTTATAACCCATAAAAATACATTTCACAATCGTATAAAGCAAAATAACAGGATAACAGAAGTATCACCGGCTAAACATTTCCCTCTAGTGGACAAATTAACGGTAGCGCATTACATTTTCACTTGCTTGTGCTTTACAGACAAAATGACTGTTAACAAGCTCACGTACCTGCAGAAGACATGGAAATCACTTGTGTCTTCTGGTGGTACCCGCAATTGTAGCTCTTACAATGTAAAACAACATCACAAAAAGCACAGTAAAACAGTGAGTCCAAACACATTTCCTGCTATGCGCAGCAACCACTAGGGGGCCGAAAAAAGCTTACTGCCAAAGAGCATAAATACGGCAGAAACACTGTTTAACAGCAACCTATGAGGTGCCGTAAGGGACATTATTACTGAAACGCTCTCACACACACAACTGAAACGCTCTCACACACACACTACTGAAATTTTAGCTCTCACACACACACACTACTGAAATTTTAGCTCTCACACACACACACAACTGAAACGCTCTCACACACACACACAACTGAAACGCTCTCACACACACACACAACTGAAACGCTCTCACACACACTACTGAAACGCTCTCACACACACTACTGAAAAACCAAGTCATTTCAGTTGAACAGGAAGGCGTTTCAGTTAAACAGGAAGGCGTTTCAGTTAAACAGGAAGGCGTTTCAGTTGAACAGGAAGGCGTTTCAGTTAAACAGGAAGGTGTTTCAGTTAAACAGGAAGGTGTTTCAGTTAAACAGGAAGGCGTTTCAGTTGAACAGGAAGTTAATTCTTGACAAGGAAACTGAAGGAAAAAGTGTTAGATTTCAAACAAACCACTACACAGATGTCTACTCAGCAACCTGTTAGTTAGGGGTGGGTTTTTGTAATCGATTTATTGATTAAAATGGATTCTGGCTTGGATAATGTGAAATCGATTCATTAAAATCTTGAATCGATTTTTTAATATAAATTTATTTTGCCCGAAATGCCAGAATCTCTGGTGAAACCTCACAAAATTTCAACAACCACCAAACAGCTAAGACAGTAAATGAGAGCAGGTACACGGCTTCTGCACAAAGACGTAAACACACAGCGCGGACCCGCGGATCAGAATCAGTGAGATGTCGCCTTTCTCACCCGACAGCACGGACACGGTCGGGGCTGAAAGCCGACAGCTCGCTGACTCTGATCTGTCGGCAGGTCCGTGCTTTGTTTTCACGCCGTTTTTGCGCCGATTCTAAAGCTGTTAGTTTTATCTCTCTCCAAACAATATTGACTGAACCAGCAGCAAAAGAAGATCCAAACTGCGCTTCACATAAACATCGTCATGAATTCCCTCACTGTTTTGCTTCCACCACAATAAAATCGCACGTCATGCACAGCCCTCTCTCTCTCTTTCTCTCTCTCTGTACTTCAAGAACAGTTTCCCGTTTAAAAATCTGTTTTCTGCATTATTCGCTTGCTTGTTAGGCACAAGTCTACTGTTGTTTACAGCGCAGTCGGCCGCTGGTTTTTTTTTTTTTTTTTTCATTTTACATACTTCCGAAAAGAAAACCTAATTTCTGCCGTTCAATACTGAATAAATTTAAACTTTTTAAAATTATGCAAAATGCAAAACGTTAGCCGTGTCTCTAATAAAACCGCTGTAACGTCAGAGGTAACGTTCATATGTTGATTAATGGTTTTCTTTCGTTTTTGATGTACTGCAGAATATTTTTTATAAAATCCCAGGCCAGGAAAACCACCTTCATGTTTTTATGTGTTTTATCTTCAGCTACTTTGACACAAAGGCATCTGCTGTGATGCTCACACCTTTGATAAAGTCTTGCGTGTGTCAGCTTCCTTTTTTTAAATACAAAAATATGTAAATGTACTGATCTGAATTATAATATTTCTGACTGTCAAAATTCCCCATAATCAAATCGAATTGAATTGAATCGAATCGTGGAACAAATCGATTCTGGACCTTAGTGAGACAGCTGCATTACTTAACAATATATTAGCCTCAGCATAAGTCAAAATTTAGAATAGCGGGAGACGTGCATTATCCTGGTTATTTTTTAGAAAGCGTTTCAGTAGTGTGTGTGAGAGCGTTTCAGTAATAATGTCCCTTACGGCACCTCATAGCAACCAGCCTTTGTTTCTGTTACACAGTAACATTCGCACATCAATATAAACCTATATACATCGACATGTACAAGTTAAGTAACAACATTCACACCAGAAACCATAAAAATGCCACATCCTTTCATTACAGAACTTACCCTCACAGTGCAAACGCGCCTTAGCAGCTTCTAAACGCTAGAGTGAGATCCGGTTTCTGGGTTTTCAAAATAAAATACAACAAAATAAATAGTGTGATAAAATTCACACTTAAAATAATTAAGACCAGGTAAGTGCATGTTTTTCAGATGTATTTTTAACTCAGTTACACAGTCAACTCTGTATTCACAAGAAAAGTTGCAATAAACTGGCAGAAGAAATATGCCTTGCATCCTCATACACATCCATGATATGAAAAAGAAAGGGATGTTACTTTTCGAGAATTAAACCTTCTTTTAAAAAGTTCTGCATTGTATCTCTAAACAAAGAACAAAGATATATTTCATTTATCATTATTATTATTATTATTATTATTTTCACAGCAAATTCTCTAAATATTTTTTTTCCCATTCTATTTCTATTTCCCTTTCAATGCTTTAACTAATTAGTCTGACAGTGTATTCTCAAACAGGCGTCCTCTTGTATGATAATGATGGCTGTGTTATCCAAGGAGCACAGTCACATTTCAGGAAAGGAGCAGAGATGATGCTGGAAAAATTCAAGTGGATTTAAAGTACTCTCTTGCGTTTCATTTAGCTTGGACAATGTGAATACCTCCTGTTAGAATTGTCGATGAAATGCTGATGCTTTTCTATCATGCTGCCTTCCCACGGGGAAACTTATAAGCAGCATGTTCACCATGGGCATGAGCCAGCAGCCTACTGCCAGTAACACTTTTATGATGTTTTTTTCCCAGCGCTCAACAAGTGGATGCAGGCAAATTGAGTGTTATTCATGGACACATAACTAAATAACAGGTGCCTTGAGAGATGTTACCATGGTCCTTCACACCAAGGCTTTTGCCAGGAGTACTTCAGCACTGAGTAAGAGACATAATACTAGAAACTGTATTTAATTTAAAAAAAAAAATTTTAAAAAGAAATGGATGTAATAAATGACTCAGTATGATTTATAGCTTTACAGAAAGAATGCTATATATTTTTAGAGAAATTGTGTTTTGCTTTTTATTCATGGTCAGTTTTTTAAATAATAAAATTGAATTACTGCCTTGTGATTGCCTGCCGGCCAAATGTGCATCCATGTTTGTTCAGACTCATATAGTTTATGTAAAATAAAGATTGTGGTTTTAATAGTTTGTCTCCATGCTCTGTCTCCAAGATTCTGCCCCTCTGCTTAGCACCCATCGTAGGCACACACTGGTTTCACATACACCTCATGGTACATCCTGGACATATTGTCAGTGATGTACAGGTGTATATTACATTGTCAGGTACACCAGACACCCTCTCCCTGGAAAATCAACTGGTTTGATCAGGCCCAAATTTGTATCCAGGTAGCATGCTCTGCCACACATCATCCCTCTTGAGTCAGAGCCATCATAGCATTAAATTTAAATGAGAAATACTTTCTATGTGTTTTATGAGGAAGGTAATAATTCTGCATATTTTATAAAACTCTGTGGTATACTTAATTCAATTTAAGAAAAAAAAACAAAACTCTAAATTTGTGTTTCTTTAGAAAAAAAAAACCCCATAGAGTTAAGTTTATTAATATAAAAAACACTCCAAAGAATATCTTTAAAGTGCCTGTAATTGACATTTAAGCAAGACCTGTAACAGTGAAGTTTAGTGCAAGAAGCTTGTGTAGTCTGTATAATCAACACGTGCTACATTGACTCTTGAGGTAGAGCAGGGTTGCTCACTAACATGGAAGATGGTTTAGGCCTTAACACCTCTTCTCTGTATGTCTGTGTTCTTGAAAAAGATACTGAAACTAACCTTATCCCTGATACTAAGGGCAGTACTGTGTGTAGTCACTCCTGCTATCAGTACATGAATGGACGACAGGCTAAGTCAGGGACAACAAAATGTAATTATGATTTATATTTGAACAAACCTGTCCATCATTGACTGATTGTTACCTAAAATGATGGCTTAAGATCAACACTAGAAATGGTTGCTAGTGGCTACAACCTGCATAAACATCAAGCTGGACCTGAGATGAATCGTCTTGATTCATTTTACTGTTATGAACGAGTCCCAATACTCCCAATAATATCATCCAGTTATGTATATTTATCATAAATCCACTAATCTACTGCTGAGTGAAATGCAGATTTTGTGTTGCCAATTCCTAAAAAAATAAACTTTCTGTGGATTTAAACTGGCAACAATGGTAATTTTAGGGGTCAGCCATCTTTAAGAAGTAGCCTCTGAGAAGGAGTAGTTTCTATTCCTTGCATGTCTGGCGTTACTTAGACCCGCCCCTAAGGAGCTCTCTGGGTCCCTTCAGATAACACTGTGACAGGTAAAGTAGGGGAGAACACCAATGGCAAACCTGGAACCACACAATGCACTTCACACAGCAGCCCAGTACACTGCACATCTCCACTACACCTAACTGTCCTTATCTGAATTCTCCAGCCAGCCCTCGGAGGCTTGCAAAACACATATCATGGAATATTCCCTACTGAATTAGAGCGAGTGCATGGGAGTGCACATATGCTTGCAAAGTAACACAAACACCATAAATGCACAGTTGTGTGGTGGTTTACTAATTTGCATTTAGATTTCAAAATTTCATTTTCTCTTATTTTCTTTTAACCCCGTTAGGCCCATCAGCTATTTTATCTTTATATTTTTATTTAGTTTTTGCTCTCAGACTGGAGCAAAATTTGACCCAGCAGGAACCCAGATGATATGCAGGGAAGTGAGTTTAAGCTTGTATAATGTGATCATTTAAACTTTTACCAAACTTGGGATGATTCAAGAAAATGTAACTGCTTCATAAAACTGCAGTATGCAGTAATAAACTGTAATGCTTGTGTAATACTAGATATTAATAACTTGCCTAATGAGATCCTGCTTCACTCAACCTGTGTTACTGCACAGAAGAAAGATAAGTTGCAACAAGATGCAGCTTTGCCAGAACCAGGGTGATTCTACAAACTTCCAGATTACAAATCAAACATTTGTAGGAGATCTGCTTGGCACTGTGCATGCCTGAGATATGCTCAGATCAGTGCAGCTAATTGTAGTTGATCAATTAGATGATCCTCGGCACATTTTGAGGTTGACTATCTTGTTAAAACGTTTACCTCCTCACTACGTATGACACTGGATACTGTAGCTACTGTGAAAAGTAGAGCCTCAATCAGAAGTACTTGACTCTGTGGTATAATTCTCAAACACGTAGCCTAAAGCAGATGACTCGTAAGCTGGAGAGGAAATAGCATGTCACAAATTTAGAGGATCATCATTTAGCCTGGAGAAATAGTTTGCTGCTTTATAAGAAAGCCCTCTCAAAGCCAGAACATCTTACTATTCATCACTGATTGAAGAAAATAAGAACAACCCCAGGTTTCTCTTCAGCTCTGTAGCCAGGCTGACAAAAAGTCAGAACTCTTTTGAGCCAACCATCCCTTTAACGTTAACTAGTAATGGCTACATGAACTTCTTCACAAATAAAAAGAGAAAAGAGAAAAAAAAAATTCATAATCATCTCACAGATGTAATATTATACACTGTAAACCCCAACAGTCTACCTGACTTATAAAGTTTGTGGATATAACAATTGAAATTCCTCACAAAGTTAAAACAACTTAAAACTTTTCTGTTCGGTTAACGATTCAAACAGTTATAATTGTACATGGCTTAGAAGTTAAGAGTAAATACTGCTTTCTTAATTATGATTTTTGAGTAAATGTTTTTTTTCCGAGCTCCGCATGTGTACGTCATGACGTTTTCTCTCTAACCTGAACGACGTTGACAGAAAATTCTGTTCAATATGGCTGCCCTTCTCGAGCGACTGGAGAACACATTTGGAGAAACTTGTAAGTAAAACGGAACCTTCGTTATGTTTATTTTTTCCGTAAAAAAGCAAGTATATTAATATGTTGCAGCCAATAACTTGTTTTCGAATGCGCTGTTGTGTTAAAAAGCACAGACCCAGGTGGTGAATAGTTGTTCGCTGTTGTTCGCGCTCTTTTTCAAACATAGATTATGTCGTCAGTTTTACAGTTTTAACCGATTAAAACAGTTTTACGAATCACACATAAAGAAAGGGTCTTAGTGATATTTTAACGACCCCTTGCCAACGCAAGAAAGTTGGCGTTTTTACAACAGCAGCCTCATTGTTCGGCAGGTTTTTTTCCCCTTCTCATTAGCATCATTCAAAAGTGACTTAGCTAGCAGTGGCAACTTCTATCTAAAACAATTGAAATATAGCAAGGTGTTGTATATTTAGTGTGCTAATAAGGTTTTCAATATTTTTATTTTTTCTTCCAAGGCTGAAGACCGAAGAAAAAAAATTCAGACTGCAATTAATTTCAGGTGGAGACAGTAAACACAGGTGAGTTGAAAGATCTATTGAAGAGACCTTTCTTCATGGCCATTAAAACATTTTTAGGTTAAAAGACCTGTGTCATGAATCGCTGTGCGGCAGGCAGGAGTTGGACCCAAAATGCAGGACTCAGACTCAGGGGATGAACTCAAAAATCACAGCTTTAATTGCTGGTCACAGAAAACGAGCATACAAAACTAAACTGGGAAAATATAAACTCACACCTTGCAGAGAGGCACACGAGGAGGCACACGAGGGAACACACAGCTTGAGGGACGACACAGCACTGACTCAGAGAAACACAGGGTTTAAATACAAAGTGAAGTAACGAGGGGAATGAGACACAGAAGGAGAGCACAGCTGGGAGAAATCAGAACTGACGAGACAAGGGAGCAAAGTAGGATACACTCACATGAGACACAGACCTTCAAAGTAAAACAGGAATTAGCACAGATGCAAACTAGACTAGGGGAGACAGAGCAACTAAGAAACACAGAGGGCAGCTACCAAATACTCAGAACTAAACAGAATACAAGAACACCAAACTAAGACACTACACTAAAGAACAAGCTGGGACAACAAAGAGAACTAAGAACATAATACAAAAAACTCAGAGGCACAAGAAACTCAAAACACTGGGTCACTGACCCAGGACCGTGACAACCTGTTTTTTTTTTTAAATCATGCCCTGGCTTTGTCACACTGAATCATGTTGAAAAGATCTATTTTCATGGCTCCCCCCATTACCATTTCCTTGTATTTCTTTCTACCAGTCTATTTTATTTTGTGACATTAACATCTTAAATGTACCCCTAATTATTAATAGGTGTGTTAGTATTTATAATGCTTTTTTTTTTTTATCATGTGCAGCTCTACCAAGGGTCAGTGGCACAGTTCACCTTTTGTGGTAAGTTATAACATTTCATATGTGGTCACATAAGTAAGTTGTTTCATCAGTTGTTCAGTTCTTATAAAATGTTGTATAATTGTACCAAATCACTGAGGATACATCCAATGTGTAAATCACAATCAACAATTTTACTGTGATATTCGCTCTTGTTTAGAGAATCTCCATTATCTTTGTTACTGAGTTTCCATTTTTGTAGGGCCAAATTTGTATTAAAAATTAATATTTTCATATGATGTGAAATGACTCAATCATTTCTAATTTTTAGAAGAAACCATTCGTTAAGTCCCTTAAGGTGAAGATTTCATATATTGATAATGATAAAATTAACACAAATTAAAAGTTTCACTGATAAACACACAATTTTTCCTTGCTTTGAACCCCATGTTCTATATAGATTACAGCTCTGATCTGGAGAACACTATTTTAAAATACTGTGGTGAAAGCCGACTAGGTGATGCGTGATATTCCCAGATTTGCAGATGCATTTGCTTTATTGTTTGGCTTGATCTATGCTCTGCATTTAGACTACCCCAGGAAGCTGGTTCACACATTTGCCTCTGTCCAAAATATCTTCATGGGGCTTGATGACGGCAAACCCCTGAAACCCCTGGCTACATGCTCTTAAGGAATATAAGGCAATGTTTGTTAGGACACGCACTCTGTTACTGAGCCCTTTGTTTAAAGCACTTTAAGCACTTTAAGTTTACTACAGGCTTTGGGTGGATTTAACTCCATCAGTTTACCTAATTTTCCTATACTTGACTGCCCTATCTGGTTATTTGGAAGCTGATCGTCTTTGTACCCATTTTAAAAAATTGTTTTTCATTTCTATTTAAAAAAAGTGATTAGTATTTGACTTTTTGTTTTGCATTTTTGTGTATTTTGAGAAAGATGCAATTAGGACTGATGTCGTCCTTTGTGATTTTATAAAAAGATAAATGTTCTACACAGAATTTATAATGCTCACTTTATGGTGCCAATGTCCATGTTAGTTGTTTTATAAAAACATTTGTGATGTTTTTAAATTTTCATGAAAAAATGTTAAATAAACAAAATGTATTGAGTACCCCCATACTTAGAAGATATGAGTTTGTGTACTTAAATCTTTTGAGGTAATCAGTTTCCACAAAAGTTTTAAGTTCAGTCAACTTGTTCGGGTTTACAGTGTATACAGCTACTTTCAGTACCACTGATATTCATTTAGTCTTTTTCTCCAACTGATCTTTCTGAGTTAACTTCAGTAATTACTTCCTCCAAACCATCAACGTGTCTTTTAGACCCCATTCCTACAAAACTGCTCAAAGAAGTCCTGCCATTAATTAATTATTCGATCTTAAATATGATCAACCTTTCTCTAATAATCTGCTATGTACCACAGATCTTCAAGCTGGCTGTAGTTAAACCTTTACTTAAAAAGCCATCTCTAGACCCAGCAGTCTTAGTTAATTATAGGCCAATCTCCAACCTTTCCTTCATATCAAAAATCCTTGAAAGAGTAGTTGTCAAACAGCTAACAGATCATCTGCAGAGGAATGGCTTATTTCAGTCAGGTTTCAGAGCTCATCACAGCACAGAAACAGCTTTAGTGAAGGTTACAAATGATCTTCTTATGGCCTCTGACAGTGGACTCATCTCTGTGCTTGTCCTGCTAGACCTTGTCCTGCAGCATTCGTTACTGTTGTCCATAATATTCTATTAGAGCAATTAGAGCATGCTGTAGGTATTACAGGTACTGTGCTGCAGTGGTTTGTATCATATCTATCTAACAGACTCCAATTTGTTCTTGTAAATGCAGAGTCTTCTTCACACCCTGAGATTAATTATGGAGTTCTACAGGGTTCAGTGCTAGGACCAATTCTGTTTACATTATACATGCTTCCCTTAGGCAGTATCATCAGAAGGTATAGTAAACATTTTCACTACTATGCAGATGACCCACAACTTTATCTATCCATCTATCAACTGAGGAATGTCTTAAAGACATAAAGATTTGGATAGCCTGCAATTTTCTGCTTCAGATGAAACTGAGGTTATTGTACTTGGCCCAGAAAATCTTAGATATGGTGTGTGCGTGTGTGTGTGCGTGTGTTTGATTGGGGGGGGGGGGGGGTCAGCTGAGTCCTTTTTTCCTAAAAGGTCACACTGTGTTATAAACTAATTCAATAACAGTAAATGATGAGCAATCTTTCAGAGTTTCAAAGATGTCTCAGTAGCAAGAACCAAGACAAAATCTGACTATTTTTTGGTTCTCACTCTCGCTTGTTTATGCAGATGCACTCCAGCCATGGTTAGAAGTATGAGCAGTACCATACTGCATATTTTGGTCTCCCACAAAGACTGCAATGCTCTGCTACATCCCGACAGCCAGAAGTTTGATCCCCTGACCTGCACACCATGCCACCAGCTATGCACAGCTATGGATGAAATCCTGCAACAAATTGTGGTCATGACACACCTGTATGGGAAACACTCAGTGGCTTATGTGAAGACAGAGGAACTGCAGGCTTATGCAGAGATGTTCATTTTGGACGGTATTTACAGGTTAAAAAATTAATCAATTCAAATCTGCAGGATGCTGCTACAAGCCTGTCTCATCAGCAAATGTAAGGGCAGTATGACTTTTGCACAGACAGAAAGAGATGCGCTGGCAGCGCCATGTGGGAAACTTACATGCAAAAACCACAGTCCCTCTTCTTTAAAATGCAAAAAAACCATCATTAATATTTCATAATTATATTTCATTTGAAGTGGAAAAAAAATATTACTTCATAATACTTTTACAGCCATTTGTGGGAAGGTGGCATTATTTTTGTTAGGATGAATGTTTTAGTAAAATAATCTGACACTGTATGAAAATAATAAATCAGTTTTCTTGCCAATTATTGACCCATTTTAGCACCTAATAAAAATATTCTTTGAAATGTATTTTATGCAAATTATTTTTGTTTTTTGTTGGGTTTTCTTTCTTTCTATATGTAAACATACTGGCCTTAAATGGGGCTAAAAATCCAAAAAATATAATTTATATAATATTTTAGTTCAGGCTGAATTAGTTTTAAAATACTGCATCATTTAAAGTACAAAAAATATTACTCGATAATTATTTTACAGCAGCTACCATTTTGTGTCCTTGGGATCACTAGTGATATTTTTTTTTAAAAAATCTGACAAAAAAAATGCATGCAAGTCAAGTCACTGCCAATCATTAACTTATCTGTGGGCCTAATAAAAATACAAATATAATCAAACACTCCTTGCATTGTATTTTAATTTCTCTAAAATGTATTTTAGAGAAATTATTTTTGTTTTTGTTTTTCTATAAAAATCAGTGGCATTATGTAAATATGCCATCTCTTAAAGGGTTAAAATAATATATACATATATATATATATAGATATATATATATATAGATAGCAGCTGGATAGCGTAGTGGTTAAACTACACGCCTTTGGAACAGAGGATCGCAAGTTCAATTCCTGCCTGGGGCGTCTGTATCCAGTAAGGGTCCTAAGGCTAGACCCCCTATGCTAAGCAAGCGTACCGCAGACATGAGCGAGACAGATAAATATGAAGGCATGCCGGCTCGGACGTCGCCCGGATCAACAAGGTCCGCGTCAGGTGTTGAGGAAACAGGGCACCCTGACGAAAAGTGGGCTACTGGAACAAGAAGGCATCGGTGGGCAAGAGACGAAAACAGGGCGTTGTTGGAATGCTACTACGCAAGTAACCCCGGCGGAAGGGGCTACATGAATAGGATGAGGGACCTATGGATTCTTCGATACCCAACATCCACAATGACGGTGAAACAACTAGTAGCTCAGTGTTCCAACATTCGAAAGAAGGGACTGCTCTCACAGCTAGAGATTGACGAGGTACAACACAAATGCTACGGCAAGGAGGAGTCAGGACGCCAGGTCAGGGGGGAGATATCATCACCCCCACCCAAGATTGGGTACATAGCCCCAAGTGCGATAGGAGAAGGATCGTTGAGTGCGAGAGGAACTGACCTGAAAAATAGGATCATGGCCAAGCTTGAAACCTGGATCCCCCGTAGCCGGTTACCAAGATTACGTGAAGTACCCTCAGAAGGTCTGCTAGATGATGTTAATGCAGCACTACGGGCAATACCTACAACCACGATTACCGACACTAACAAGCTGATCTACAATACGGCAGCAGTGATCAGTGAGATGCTTGGCTACAAGTTGAACAGCCACAAGGGGCAGTACCCTCCATGGAGAAGGAGGCTAGAGGGCAAGATCAAAGTAGCACGGAGGGAGGTTAGCCAACTAACGGAGTTGCAGAAAGGTGCGACAAATAAGGTGCCTAAGAAATACAGCAAGCTGTCCATACCTGAGGCCTTGGAAACTGCCAAGCAAAGACTCACAGCCTTGGCCAGCCGCTTGAGGAGGTACACCAGAGAGATAGAAGGCAGGAGAATAAACCAGCTGTTCTCCACAGAACCAGCAAAGGTGTACTCTCAGTGGCAAGGGAACAATAAGAGAACAGCACCACCAAGGCTGGAGACGGAGCAATACTGGAAGAGCATATGGGAGAAGGATGCAACCCATGACGGCAATGCTCAGTGGCTAGTGGATCTGAGGGCAGACCACAGCGACCTCCCTGAACAGGGTCCAGTAACCATCACAGTGGCAGATATCCAAGAAAGGGTCTCCAGTATGAAGAGTTGGACAGCACCAGGGCCCGACATGGTTCACGCCTACTGGCTGAAGAAGCTGACTGCACTCCACGAGCGTCTGGCAGCACAAATGAACCAGCTGCTAGTTAACGAGAGACACCCGGAATGGCTAACTGAAGGCCGGATGGTCCTGATCCCCAAGGACCCCAAGAAGGGACCGGTCCCCTCCAACTACCGACCAATAACCTGCCTCAGTACTACATGGAAGCTCCTGTCAGGCATCATATCGGCTAAGATGAACAGGCACATGGGTCAATACATGAGCGGGACACAGAAAGGAATTGGCAAGAATACCAGAGGTGCAAAACACCAGCTACTGGTAGACAGAACAATCAGCCGAGACTGCAAGACCAGACTGACCAACCTGTGCACTGCCTGGATTGATTACAAGAAGGCCTATGACTCAATGCCCCACAGCTGGATACTGGAATGCCTAGAATTGTACAAGATCAATGGGACCCTAAGAGCCTTCATCAGGAACTCAATGGGGATGTGGCGTACAACACTAGAGGCCAACTCCAAGCCCATAGCACAAGTTACCATCAAGTGCGGGATCTACCAAGGAGATGCTCTGTCCCCACTGCTGTTCTGCATAGGCCTGAACCCCCTCAGTGAGATCATTAACAAGACTGGCTACGGATACCGACTACGGAACGGAGCAGTTGTCAGCCACCTCCTGTACATGGATGACATCAAGCTGTATGCCAAGAGTGAACGAGACATCGATTCACTGATCCACACTACCAGGCTATACAGCAATGACATTGGAATGTCGTTCGGACTGGAGAAGTGTAGTCGGATGGTAACAAAGAGAGGGAAGGTAGTCAGAACTGAGGGGATTGAACTACCAGAAGGCAACATTGCAGACATAGAGGACAGTTACAAGTACCTGGGGATCCCGCAGGCAAATGGGAACCATGAAGAGGCCGCTAGAAAGGCTGCAACCACCAAGTACCTGCAGAGGGTCAGGCAAGTCCTGAGGAGTCAGCTGAATGGTAAGAACAAGATCCGGGCCATCAACACATACGCCCTGCCCGTGATCAGGTACCCTGCTGGGGTAATAGGCTGGCCAAAGGAGGAGATAGAAGCCACTGACATAAAGACAAGAAAGCTCCTGACCATGCATGGAGGGTTTCACCCCAAGTCCAGCACCCTGAGGCTGTACGCTAAGCGGAAGGAAGGGGGCCGGGGACTGGTGAGTGTCAGCACCACAGTCCAGGATGAGACAAGGAACATCCAAGAATACATTGGGAAGATGGCCCCAACTGACCGAGTGCTCAGTGAATACCTCAGGCAGCAGAAACCCAAGAAAGAGGAGGGAGACGAGGAACCATCATGGAAGGACAGGCCCCTGCACGGTATGTACCACCGGCAGATAGAGGAGGTGGCTGATATCCAGAAATCCTACCAGTGGCTGGACAAAGCTGGACTGAAAGACAGCACAGAGGCACTAATCATGGCAGCACAAGAACAAGCTCTGAGTACAAGATCCATAGAGGCTGGGGTCTATCACACCAGGCAAGACCCCAGGTGCAGGCTGTGTAAAGATGCCCCAGAGACAATCCAGCACATAACAGCAGGGTGCAAGATGCTAGCAGGCAAGGCATACATGGAACGCCATAACCAAGTGGCCGGCATAGTGTACAGGAACATCTGTGCCGAGTATAACCTAGAAGTCCCGAGGTCAAAATGGGAGATGCCCCCAAGGGTGGTGGAGAATGACCGAGCTAAGATCCTGTGGGACTTCCAGATACAGACGGACAAAATGGTGGTGGCTAACCAACCGGACATAGTGGTGGTAGACAAACAGAAGAAGACGGCCGTAGTGATCGATGTAGCGGTTCCGAATGACAGCAATATCAGGAAGAAGGAACACGAGAAGCTGGAGAAATACCAAGGGCTCAGAGAAGAGCTCGAGAGGATGTGGAGGGTGAAGGTAACGGTGGTCCCCGTGGTAATCGGAGCACTAGGTGCGGTGACTCCCAAGCTAGGCGAGTGGCTCCAGCAGATCCCGGGAATAACATCGGAGATCTCTGTCCAGAAGAGCGCAGTCCTGGGAACAGCTAAGATACTGCGCAGGACCCTCAAGCTCCCAGGCCTCTGGTAGAGGACCCGAGCTTGAAGGATAAACCGCCCGCAGGGGCGTGCTGGGTGTTTATATACACATATATATATATACACATATATATATAGGCTGAAGTAGTTTGAGTCATTTAAAGTGAAATAAATAACTATATTATATTTTTACAACAGCTTTGGGGCATTTTGTGGCCTAAAAAGTAGTTATTGTCAGAGTCAAAAGGATCATCTAAGGGTTCATTTGGAATATTCCCTGTATTCCCTGTCCTATTTTAATCTTCTGGTGATTCAACAAATACTGTGCCACCATAAGAAATATGTTGTATATCCCAGTGCTGTATCAGGGCTTTAAAAGATTTTGACTTCAAACACAGACTCTCAAATAAAAGGATACATATAAACTTCCATCCATCCATCCATTCACTTCCACTTATTCTTTCCAGGATCGCGGGAGCCCATCCCAGCTTTCATAGGGCGAAAGGCGGGGTACACCCTAAAAATAGAGTGAACAAGATTGGATTTCTTCATTAGCTAGACTGAAATATGACTAAAAATGAATGATGATTTTTCTGCTACATATACATAAGTAAATCAGTGTTTTCCAAATACAGTAGCCTTGATAATGTAATAGGGAAAAAACATCACAAGGTTGTGTGCCAAAAATCAGAACTAACTAAACACGACTTTAAACAAGAAGTAATAACTGAAAAGGAAGATACATTGTGCCTTACCAGCACCAAGTTTTTCTATCAACATACAAGATGTTGTGTTATCATGGCTTTATGATTAGAGGCTTTTTTTAAACAATACCAAGACTTCTTGCTAACATTTTATTTATTTTGCTCTATTAAAATTGATGACAAAAAAGTTCAAATAAACTGCCTCTTGATTATTTTACAGAAATTTAAATCAGGGACCTTTCATATATTTAAAAAGCATTCGCTTTGAATGAAGTCAGACACACTCCTGACAGTAAATCTTCCTGGTTCAAAGAAGCAACTGTGTTGCAGAGATCCAAGTCTTTCAGATGATAGAACAGTTCCACAGATCCATGCCTGCAGGCTGGGATAATTCCAGTGCCGATTGAAATCTTTGACTCAAATCCTGGCCCTGTTTGAAGATGCATGCCCTCTCACTGTGCTCGCATTTTCTCTGGGTTGCAGGTGTCTGGTCATGATACCACCCTAGGAAGGAGAAACCGATAAAGTTAACTATTAGCCACAATTTGATTGAACTGTCAACCTCAACTTGCTCTTGCTGTCTCTCACTTGCTCCCCCTCTCTTTTTTGACAAAGAAGAACAGACTCTTGCTGTAATGGCCTTGGGGATTTAATAAAAAAAAGACATTTCCTGCATCTGATATATATATATATATATATATAAAACGTGTGTGTGTGTGTGTGTGTGTGTGTGTGTGTGTGTGTGTGTGTGTGTGTGTGTGTGTGTGTAGAGATTTAGGAGGATTGCTGTTCATCAGCAACAATAATGTCTGTCTTTTGTCCATAACCCCTCAAGAATTTTTAATGGTTGAAAAAAGGTACTATTATAGATAGCGTTTTAAGTGAAGAAATAGTGAACTGTGCTGAAGAAGAACAGAAACGCATACTGACTGATGTACGGTGTTTGCAAAAGTAAAGCCTACCCTTAACAATTTACACTTTACATATTGCAGTGCTGAATGGAGCTTAGGCCATCAGAAGATCAAAGCCAGTTTTCTCACAGTAGAGCTTGAATGTCCTTTTAACTCCATCCAACAGACCACATGACAAATAATGTTCCTTTCAAGGAAAAAAAAAACATTGGAAGGACTTTAAACCTCTGGAAAGTTCTTTCAGGCATTTGGTTCCTTCTGATGCTCAACAGCTTTTCGGTGCTTCCCGAGTCTGTTTATAAATGTATCTGTGCACATGAACAGGTAGTTTTGACACGGCTACGTAAGGCAGAGTACTCGGGGTTACATACATAGCTAAACACTCCAGTACTACTGCAGATCTAATGGAAGACAGCTCTATTCATCTTTATTCCCAGTTCTGATCTGGTGCACTTTTTTCCATCCTTTTATCCATAAATATCACAGTAAATATGTAATCCTGCTGTGAGGCAATTGATTTTTACAATCTGTGCAGCTTCTTGTAGAATCATCCAAAGTACAAAGCAAAACTGGAAAGCCATTAGTGATTTATTTCATGCAATACACACATGCATAGAAAGCCACACTATTGCAGTATTAAAGGCAGCTGTCTGATGTACAGATTGAAACTCAGTAACTAAAATGTCTTTCAAATTGCTTTATTTATGCAGTTTTGAAAATCCAATTGGGCGTTGAACTCAAAAGAACAGAAAACCTCAAATTTAAAATTCAGTCTACCAAAAATGCTAGCAAATGCACCTCAGTAAGGAGGACACCTTAAAAACAAGTTTTCAAAATAAAGCACAGCCTTGGGTACCATAGAATTTCAATCCAATTGAATGCTACAGATTTAAACTAATATTACCCTGAGATTGTTATACATATATGTTATACACAAGGTGCAAATGTTGATATCTAGGTGAGCTTCTCACAGCTAATCTGTAGGATGTGCAGGAGAAGAACACAGAGCATCATATACCATCAGAGTCATACCCATACTGCAATATTAAAGTCACTGTTACTGAGGCACATGCATAAATGTGCATATCACACCAGGGGCTACAGATCTTTATGAAACCCAATATTTCATATTGAAAGACTGCAGCATTTTGACACAATTTTCAACATGTATTTAACGTGTAGTTCTGATACTACAGACACATTAAAAAAAACCTATACCAGGGCTTGCAAAATCGCTAGCCCGACGTCCCGGGGCTAGCGATTTTTCCAGTCGGGCTACCAAAATCTATCTCTGCCCTGCCCGTCGGGCTATTGTAGGAAGGAAAAATATATGTCAATGCTTTTGCATTCTTTCGGAAATGTAGCTGGGTAATTATGTCATTGGCATCGGTGAGCCACTGTCAATATGTGACATATTGAAATCACGTTTGAATTTGCGCTTGTTTTTTGCTTTCACTTTGCAATCGCACGAACTGTGTATAGAGAGCGACAGCACTGATCTGTGAGTGATGATAATTTGCGCACCAATTCCTCTGACATCGTCTTATCAATCGTTAGCTTACTACGCAAACATGGCAAGTGAAATCTCCCGCAGCAAGCTTAAACATATGAGAGGTTGATCGCGCAGGGAATCGCTGACCGTTATGTGTGTGTGTAAAAGCAGCAAGATACATATTTTAGTTCTGCTGAGCCAAATAAGACAGGTCAGGGTGAAGAAGTGACAGCCAAAGAAAAGCTTACCACAAAACGGAGAAGTTATGACAAATCAGACTATAAGGCAAAAAGAAAGTGCAGCTTTATGGTTTCATGGACAAAAGAATTTCTGTGGCTGCGATATGACGAGCTATATAACCGGGGCTGCACATAAGTGGTCCGCAGGTGCGCATTCGCTGTCAAAATAAATAAAAAAACGCGCACAAGATATGAAGTTGAAACGCGTGTTTGCATACATAAGATTTTCTGGAGGAGGACAGACATTTGTTTAGAACTCTTAAAGATGTCGAAGAAGCAAGCTCCTTTAAGCAATTACTTTGGTCTTCCTCCACCTCCAAACAAATGTCAGAAGGAGTCCGAACCACAAAAGAAGCACGTATTCTCGGAAAAGTGGTTGCAGGAGGTGAGCTGGCTTCAAACAAATGATGAATGCACAGAGATGTGGTGCGGAATGTGCCGTGAAAATCCCACTCTAGCGCACAAAAACAGTGCTTTTTATATGGACGCAAACACGCGTTGCAACTTCTTATCTGGTGCGCGTCTTTTATTTTGACAGCGAATGCGCACATGCGGACCACTTATGTGCACCCGTGTAAATAACATAATGTTCTGCCGGGTGTGTTGTTGGTTTTCTCTCGATTTCTGAGTCGACAAGCGCCTTTGTTACTGGGACCAGTCATTTTAAGAAAGGCCCCCATTAGAACCCATGAGAAATGCAAGAAATGCATTATTGCTCAGTCTGCAATATCTTTCCCAGAACAAACACCAATTGCAAATAACATACTAAAAATAAACCTGAAAAATCTGTTTAGAACAGCGTACCATGTTGCAAAGAGTGAACTACCACTGGCACAATTTAGCAGTCTTTGCAAACTTCAAAAAGCAAATGGCCTCGATCTTGGTTCCACTTGTCTCTTACCCGTGACTTCGGTGGAAATTTCAAATTCAGGATCTGACACAGACTGATTCAAGTCCTACACAGTTCTTACAAATTCATAGAAATTTCTGTTCAATTAGAACCAAGTATTTGAGTTGATGATTGTAATTTTTATACAATGTTGTAATTTGTTTTTCAACAATTTTTTGATTAATGTTTTGTTTCCTTTACAATATTATACATTAAAGTATAATATTGTAAAGGAAACAAAACATCAATCAAAAAATTGCTCTCTTTTTTTATTCGGGCTACTTACATTTATTTTGGGCTAGCAAAAACTGAAGAGTCCCTGCCCGAAGGGCTACCAGGGATTTTGAAATTTTGAGAGCCCTGTATACATACAGCTTTTTATATGTATACATATACATATATAGATAGCTGCTTGTGTACTGCACTGCTGAGAAAGAGCACACAGAGACAACTGCATATAAATATGTGATATGTAAATGTGATGAATATAATAAGGTTAGACTGAAAATTAACTGTAACTGTACCTTTCAGTTGCAAAACTGACGCTGTGTCTATTTTTAATGTCACAAGAGAATTTTGCACAGACAGGCCTTTAAAAACTATGTGTTTAGGACTTGTTTTTGTAAATACACTTTTTACATGTATGTTCTTGATAACATTCTTGTTTTTATTTGTTTTTCTTAGTTAATTTTTATAGCTGTCACACAGGTTTTTTTGTTTGTTTGTTTGTTTTTTTTGGGGGGGGGGGGTTGTTTGTGTTTTTGTTTTTTTGTTTGTTTTTTGTTTAATTTTACTTCAATCAAAGGTCTTTTCCTTCAATGTTACAGCACATGTTATACCATACATGTTTATTCACATATTGTATAGTTATTACCACTGGGGCAAATGAACTCCTGTTGAGCATACCCAAGCTGTTGTCTCTCACTAGACATACCATAATGGGCTTTCTGAATGTGTTGTCCTCTTGAGATCATCTAATTTTTGATGTATTCTAAAAGAGTAATGCTATGCCATCTGTTATGAGCCTTATGTAGTCCTTCTGACTTCTCCAGAGGATTCATGGTGTGTTTATGATATATAATACAGAAGAGCTAGAGCACTGAAGTCATTTATGTTATTTTTCTTGTTTGCTTTCAGTGATCTGAAATAATTGTCTATTTTTATTTAATAGTTAAGCTTTATACAATCACAGATGAAGGGACACAGGCTTTTAATTATAGTTGGCAGATAATACTTGGACTTTTTCAGAAGGTTTTCTTTCCTGCACAAAAATGTAAATTTTTAGATGTACAGTAGTACAACTTTTGACCCAAAAATAGTCTTGGGGAAAAAGTTCCTGAACGTATGATAGAAAGGTGTCAGAATATATAGTGCATCAAAGCTTGAGAGCCCATGCTGACCCTTGTCAATCACCAAACGCACCAAAAGAACAGTGGGCAGATCACTGTCCAAATGGGACCACACAGTAATGGAAAAAGAGTGCCTTGATTTAATAAGATAGGTTTTCTTTAAGTCATGTGGATGTGGATGTATCCACACCCTGAAGATATGGCAGCAGTATGCACTAAGTAAGCTTGTAGGAAGAAAGCTGTGTGATGCTCTGGAATATGTTCTTCTGTGGAACCTAGGGTTTTTCCATTCATGCGGATGTCATCTCCATAAGTACCACCGACCTAAACTATGCAAAAGGCCATATACACCCTTTCATGTCAACAGTATTCCTTAATGGCAGTGGCTTCTTTCGGCAGAATAATATGTGCAAGCTGTACAGAAGGGTTAAAATCATTTTGCACACCCCTAGGTTCATGACTATTATTAATGATGGCTTTGATGTTTAGTTTAATTCAGGAAGGGTTCCACGAAATAACTTTTCTTTATGGATTAAAATGCCAATATAACTGTAACAGAATTTTTGCTTGGGCTAAAAAAATATTAAGAATTATTTTTAAAAGTTGGTCATACAAGGTATGACCAACTAGCAGTCTGAAATAATTTAAGATTCCAAATTAAACAGATTTTATTTTAGAAGCTTCAACTTGAAAATGTTTGACTGATAATAACTAGACTTAAGTATCAAGAATACTTCACTGTAGCCATAAAACAATAGTTGCCAATTTAATGGGTGATTTCATATGTCTACTCACAGTTATGTTTACTAAATTTGAACTGAAGTGTTGTGTATCCTTTTTAACACCACTGGTTAAGTTCAGTTATTAGTGAGATGTGGATCTGAGTGATAATCCTTATTTGTTAGTGGCATGCACTAGCAATCTGGTCAGGTTGTGCCCCTACAGTTAATGTTTAAATAAGGGGTTAAGAAAACATGTGAAAAGCCAGGTGTGTACAATGGTATTAATATAGCATGTTTGCAATGTGCCAAATCATTTCAAAATGTCACACACCTATTGGGTGACTGTCATCAGTGCTTTTCGCTGTTGGCGACCATTCTCTTTTGTTTCAATTTGTTCAGATGAAAATTGGACTGTTTGTTATTCAACTGTTATCAGCAGCAGGTGTTGTAGCTTCCTCACCCAACCTGCTAAATTCAAGTTGGGTATGGTTCCAAATCCATGTATTTAAGACTGATTTCTGATGGAAAAGGTTTTATGCCAACTCAAGTAACACGGTCTTCACCATGCTATTCTCTTGTCAGCTTCACACTGGCTATGTGTGAGTCTGTATGTATTTGTTGGTTGAGGTTGGAGAAACTATTGTGTTGACATAAATGAGGGCAGGGTGGGGTTCTACTGGTAAAGAAGCCTGTATGGTGGTCTGACTGAACTTTGACATGGCCATACACACTACGTAATTGAATGCTAGAAACGTTTTACTATAGTACCGAATAGTTTACCACTGCACTCAACCGTTTCTATATAAAACAGAATATACATTGTGTGCAGAGTTTTGAATTAAAAATGTATATAAAAGCATTAACAGGATAGAAAGATTATTGAAGGACATACTGCTTGCTTCAATCAACTCATACAGCAGTATGTTCACAGACTATCTAGACCCATTTTATTGTAAGAGATAACAGCTTGGTAATATGTATATTTGTAGAAGTTTGATACATTTGCAAAACTTCATAAATGAGCACGACCCTCCAAAACCCTGCATATGTTTAGTTTAACATGTTAAAATGATTTTGAGGTTGAAAGTTCCCATGGGTGTATTGTTGGAAGAAGTTGGAAGAAATCTGAGCCTGAGGGTGGAAATTATTCTCCCTTTTCACTAAAGGAATTTTATCAGACTTGACCAGCAATCTGTGCTATAATTGGCTGCAAGATACAAACAAACTCAAACAGTCTTCATGGGCCTTACTTGGTAAGTGTATCCAGAGGCTGTATTAAAATCCACATACCAGTCAGTATTGTGTCAGTTGGATACGGTGAAGCCAATATGAAATGTTATATATCCAGTACTTCCAACAACCATTTTGAGATTCATCTGATTGGACATGCTGCACATGCATGCCCTGATAAAGAACAGCCCTTCAGCTCACAGAAAATACTCCAGAGAACGTAAAATATGTTATGTTCATATGGTGTTTTAAATTAAGTAAACTTTATTAACATTTTTATTGAAATAATGGCCATATGTAACTGAGATACAACTTGCAGTTTGTGGCTAATCCTGGAAATGTATTTATAGATATATTACGTTTCAAATATACAGGATTGATTGATTGATTGATTGATTGATTGATTGATTGATTGATTGATTGATGTTCAAAATAAATAAACTTGCTCTTGTAATAATACAGCCAGGGAAAATAAGGAAAGCATCATGCAGATTTACATGACTAATAAATTTCAAGTTGTTTTCATTCATCATTTTCATGACACAAAGAGCTGCTGGCAGCTTTATTGTTTATGTTGCACTTTTTTCTGTACCTTGTCCTTCTGCCTTCAGCTTCTTTGGGATGTGAACTTGGTAGATAGCTTTTAGGTTTTGTAAGACTCGGGAAGAAAAAAGAGACAGAAGACAAAAACTGTTGCTTAATAGAACATTACTAACATAAAACTACAGGTTTAAATATTACAAATGAAATAAATTATAAGACAAATCAATTGATTAGCATCGTATATTATGCATTTCTAATTGTGCATTTTTTTATACTTTTGTTATTAATGCTTTTTTTTTCATTTTTAGTTGTTGGAACATAGCTATGTTTTCTTAGCTGATATGCTAAAGAACAAAAATAAGGATAAGGTTTTAAATGTTCCTGTTAAGTTGACTAAGATTAAAATTTATTCGTCAGGTTAAGATGACAATAATGATTCATCCTTAATCACAAAGAAGTTGATGGTTGTCCTGAGAAGCATATCAGATACTAAAGAAGAAGATAGCAGATATTATTTCAAATATTTAGGATTTACAAATGCATTAACCTTCTATGTATTTTGGTTATTATACTTGTATTATTACTTGTATTATTAATAATAATATATTATTATTAATATTGTTTTTAATGTCACACGACATGTCACAGCAATAAAATGAAGAGTAAAAAAGGTTTTGACCTTTGACCTGGTGCTCAAGTAATTGTTTTTCCTAAGAAGCAAAGCTGCCTGGGACACAGCAACAGGAAATGCGCTACTAATCCGACTTCTTCTACTTCTGAATTCTATTTATCTTCGGAACACCAGGTCAGATGTTCCAACACAACTGATTCAAATGTTCATCCTGTTATCAGACAGCCACAGCATTTTATACCCAACTGATCATTTGAATCAGCTATATTGGAGCATGTTGGACCGTAGTCATCAGGGTAACCTCTTTGTTAAACCACTGAGAGCACGGATTGGTTACATAAGTAGTCAGACCATCTTATTCTAATTTACAAGAAGAACATAAGAACTTATTTGGTGGAGGAAAAAAATATAATCAGACTGTAGGATAATTCCCTCTGTCAGTGAGGACAGTTAACTTGATGAAAGTTAACTGTCCTTAACTGAGGAAGAGTACACCCCAGAATCAAAAAAGTAGAATTAAATGTTATAAGATTCAGGGGTACATGTCTATACAGGTTGGCTGTAGCTCAGGAGGTAGAGCAGATCATCTACTTCATAGGTGTCAAACTCTGGCCCGCGGGCCAAATGTAATTAGGCTGCGGGCCAAATCTGGCCCACGGGCCAGAGTTTGATACCTATGAAGTAGATAATCGAAGCCATACCAAATTACTATTAGAGCTGGCCTACTGGTATTATACAGCTAATATGTTTTAGTATTGAGCTTTGCTTGTTCCATATTCAGTTTTTGAGCAAAGCTTGTTTGAGTCCATAAGAAAAGATTCATTCTTAAATCTGGAGGAAGATTTTTTTTTTCAATAAATATTAATGTTAGCCCGCGACTTTGTTCCAGTTTTGAATTTTGACCCACTGTGTATTTGAGTTTGACACCCCTGATCTACTTGGTTGGTGGTTTGATCCCTGGCTCTCTCTAGTCTGCATGCAAAATCATCTCTGAGGCATGAAAGTGTGTGAATTAGTTAGTAAGTACTTAAAAAGCATAGAAGGAAGTGCTTGTGCGAGTGGGTGAATGTTGCATGTTCTATCAAGCAGAGAGAGTAGAGAAGCACTATATAAGAATCAGTCCATTTACCATATGAGGGGACAGAGAAATAGGGAGGAATAAATGCAAAGAAAATTTTATCTTTTTGTAAATTGCATTGGGTACATTAATCAGGTGATAAGCATGTTTAGAATAGATTAACAAAATATTTTCTCTCCGTTATCAACAGGACATGAGCTGTGAATATTATTTGCAGGGAAAAATGGCAGGAGGTGCGAAGGGAATCAGCAGGAAATGGTAATAATAGAGATGTTTTGAGAACTGGTGAAACTCTCATGGGCACTGTGTTTCATTATTGCAGTCATCAGTGTATCCTGATGTGATCTTGTCTTGTAGCTTTGACAAAGCTGAGGCTGAGACTACGCTGAGACTTCTAACTGGGGAATTAAGTTGGGCCTCAGCCCAGTTGTGTGAGAAGAAAGCATAAAAACATAGACCAACAGTTGAATAACAACTATTGGAGAAGGTATAGCAGCGCATGCGTGATGTATGCTTCTGGGTGTTAAAACATAATGTATGTAAAACATACTGAGCTCAGAGACTGACCTAAAGATGTAATGTAGAGAGACAATATTTAGTGGATATGGATAAAGGATGTGGATCATGTGGTTATGTGGAATATCATTATCAGGTGATAACTCTAGGTAGTACATGAAGAGATACCTCAGGAATACCCACTAAAGCAATCAGTCACATAGAAGGCTTTGCTCCAGAATCCAGCTCCCATGAATTCTAAAGTCACTAATGATGGCACATACCATCTGGAAATTATGAAGGCTGAAAACAATGAAGATTACAAAGTACCCCTAATTTATGAGATATGATTGATCACAAATGACAAACTCAATACCTTTCTATTTTTAAATCTCTTTTATACCTTAAAACGTTTTTTTCTGTTGTAAGGGATAGATGGATTACAGATAGATCTTATATATATAATGGTTGTGATCTTAACCATGCCTCAACCTTCAAACAATGCACTGAAATGCATTCATTTTTTTATTTAATTAAACTAAACATGTTAAATCATTTTATTAAAAAGTGTAATTTCATTTTAATTAGCCAGAGTTATTTCAAAACTGTTGACTCCTACTTGTATATGTTGTGAATTTTTTTTTTTTTTTTTGTTGTTTAGGTTGGGTTTTTTTTTGTTTGTTTTGTTTTCATATCGTTAAATTGTTTACTATAAGCTGTATTTGTATTCATTATAATACAAAAATAAAGGCTGACCCCAGTGAGGGTGTTAAGGAAAAGCAGCTAGCTTGAAATGCACAGTGCACTATGATGTCACAGAGGAGAGTGAGAGGAATCCTTTGACAAGGCTGATTCTTTTCATTGCCTGAAACCTTGCTTAGTTGATTCAAACAGGTTGGAAACTCAAGTTATAAATGGAGAAAGGCAGACAGGAGAAAGATAACTGAAGGCAAAAAAAATGAGGTGGTTATATGGCAAGCCAAGAGAAATGGTGGTAGGTATTGTAAGAAAATCAAACCAAGCTTACAATGTGTGGAGGTCTCAAAGTTGAAATATATATTTCTAAAGTGCTCACTTCAACATGTTCTACTGAGCCATAGAAAAAGAGGAAAAAAAGTCAAAGTAAAAAATTGGATTTGACCAAGGCTTCCACAAACACAAAATGTCACTTCTACTATTTTTAAAAAGAGAGGACATCAACACATTTTAATTATTTTTTATGAACATCTATTATGGATTGTTCCCTGATCTTTGATAATCATTTCCACACTTATTCTTGTACACTGAGTAACTTGTCAGGTCAGGATTTGTATAGCAATATTGATCAAACAAGAAGCTATTTTGCAAAGAATGCTTTGATGCAAGGATCCAATACAGACAGTGTTGCAGATTAGTGAACATTTATTTACAGGGTGCTTTCTGTCCAAACTTTGGCCAGAGTCACTTTTCAGCCTTCCACTCATGCCTGCACAATCCCCTCCTTCTCCCTTCAGGTCCCAGTATGCTACAGAAAGAGGGAGGCACAATGGAAGTAATTAGCAAGTACTTATTTGCCAGTTTTGTAAAACATTTTCTTAATCTAGACATATGTGAAATATTATTAAGCTACATATAACTTTAAAACCACTAGGAGGTCCATCTCTGCCATCATTACGAGTTATATGTTGAAAAGTTTTGCAAACTTATTCACTGACCTGTAGGCATCATATCAGTTGAGTAAAAATACAAACAAGTAACTGCAAAATACAACACTGACTTTTTAAACTCAGTGGGCTTTTTTTGCTTTGCTTTTTTGGGGTTTTTTTTTCACAAATATATTTCTAAATGTGGTGCTTTTATTCCACGCTAAACCTGCATCATCTTTTTTTTTTTTTTTTTTTTTTTTTTTCTTCTAAATGACATCAGAAACAGAAGTATGCGACATTACGTGATGGCAGAGCTTCAGTTCATCCTTTGTCATTTTTTTTTTTTTTTTTTTTTTTTTTTTTTTTAATAAATAGGACAGGGGGAATGAATGAGAGAAAGAGGGGGAGAGAAAGAAAGAAAACCAAAGGGGAGAAGAGACGGTGAGAAGGGGGGGGAAGAGAGAGAAAAAAAAAAAGAACTCCTGGGTCACCTGTATGGAGAAAAAAAAAAAAAAAAAAAAAAAACAAACAGAGGAGACAGCAAACAACAAAGAGCAACATAATAATAGAGAAAACAAAGCACCATCACAATAAACTAGCTAGTCATAGATATCAATATTTACTAAATAATAAACGATATTGTGCAGCACGCAAGATAGACAGCGCACAGTGTGCTTTGAGGCAGCAGCCAAGAAAGCTTTAGTCCGCGTCTGTGAATACCCATGTGTGCATACCTGTGTGGATCAGCATGCTTGCATCATCTTGCAATGTGTTGCGTTCCTGACAGCAGTGAAATTTCTGTGAATGTACATACATCACAGCCAAAAAAAACATGGCTGTATTCATGTTCATATACAATACTAGTTCCAAAAAGTATCAATATTTTATTAACAACATGAGGGATAAATAGTATTTAAATTGAGAAAATTTGCTATTTCATCAAAAATATTAGAATTTAATTGCATTAACACATCTAAAAAGGAGTAGGACAGCATCAACTAAAGTCAGAAAAGTAACAGGTACTATAAAGAAACAGTTGGAAGAACAGTAAGTAGCTAATTAATTGGCAATAGTCCATTAACATGATTGTGTATAAAATAGCATCTGAAAGAGGCAGTTTCTCACAAGTAAAGATGGGAAGAGGTTCAACAATTAGAAAAAAAGACATTTTCAGCATCATCCTGAAAGGTACATTCAGGTTTTATAACAACATCGTATCTCATCTAGATGGCTTATTTTTCAAGGAAAGCCTTGAATATTGCAGCAAGACAATTCTGCTGCCCTCAGGTGAATGTATGGCTATTCACCCTATGCAGCGAGCTTAACATAAGAGGAGATGGTTCCAGGAACGACAGGACACATCGCTTTGTCTTTGTGTCTTTAACTGAAGACCGTTTTTTCCTCTTTTAATTTGTAAGACTGTGAACATGCAGTAAAATAATACGTAAGCATCAGTATCAACATATTTTGTAAACAAAACAGAAGTTAGCAACATAGCTTTCCTTATGCTTTACATTCATCGTTAACATCTTTCCTTATACGTTCAAATAACCTTTTAAGTAACATGAAAGTAACAAATCTTACAGAAAATGAAGCTAGACATTGCTTACTTACAGATTATGGCTCAACAAACTCCCCAACAATGTACACTGGGCTTAAAGTTTTGCAGCTTGTTCTCTGCTCCATGCATTTTCTCCCACTGCCTGCGTGAACTTTACCTGCTGCTTACAACACATCACCAAAGGGGGCAGTGTAGTGCACACCAAATAACCAAAGAAGAAGCCACAAACTGAAGGGGTAATACTGCTCACTATTGGGAAACCTGAGAAATGCGCCAGCCAAAGAAAACCAACAAAGCAACAACCGAGGGGCAGAATAACAATACTAAACTGGATACCAACAACAAAAGATGGTGTTTTTTGAGATGTGTTACTGCCATCTCTGCCATCATTTTCTAAAACATGGACACAGCCATGGAATTTTCTTTTTTAAATTTTTTAATTTATGTATTGTTGCTGTCATACCTAAGATAACGGATAATACTAAATTTAGAAGTTAGTAATAGTTAAACTGTCATGTTGTGCTGGGGTCGACACAATGAAGGACCCAAACGCAGGATTTGCAGACAGAATAATTAACTAAGGGAGGCAGCTGTATTGCTGTAGCAAAACAATCCAAAAATAAGAGTGCTAACCAAAATTCAGACAAGGAGAAACTAGAAACATGGCACTAAACTGGGAAAACTAGAACTAGGACTGTTCAAGGCACACAGAGGAAAACACAGAGCACGGTGAGGGTACGACGAGACAACAAGCAGGGGAAGACTGAGGACCAAAATTCACAGGCAGGATAACAAGAGGACGGGGAATGGGTGGAAACACAGCGAGGACTAATCAGATGTAACAAGACAGCCAAAACACTGAACACAGGACAGGACTATCAAAATAAAACAGGAAAACACACACGACAGGCACAGACACAGAGCACAAGGACAGGAGTGACATGGGGAATAAGAAAATAAACATGAAGACAGAACTAAACCTACACTAAACATGAGGGGCACAGGGGAAAAAAAAAACCCAAGGACTAGAAATTAAGAAATACTAGCCTTCCTGTCTTGTTCGGGTCAAATCTGACCAATTTACAACTTAAAACACTCATAAATATTGTGTTTTACATCTGATTGCCTCAAGGCCTTATGACATTCTCCACACTGCACATTCTGCACTTGAACATATAAAAGTGATGATCATCCCTTTCATGTTGACTGTTTTATATCAACCTTGTTACTTCTGTGGTGTTCCCAGTCAAAAGTGACTGCCATAGGAAATAAATGTGAATCCTGGGTCACCGACCCAGGACTCTGACAAAAACTTTGGGAAAGACTAAGACAGTCATGATATAAGCATGTACACACACTCACCCACATAAAAATAAAATAAATTATCCATCCATCCATTCGCATATCCTTTTCAGAGTCGCGCTGGGCGCTGGAGCCTATCCCAGCTGTCATAGGGCGAGAGGTGTGCAAAGTAAAGTGTGTAAAGTGTGCATGTTAGTCCCCGTAGGGAAATAGTTCCTCTGCATTTAACCCATTCACCCAGTGAAGCAGTGGGCAGCCACCAATGCAGCGCCCGGGGAGCAGTGTGTAGGGACGGTACCTTGCTCAGGGGTACCTCAGGGTAGCCGTTCAGTGGAGTCGAACCACCGACCTTCCGATCATGGGGCCACCACTCTACCTACTGAGCTATCCCTGCCCTGTATATCCCGCCCTGAGCTATCCCAGGTGGGCAGTCTGTCGCAGGGTTAACACACAGAGACAGACTACCATTTGCGCTCACATTCACACTTGTGGGCAATTTGGATTAATCAGTCAACCTATCCCCACAAACTGCATGTCTCTGGACGGTGGGAGGAAGCCGGAGTACCCGGAGGGGAGAACATGCAAACTCCACACAGCCCGATGGTGGAATTGAACTCAGGACTTTCTTGCTGTGCGGCAACAGTGCTAACCACCATGCCACTGTGCTATAAATTATATAACATTTTTATATCTATATCTCTAAAGAAGAGATATGTGTAGCAGCAAGCTGGGCTTCACCTTTGATCTTTGCAAGGTTTTACAGGGTGGATCATCATCATCATCATCATCATCATCAACTTTATTTATAAAGCACTTTAAAACAACCACAGCTGACACAAAGTGCTGTACATTGGAACTGTAAAATAAAATTACATGAGATATAAATAAAAGACAAATAAAACAAGAGTGAAATCATTAATTAAATAACTACTTCAATTAAAAGAGAAAACTAAGTCTCACTGAGGTTAAAAGCCAAGGAATAAAAGTGGGTTTTCAGACGTGATTTAAAAGTGGACAGTGAAGGGGCCTCTCTAACATGCATGGGCAAATGATTCCATAATTTTGGAGCCACAATAGAGAAGGCCCTGTCCCCTCTGAGCTTCCTCCTGGATCTCGGTACCTCCAGGATCAGCTGGTCAGCTGACCTGAGAGACCGACAGGGTATGTGGGGATGAAGAAGCTCAGAGAGGTAAGGCGGGGCAAGACTGTGAAGGCATTTAAAAACAAACATAAGAATTTTAAAATTAACTCTAAAAGACACAGGCAGCCAGTGCAGAGAGGCTAGCACGGGGGTTATATGCTCTCTTTTTCGAGTTCCTGTTAGGAGTTGTGCAGCTGCATTTTGAACATGTCAAGAGAGGTTTTATGGAGATGCTATCCTTGTGTTTTAGTGGCAAATAAATTTGGCAGTCATCGGCATAACAATGAAATGAGATCCCATGCCTTCTAAGGATAGAACCCAGAGGCAATAGATACAGTGAAAAGAGCAGTGGCCCTATAATTGAGCCCTGTGGGACGCCGCGTGACAGAGGAGCAGAAGACGATTCGTAACCGAGAAGGCTGACAGAGAAAGTTCTATCTGACAAATAAGACCTAAACCAATTAAGTGCAGTGCCACCAATACCCACTACATCATGTAATCGAGAAATTAGAATATTGTGGTCTACGGTGTCAAAGGCAGCAGTTAGGTCAAGCAAGACAAGAACAACATGGTTACCAGAATCACATGCCAGAAGGATGTCATTAAAAACCCTTAAAAATGCAGATTCTGTGCTGTGAAGGTTTTAAAACCTGATTGAAAAACCTCAAAGATGCCATTTTCATCTAGAAAATCTTTCAGTTGACTAAAAACAATTTTCTCTAAAACCTTGGAGACTAAAGGCAGCTTGGAAATAGGCCTATAGTTCGCTAAAACTGTGTGATCAAGGCCAGGTTTCTTAAGCAGTGGCTGTACTACTGCATGTTTGAAATTTGCAGGAACCATACCAGAAGACAGACTGCTGTTAATAATGTCAAGGACATACTGTTGTATACTAGGAAAAATTTCTTTAAAGAATTGTGGAGGGACAGGATCCCGTGGGGAACCTGTGGGCTTAATATGGTGAACCACATCCTCTAAAGTGGAGAGCGTCACAAGCTCAAACTGAGTGAAAACAGCAGCGCAAGGGACAGAGACAGAGGGTTCAGAGTCAGGAGCTGTGATAAGAGCCCTGGTGGTGACAACCTTTTCAATAAAAAAGTTCAGAAAATCATTGCAAATCTCAGGAGAAACTTCCAAACAGACATTCAATGGCGTATTAAGAACAGTGTCAATGGTCCTAAACAACACACGTGGGTTATGACAGTTGGAAGAAATAATATTTGCAAAATATTCCCTTTTTGCCTCTTTAACAGTGTTCTGGTAGCGATGCCAGCAGTCTTTTAGGATTTGAAATGATACATGCAGTTTATCCTTTTTCCACCTCCGTTCTGCTCGACGACATTACCTCTTAACAGCACGACTGCTCTCATTAAACCTCAGGTTTAGCCTTAGGCTGCCTGGTTTTTAAAGGAGCCACAGAGTCCATGATTTTTTGACAGCAAGAATAAAACCAGGAATTTAGCTCTTCTGTATCAGAGGAAACAAAGTCAGAAGGGCAAGCCGAGCTGATTATAAGCAGCAGAAAACTGCGCAGCAGTGGCGGGGTTAATAACCCGACAGCACCGAGTAGCAGCGCCAGATTTAACTGCGGTATATGTCAAACCAACGTTGAATAACACAGGCATATGATCTGAGAGTACACAGTCAGTGACAGGCAGACCATATGACAGAACAAGGTCCAGTGTGTGTTCGTGCTCATGTGTAGGGCCACGTACGGACTGTACCAGGCTAAAAGAGTCAATAAGGCTTAAAAAGTCCTTTACCAGTGGCTTATCAAGACAACATACATGTATATTAAAATCTCCAACAATAAGAACACTATCATAGTTGGGCATAATCCCAGCTAAAAAATCAGAAAAGTCGTTTATGAAGTTCTTATTGTATTTCGGGGGGCGATAGATGACAGCACAGAAAACCCGGTTTGTACGACTCACCTCAAACGAGGTAAGTTCAACGTTGGAGAACGAAGGCTGTAGAAAACACTGCTTACATTTAAAATCCTTTTTGTAAACAGTCACTGTGCCTCCACCTCTGCCTAACATCCGTGGCGAGTTAAAATAGCAACAATCCACAGGTAAAAGTTCAGATAGAACACTGGACTCACCAACACTCAGCCACGTCTCAGTCGCACACAGAAAATCCAGATCACGGGAACTGAAGAAGTCCCGAAGAATAAAAGTTTTGTTTAAAAGTGATCTGGCGTTCACCAGGCCAATCCTAGCGGGAGCTGGAGTTGGTGCTCGGGGTTCAGGAGGTCCAGAAACCCGCCGCAGCAATCTCAGGTTCCGATAATGTTGACAGCGGAGGTTTAGCCTGGGAGGGCATGGGCAGCGAGGCCGAGGAGCATCATCATCAAAGCCGACCACAGGCACCAAACAGGCATCAACAGGATCCAGAAAACGCTGAGACGCAAACAGCCTTGGCAAGAATCCATGCACTGGTCGGAAAACAGCAGAATAATTTTTTAGGTAAACCTTTAGCTTCACCAGGCGACCGCTTCGTTTACCCCGGTGACGATGACGCTTTCGCCGGGAAGGTAGCGTGGGAACCCGGTACAGGTAACCCGGGGTTTCCGATGCAAATGGGGGCAGGGGTTGCTGCCCACCAGCTCCAAAGGACACAATATTTTGGACCACAGGTTTGAGGTCCAATAGTGTCTGGCGATCATACCTCAGCAGAGACTTTGTTTCATGGATGACACAAATTAGAAATAACATAAACAGGAACAAACTTGGCAGTGACAGACGAGCAGCCACACACACCGGCGCCATCTTGCCTCACAGTTTTTGTGAGGGGTAATGCCATAGAGGCTTCTGAGGACAACGCTGAGAGAGCGTTCCCCATAGTGAGACACCTCACTCATGTTATCAGAGAATGGGGGTTACGGAATAGAGTAACCTCAAGTTATGTCATTTGTATTTCAGTTTTACTCCATAAAGAAATACGTACTAATTAAAAGTAGTTGGATACTACATCCTGACTTCGCACATTATTTCAAGTTTAGCTACTGCTGAATTGTGTAGGGCACACACAAGGAGAGCAGGATACTCATAGCATTTTATAAAACTGGTATAAATAGACTTTGATTAAAAGTGCAATGTTTATATTTATTCTTTATTCAGCATTAGATACTGTATAACCATGAAAGACTTTTTTTTATATATAATAAATCAATGCGTTTTTCTTTCATTTACATGTGCTCAGCTGAGGAAAGCCCTCAACTTATTGTGGCAGACCAAAAGACTGATATAACAAAGAAAGTGACTTTATAAAGTCATTTATTGTTTAACAAACGTTAAACAGATGCAACCATTTACATACTGTTGTATTCTTTTGTAAAATAAGTGGAAAAATAAATACAAATAAAATCAAATAAATTAAGTGCTGCAAGTTAGCACATCAGAGTTGCTCTTTTCTGAGCAATACAGCACTGAAATTCCTCTGCTTCAGATAATGAAAAATAAAACTGACATTGCAGTGCTGCAAGTTAGCACATCAAAGTATTCTTCCATCACAAAAAAAAGTGCTGAACATCAAGCAATCTATTCTAGTAGGCTACAAATGACACAGCAGCTATGCTGACCACATGTGTCTCATTTCTTCTTCCTCAGCCAGTCGCTAAGACACACCAGCCTGGTAACATTTTCTGGAAGCAAGGCTGCCCTTTTCTTTTGCACTATGTGGCCTGCAAGGCTAAAGAGTCTCTCACAGGGTACAGAGGTAGCTGGGGAGGCCAGGTACTTTTGTGCTAGGACTGACAGCTTTTCATAGACTCCTGAGTGAGCATACCACCACTGCAGGGGACAGTCATCAATACTGATGCTGGGTTCTGCTCTGTAGCGCTGCAGCTCTCCAGACTCAATTCCATCTTCTGAGTCAGAGTCAGACCCCAGAAGGAGTTCGCTCCTCCTCTTCTTCTGAGCTGGTCCATCATCCTCTGTGGAGGGCTGGAGACTATCTGCTCTTCTGGGCTCTGCTGCCTGGAGAATATTCTCCAGAATGGTCCACTCCTGAATGAATGAATGAATGAATGAATGAATGAATGAATGATTGTGATTAAAACTAAGTGCTTTTTTTTTATTTTATTTAATCTTGTAAAGAACTTTGTGTTCCATATAATAAATAAAAGTTTGATTTGATAATGAATTGGACTCATTAGTCCAGCTTAACCTTATTGTCCTACCTGTTCCCTCTTTTCTCTTGGAAGACATTTCAAATCCTTAAACCGTGGATCCAATGCTGTGGCCACCTCGAACCATATCTCGTTGCCATTAGCTCGTCGTGCTGCCAGATCCTTCTGGAAGGCATTCTTGAACTTCACCACGTAGGCAGGATCATCATCAGTAATGTCCATGACACGGTACAGATGGCGAAAAGCAGGTAGCACTACAGAGCAAGAGACGTAGGCCTCACCACCCAGCAGCTCTGTCACATACCTGCAGAGGTGGAGAGGTTTGCTAAATAAACCTAGCTGGATTCATTTAAATCAAAGTGTAACTGATTTCCAATTTAATTGTCCTTAAAAGTTCCTTGTTATGTTCATTAATTTTGATTTTACACATGTAACAGTAGTTTATATAATTAAAATGGGAAGGTGTTTATTTGAACTTACTTGCATGGTTCAAGCAGGAGCTCCAGCCTCTGCAGTTTCGCCCACTCAGCTTCGGTTGGCAAGACCAACCTGTGGTTCTGTTGGTCCAACGTAGCCTGGACAGCCTCTCGGTTACATAGGAGGCGTGAGACCATTGCGAGAGTCGAGTTCCACCTGGTGGGTACATCCTGTATAAGTTGATCGCTCTTCTTTCCGAGTGCTACTTGTTGTTGGTTAAGTTCTGTGGTACTCGCAGGGCTTTGTTTAAAATGACCAACAATCTTGCGGCACTTTGCCAGTACACCGACAAAACCACTGCTATCGAGACATACCGTGATGGTCCTCTGGAGAATGTGAGCATTGCAGGCGATGTGCTCATATGGAAGTGCTCTCATAGCAGCCAGCATGTTTGCTGCGCTGTCTGTGCCAATGGTGGATATCTTGTTTTCAATACCCCAGTCATTTGCTACCTTGAGGAACTGTTCGGCGCATTTATCAGCAAAGTGCCTGGTTTCTGTTCTCATGACGGTCAGTGCAAATGAGTTGAGGTTCCACTCACTATCAATAAAGTGTCCAGTCACCCCAAAATAGCTGTGGTTGCCAGCTGAGGTCCAGTGATCTCCGGTTATAGCAACACAGTTGGGAGAATCCTCCGCCAAAATCTCAAGTTTGTTTTTCTTTTCGCCGTCGTACATTTTGCTGATTTTGGTCGTTACTGTAGTCCTGCACGGCGGCTTGTATGACGGGTCATTGGACGCAATTTGCAACACCTCTGTCAATCCTTCGTCCTCTACTATATTTATCGGCCTACAGTTCATCGCTATCCACTTGGCAATAACATTAGTCAGCCTGTCGGTCGCAGACTTGCTCATACGAGGGGTATTCTCTAGTTTTGTTTGGCGAAAAGCTTTGCTCTGGCTTGCTATATTGCTAACGTCTTCACTGCTAGCTGTTGCTGCACTCGCGGCTGGGTGCTTTGCGTTGAGGTGATAGGCCAAACTTGAGCTGCTTCGGTGGTAAGCAAACTCCTTCTTACACTCTAGGCAGACCACTTTACCTTTGTCAATGGTGCCGTCGGGGCGTTTATGAAATACAAATTTCCCGTTCATTGGGCCAACAACTCTCAGATGCGCCTCCATATCCACACTGTAAGCTAATCACCACTTCTCACCTTGACCTCACGACGTGACTCCACCCCCAACAAGTCAAGCACAAGGAGCCCAGCACATAAAAACGGATTTTATAACATAGCAACTCTCATACAAAATCAATGACGTCAAGAGATTAAAAATTAGATTAACGAGATTAAAAAACATAACGCGCTAAATAGCATTGTAATTAATTAATCGCAATTAACGCGATAATTTGACACCCCTATGTAGAATACAACAAAACCGCATTCACACACAGAAGATATATCATATATATCTTACTAGTTTCCAAGCCTGTCTATATTTAAAAAAAATGCTGACATTGTATCAAAGACAAAATAGCTAAAAATATATAATTCAGTTTGGTATGAGGTTATGCCTCCTAGTTGAACCATGTATTGTGTTCTTTCATTTTGTCACACTGTGTTGTTCCATCATTGTTTCCGCTATGAGCACATAAAAGAGGTAAACTGCTTTGTTTGTGAATACCTTTTATTAAAAGGTAGAAAGGTGCAGTAAATGTCATGTTGCAAGATGAGTATCCCCCCAAAAGCAAAACCCCATTAAATCCTTTTCAAAAGGTTACACTTTTCATAGAAGTGGCCTGAAAGAAAAATCAAAATCAGGGATACTGATTCCCATGGGGTCCTCTGGAAACTGTCACCCTCTGATTAGTTCTTGTGCCTTTGTCCTCTGTGCCAGACAAAGCTTCCCTGCTGTGAATAATTAAGGTGTGCAGGCACTCTGCTCTTATATTTTTGCTAGAAGACTACTACAACCAGCTTATATTTTCTTTACAATTGTTCCAGATTGTACTTGCTAAGATTGGAGATGTTGAAGGAAATGACAGACATTAAAGTGATCTCCAAAAGCAAACCTTGTTTAGTCTACATGCTTATAAACAATAATTCTACTGAATTTGTTTTCAAAATCATACCTATTCATCTCAGCCAATGGGTGAAAACAATGACAAAATTAATAAATAATACACATATAAATTACACTTTGGCAATATATGACTATTTGTGTGACACATGATCTTTCAAGACCCTCATATGCAGCTCATGACAGATCTATGCAAACATATTAGTCTGATACTGAAAACAGCAATGATAGCAACATAGCAAAATCTTATTTATTCTGTACCCCCAACATTTTTTTTCTGAAGAGTGACTAATAACAAAACATGAACTAGAAAGTGAAATATTTACATTATGGATTTCACCAGAACTGACACTTTTTGTTGCCAAAATTTTGAAAGCTCGACATTACTTATTACGTTTTCGTTTGTTTGTTTGTTTGCTTGTTTTTTCCAGTACTATAGGTAGCATGCAGCAAATATAACAAAGAAAATGTTGTCAAAGAAAAGGATACTGGAATACTAATCAATATTAAAATTACTATTAGATTAGGAACTCATTTGCAACAATATTGATACCAAAAGTAATGGCTGGTCCAGCTAACTTCAGACAGAACAGCACATTTAGCAAATGTTCTTATGGACTGACACTTAAGCCTTTATGACAGCTTTCGTGAGGTCAGTAGTGCAAACATTATTATTAGCTGCTTAACTATTAGCTATTACCCAAGTTAGCGATCATGTGCATTGCACATTATTACAATTAATGTAGCATCTAGCAAAGGCTATAATTTCTGTCTGTCTGTAATGTTAATAGACAGCAATAATTTAATAGTATAACACAATTATTTGTTTCTAAAAAAAATGGTTACATTTCCTTTCTAAAGCTGTCTAGAACTAACAAACTAACAGCAACTAGTAAGAAACAGCAGCAGGGTCCTTTATAAACTATCTTTGATCTCTCAAAAATATGGTTCCTAGTCACCAGAAGCACAGGAAACAATTAGGGCTGTAACTGGATAAATTTGCATGAACCATTAATGTTCCAGTCTCCATATAAATAACAACATTAGTTCATTTAGTTATGAATTATTTCCCAGAAACACTGAGTATTTCCCTAGGTATTGGTATTGAGTTTGAAATTCTTACATTGTGAGATCCCTTATCTGTTGTGCAATTGAAAGCAGCATGAAGATAGAGTTAACCCAAAATTGTAGCTACTTACTGTACTTTTTTTTTGTTGTTGTTATTATTTTCCACTATCTGCTAAATTCTCTTAATATGTGAGCTATTACAGGACTGAAGTCATAGGGTTAAATTATGACAGTGCATTATAGTGTATAGTTTTATCACAAGGTCTGAACATAATTAGGCCAGTAGGTGAAGTAAGGAAAATAGGTCATGAAGACTGAGTCTAAAGAATTTATTGGTCACTCAGAGTATCTCACTTTTTAAGCGTTCTGCATTTTTGGAAGAACATGCCCTAGCACTCTGTTGAAACATGTACAAGTCAGTGCAGATAAATGCCCTCAGTTCTTCAGTTTTTGCCTGTGTGTGATGAGAGCTTGCACTGTACACAAGTAAAAGTGGAAAACAAGTCAATAATGATGGTATTCTTCCTAAACTCTTCTAACTGTACCAAAGAACAGCAGGGTACATCCATGCAATTTTGTTTTGTCCTACGTTAGTGTATTTATTCAAGTGTTGCTAGTGGAGTATGAATCATTGATGGAGAAATCACTGATGTTCCTCAAAGTGCAACAGACATTCCAGTTTTTTTATACATCTATCCATCCATCCATTTTCATCTGCTTATTCATGGGAAATTACTATTATTAATAATGGAAGTTTTAGAAAATGTATGTTTATCTGGAACCAGACCAGTTTCTGCTGAGTATTAGTAGGATATTTTTTAGTATAACCCCATTTCCCCCAAAAAGTTGGGACACTATGTAAAGTGACAGCGTTTGTTATGCTTCTCTTGCCTCGGGCTTCCCATGTATGGGAAGGGCAGGAAGGTGTGCTGTCCTCATGTTAGGCTTTTCAATATGCAGGTAGAACAGTAGGGAAATAGCAGTACTGAGCCACACCAAATACACATTACTGTAGATGGGGTATGTTTTGTGGCTCAGCTGCAGGGGAGGGGTGGAGCAATAGGTTCAGGGGACAGTTTCAGGAGAGGCTGGCCGACACACCTGATTTTCATCATACTAATCACACTTTATCCTATTGCAGTAGAATTGTAGTAACAAAGTGTTACAGTGACCCCCAACTTACCAGCCCGACACGTTGCCATAACCTGAGGTGTTTCAGGCTATGGCAGAGGCTTGCCAGTGGCCTCCAGAGGAGTGGGCATTGTGACTGCTGCTACTGCTCTTCTTGTCAGGAGAGGCCCAGACGGCAGCAAGTGTTGAGGGGCCGCTACGCAGATGTCCGCAGGGCCATCCTGGATTGGGTCTCCCCAGAAGACCATCATCGCCGGTTCCGGGGTGGCCCATGGGAGTAAAGGGCTGGCCCTGGTTCTACCAGGGGCATTGTTGGAGGCAAAATGTCAGGGGATGCTGGCCGACACAGCTGATTTTCATCATACTAATCACGGGCTGAAAGCGGACTGTGGACCAGAGGTGGGCTCAGGAGGAGAGAGAGCTGACCAGAACGATGAACTCTGGACAGCATGTAAACAAACATCAACTAAAATTGAAAATGAGAATTCTGTCCGTGTGTGTATGTGTCATGTCAGGGTCAGGGTAGCAAAGTTTTACAGGAAAATAATTTCGTAAAATTAAAATAGCTTGTTAAAAGCCAACAATCTGTCATGGTATCAGTCAGTATGATTAGTGTTTATAGCATATGTAACTTCGTCTTATGGTTCAGTGAGCTTACAGATATTTCTGTGATAGAATAGAAGAAAAGAATATTAATACGTTTATGTATGTTATACTTCTTCCCCACTTCTTCCCTCAAAGAATACTAACCCCTCTCTGAAAAAGGGGATTTGAGAAAAGCACTAGAGGTAAAGCTAATCATCAGGTGCCCAGTTAAATATTTGTATGAACTTTTTTGTTTAAATATGCAATTGAAGCAATATCTATTTTAAATATGCATCAATTTGCATTTTAAAGTAGAAATCCAAACACTGGGTAAGGCATTTAACTTTGTTTTATTTTGCTGCCACATTAGAGTCAAAGGTTTTAAAACTTTACAGTGCTTTTTTTATTACTTTACAAATCAGAAAGTACTCTAAACATATGCAAAAAAGGTGTTTTTATTTTTTTTAACAATCTTTAAGAAATAAAAATAATAAGTCCGGCTGTCAATAATTTAAGAACAAATCCATCCCGAAGCCTAGTACATTCACTCACAAGCCACTCCATTACTTACACCCTACTAGTACTGGGTTGGACGCCCTGTTGCCTTCAGTATTTGTGACATAGAATCAAAAAGGAACTGTAAACATTCCTTAGAGATTTTGGTTCATATTAACATGACAGCATCACACAGTTGCACAGATTTTTCAGATGTATATCCATTATTCTAATCTCTCATTCCATCACATCTCAAGGGTGCCCTGTGTAAAGCCAGATTGGGATCTGGTAACTGTGGAGGCCAGAGAACAGTAAACTCTCTGTCATGTTCAGTAAAATAGTTTGAAATGATTTAAGCTTTGCGACATGGTGTGTTGTCTTGTTGGAAGCAGTCTTGAAAAGATGGATATACTGTGGTTATGAAGGGATGGACTTGGTCAGCAACAATACTTTAGTCAGCAGTAGCTTTTAAACGGTGCTCAGTTAGTCTAATGCCCCAACATCTAAGAAAATAGCCCCAATAATATTACAACACTACCAGAACAATTAATACAAAACAGGGTGCTGTCATGCTTAATGTAGTTTAGGCTAAAGTTTTTATTGTAGTCTTTGTTGGCTTTATGTTAAGTTGAGCCTGGGCATGAATTTCTGTTAATGTAAAGGCATATTTCTTATTTTTGGTATGGTGTGTGACAAACAGTTTCCTTAAATTGAAATACTTCTATTTCGGCAGCATGTCTCAGCTCACTGCAGTGACTGTTGAAAACAGCTATTTTCTCTCTGCTCATCAAATCAGTCTTACATTTTGTATTGCTGTGTGCTTAGAGGGGTGCAGCAGCTCCCTTTTCAAACCTTCAAAGGCTTACTGTATGCAGTGTTATACGATATGAGTCAGATGAGCAGAATCAAAGGGCACTGACAGTAAAAGCTGTTCCATGGTTTGTGGTCTTGTTTGAATTGTCCTATAACACAAGTGTTCCTCAGACATCAAAAGGCTAAAAATGCCAGAGTGAAATGTGCTAGAAAATGTGTAAGGTTTTGTTTTTTCCCCCAAGACTTCGGGGAGGAGGCAAAGTCATGGGAGATTTACGAGCTGGTGTTCTCTGCTCTTTAAAAGGATGCATAAGGGAGTGTGCTTAATGATTTATTACCTCATGCCACCTTGGAAATCAAAATGGATTTTAGAATCTGCTCAAGTCTTAAATCCAGACCTGGAGAAATGTGATTTATGTAAGTGACATCAAGAGCCCTGTATGTTCCGCTGTGTGTCTTAGCAAGCATGTGTGAAACAGCATCTTGGCCTCATTAGCCACACTGAAGTTGTGTACAATGCAATGTGCCCCCCCCCCCCCCCCCCCCTCCCATATTACAACATTTCATGAAATGCAACAACTCCAGTATTATTATGCAGTTTAACAAGGATGGGTCACTACCACATGAAAACATAAAAGTTGTCGATGAGCTGTATGGCAAGTTTTTAGTTATTTTGTCATGTTAATTGCTGTTTTTTCATTGCTTCTATTCTTTAGTTGTACCCCTCTATGACAACTGTCACCCCTTTTTTTCTGTTTCCATTAGCCATTCAGCACCGCATACAACCGTATGTGTCATTGCTCAGGTGAGCCATCCATCTCCGAGCCTGGTTCTTTCTGGTTTTCCTTCCAACTGTTGTGAAAACATCAAAACATTTGCTGATAGAGGTTCATCTGATTGTTGGGGTTTTCTTCTGTTTTTTCTGTATTATTGTAGGGTCTTTAGCTCACAGTATAAAGCATCTTGAGGCAACTGTTTTTAATGATTTGGTGCTTTATAAATAAAATAAAATTGAACTAAATTGTATTTTTCTTGGTGTTGTTTGTTATATTTGGGCACTTTAAGCAATGAATGTTTTATTATATTTATATTTATGCATGCCAAAATATCCTTGGGCAAGATACTAACCCCGTGTTGCTCGTGAATGTGTATGAATGTTAGATACATTAGATAAGCACTTAAGCTTAGAAGTGCTTGTGTGAATGGGTGTGATTGGGTGAATGAATTAGTTGTATAAAGCGCTTTGAGTGCTCAGACAGAGTAGAAAAGCGCTATATAAGAGCCAGTCCATTTACCATTAAATCTTCTTCCAGTGTGAATAAACTGGTACTTCAAAACTATTCTTTCAAAGTAGTTTCCCTGACACTGGTTATTTTATTCTGACCAAATAAAAACTGCGAAGACACTGAGGTCAGGGACAACTCTACCTTTCAAAGAGATGATTTAACAAGCAGAGTAATTAAATCTATTTTTGTTTAGGGTTACAGTTTAGAAATGTCCCCAGTGTTTTGTTTTGTTTTTTTGTTCTTTTTCTTCTGTGCCGTCTCATTTGAAATAAACACCTTCCTTCTGATTTTAGACACTCCATTCAAACAAAATATCAGCAGGAAATGTTTTTTTAATCCAAGAATTCTAATCTATAGTCACTAGTATTTGTTGAAATACCACTGAACCCTTGCATATACATTCATCTCTTTTATTTTTTCCTGCTATTGTTTTACCTTGAAGAAGCTACACCACTATGCTCAATTCACAAAGATGTTTCCACAGAGCTGATTTCAGCACTTTTCAAAATTGAGGGTGAGGGTGCAGGCTGTGGATTGCACAACACTGGTCACTATATTCTTCATTTCCAGTTAATACTTGTACAGCTGCTGTTATTGTGTGTGTGTATATATATATATATATTTATTTATATTTCTTCATACATTCTTATATAGTTCTATACTGTGCATTGTTGTACAGTTATTTTATTTTCAACTTTAATTTATATATTTTATCTTATTTTTTCCCAGTTAAATTTACCCTTCATTCTAATTTGTGTTGTACAGTTATTTCATTTTTAACCTTAATTTTTTATATTTTATTCCTTCCTAGTTAAATTTACACTTTTTAATTTTTCATATTTATTTCCTATCTTATTCATAGCCTTTTCCTTTTTTTTTCTTTAGGTCACAAGCAGTTGCCTAAGCATTTCACTGCATATCGTACTGTGTATGACTGTGTACGTGACAAATAAAAATTTGAATTTGAATTTGAATTTGAGTGACACCCTACTCTTCCTGTCTTACACTGACACATCAGAGCAATTGACTTTTACAACATCATTTTTGATTCTTGCCATTTGGTGAGCTAACATTATCCCCTGCATAGCACAATTCACCTCCAACCTAAGCAGAGGTCTAATCAGGTAGAGTAAGTCAAACTGAGCAGGCCCATTACTGATTCCAAGTGTGCTCGCAACCATAAAAGGAAGGCACACACACACACACACACACACACACACACACACACCTATATCCTTCCATTCCAAGCACATAACTTTTGGGTTGGGGATTCTCTGCTTTTTCTCATTTAGCACTGCAAGGTAAGTTAACTAACCTTTAATGTCAAAATAAACAAAGAAAGAAAGATGATGTTAGTGGAGGTTACATCCCACTAAACTTTGGGCGTCAACTAGGCGTTGGTCATGTCTACATTGAGTCTGTTGGTCCATGACCAATTCTGGACATCTATACGACATCCAAACTTTGTCCACAATTTGATAGCCTATTGATTTATTCATTACATGTGGGTTTTTATTCATTTATTTTTATTTTTTGTTATTTTATATTTTCCTGTTTTTCTTTAACCACTTTGTTTATTTTAATTAATCAACTTATTTGCTTGTAACCAATCGGAGTCTGCGCTGCGGGACTGTTTTGATCACGCGGACTGGGAAATGTTTCACGTGGCTGCTAGGGACATTGATGAGTACACAGACTCAGTCTGTGGATTCATCAGGAAATGCGTGGAAGATGTCGTCCCATCCAGAACAGTTAAATCCTTCCCAAATCAAAAACCCTGGATTAACGGAGATGTTCACGCGGCACGGAGCACCGCCTTTGCCTCCGCGAACACATCGGACTACAAACACGCACATTAGACGATCAAAGCAGCCAAACGTGAGTACAGGGACAGGGTGGAGCAACAGTTTGACAACCCTCGGAGTATGTGGCAGGGACTAAACACGATCGCAGACTTTAAAGGGAAAACCAGCACACCGCAGACCACGGCCTCTCTGTGTGAGGATCTAAACGTATTCTACGCTAGATTCGACACAGCGAACACCATGAGACTGGACAGTGTGCGCACCACGGATGACATCAGTGCGCACACTGTGTCTGAGGAGGATGTGCGGAAGTGCTTCAGGAAGGTGAACGCACGCAAAGCTACAGGTCCGGACGGGATTCCCGGCCGCGTCCTCAAGTCATGCGCAGCTCAGCTGGCTGGAGTGTTCACGCACATCTTCAACCTTTCCCTCTCTCTGTCTGTAGTCCCAGCCTGCTTCAAAATGGCCACCATCGTCCCTGTACCCAAATCCTCCACCATCTCCTCATTGAACGACTGGCGACCTGTAGCCCTGACCCCCATCGTGAGCAAATGCTTCGAGAAGCTAGTCAGGGACTTCATCTGCTCTGCACTACCCGACTCACTGGACCCTCTACAGTTCGCATACCGCCACAACAGGTCCACTGATGATGCCATAGCCCTGACACTACATACTGCCCTGTCACACCTGGAGAAGAGAGACACGTATGTGAGGATGCTGTTTGTAGATTACAGCTCAGCATTCAATACCATCGTTCCCTCGAAGCTGGACAGGAAACTGCAGGATCTAGGACTGAGCAGCTCCCTCTGCAGCTGGATCCTTAGCTTCCTGTCTGACAGACGCCAAGTGGTCAGACTGGGCAGCATCACCTCATCCCCCATCACACTGAACACTGGTGCTCCACAGGGGTGTGTACTGAGCCCTCTCCTGTACTCACTCTACACTTACGACTGCACGGCCACTAACAACTCCAACATCATTGTGAAGTTTGCGGACGACACTACAGTGGTGGGTCTTATCACCAACGGTGATGAGACGGCTTACAGGGAGGAGGTCAGCGCCCTGACCCACTGGTGTCAAGACAACCATCTCACCCTCAACGTCGCAAAGACAAAGGAGTTGATAGTGGACTTCCGGAGGTGCAGAGAAGTACACACCCCCATCACCATCAACGGCGCTGCTGTGGAGAGAGTGAGCAGCTTCCGGTTCCTTGGTGTACATCTGGCTGAGGATCTTACGTGGTCAGTACACACAAACAAAACAGTGAAGAAGGCGCAGCAGCGCCTCTTCTTTCTCAGGAGACTGAAAAGATTTGGCATGAGCCCCCGCATCCTCAGGACCTTCTATCACTGTGCCATTGAGAGCATCCTCACTGGATGCATCACCACCTGGTATGGCAACAGCACCGCCTACAACCGCAAAGCTCTCCAGCGAGTAGTGTGGTGCTCTGAACGGATAATTGGAGGTGAGCTTCCCTCCCTCCAAGACATCTACAGGAAGCGGTGCCTGAGGAAAGCGGGGAGGATCATCAAGGACTCCAGTCACCCCAGCCATAAACTGTTCAGACTACTTCCCTCAGGAAGGAGGTTCTGCAGCATCCGGTCCCGTACCAGCAGACTGAGAGACAGCTTCTTCCACCAGGCCATCAGACTGCTGAACACGTCATAGACACCTCACCTTCACTACTGGAACTTTAACATTATGCACTCCATACTGTACAGTAATGCCACTGTTTTGCACATGTCTCAACTCTGTATATTTTTATATATTTTATTTATTGACTCTATTTAATTTGTAAAATATGTGTATACACACACACACACACACACACACACACACACATGTAGAAAAACATTTAGTATACACATCCAGAAATGTATTTATTTATTTATTTATTTTGCATATACTATTATATATTGTACATATATTTATTAGTTTCAGATTTAGCCATTCGTATATTTTGCCTGTTTATGTTATTGTATTTTGCACAACTCTGTTGCTTGTGAAGCTCGCACACAAGAATTTCACTCGCATGTGCTGTACCAATGTACCTGCACATGTGATGTGACAATAAAAGTGATTTGATTTGATTTGATTTGATTTGATTTAACCAGGTTGAAATTTTTTCGTTTACTGCCTGTGAGAAGGAATTTTCTGCTGAAAATCCACCATGCTGCTGCTCACTTTTGTTTTAGCCAAGAACCCACACCATCTTGGAGATGTCCGCTGATCAGAGTGTCTTGAGGTAACTGTTGTTGTGATTTGGAGCTGTATAAATAAAATTGAATTGAAAATGAATTGAACTGATCACGCTGCATTTCTTTACACACTTTCTGTACAGAAAACATACCCTCCACCTACTGGAAACATGGGACTACAGAGCCTATACATGTAGAAGCATTATAAAAATGACGTCTAGTTAGTGTGTAAGTTTGACATTGCACGGAGCCCATGCACGGAGGTCAATACTAGAAGTTCAATATAATTAGGAAAAAAGTTGTTGCCGGGCATTACAAAACAACCCCTTCAGTGAACCAAAATTGTACATCCAAAAATGACTTATAAAATATGTCACTCCGACGTCACTTTGCGCAGTGGGATTATTCAAGTGTTGGGTTTGTTATGCAGCATCAGAGTGGGGTCCAGTGGGATCCCATTAGGGAAGTCTGTTCTCTCCTACTATCGTTTCAGGTTTTGTACATTGTTAATGTTGTTGTTTAAAGTTAGCCAGTCTTCAGAGGCCCCCTACTTGCCTGGGACTGCAAGCAGTTGCCTGGCATGCCTTGTGAAGCTGTACCTCAGACCTTTGCTAAAAGGGTTCTCAGTGGACTCTTAAATCAAACAGCTGTCAAATGTCACAGAAATCATATAGTCCATAAGGCTGTGACAATCGAATCTTTTGGGCCATGTGCAAACCATTTGCCCATGATGATGGCAGATGAAAAAAAAGTCATATTATAAGAAAATGCTAAGGGATTTCATTGCACACCTGGTCTGGAGGTCCATGTAGACTCCCCAAGGTGAGTTACAAAGAGCTGAAAATGGTTGCATTTGCTGTTCTTTTACAATGGTATGTATCGCTGAGATCCCAAACTACATAAAATTCACAGATGAATGTTTCTACATTTAATGAAGCAGTATGGTGATAGGCTGAAAGCTGAGAGCCTGGCAGGGATGTACAGGTGCACCACCAAAAGGCATAGTATAAATCCACCTATATGTATATTACATATACATATATTTTTGATTACATCATTTTGCTTCAGTTATATTTTAGATTAGATTAGCTATAATGAAAGATTAACATTCAGGTATATGCACATATATATTTTATAATCATAATGAAGTAAAGAAAGACAAATATAAGTCAAACATATTTTTACTGACACACATACATATAACATTTAAAGCCCTTCTTTAAAGATTTTTTGTTTTTATTATTAATAATGTTATTTTTATGTGAATAGAGTCACAATTCCACAGTGTGATAGGGATAAACCCTGCAATATATCATTGAGCAAAGAGTCAATGACGCTCCACCTGGGGAGACTTGGAGACTTCAACCCTCATGTGGGCAATGACAGTCAGACTTGGAGGGGAGTTACTGGGAGGACCAGCCTCCCGGATCTGAACCCAAGTGGTGTTTTGTTACTGGACCACAGTTTGTTCATAATGAACACCATGTTTGAAAATAAAGGTGTCCATAAGTGCACTTGACACCAGGACACCCGAGGGCACAGGTTGATGATCGATTTTATAGTCGTATCGGTAAAACTGTGGCTATATGTTCTGGACACGCTGGTGAACAGAGAGGCTGAGCTGTCAACTGATCACCACCTGGTGGTTAGTTGGATCAGGTGGTGGCTGAGAATGCTGGACAGATCCGGCACACCTAAATGTGTAGTGAGGGTGTGCTGGTAAAACCTGGCAGAGGCCCAAGTCCACGAGATCTTCAACTCACACCTCCGGCAGAGCTTCAATTGCATTCCAAGGGAGACTGGGGACATTGAGTCTGAATGGACCATGTTCAGCAACTCCATTGCTGAAGCTGTTGCACTGAGCTACAGCCGCAAGGTGGGTGATGCCTGTCATGGTGGACACCAGTGGCGAAGGGAGCCACCAGGCTGAAGAAGGAGACCTATTAGCCTTGGTTAGCCTGTGGGACTGCAGAGGTACTGACAGGCCAAGGGGACATGGCTCAGGCAGTGGCTGAAGCAAAAACCTGGGGGTGGGAAGAGTTTGGAGAGGCCGAAAAGACTTCGAGACTGCCTCGAAAAGATTCTGGCAAATTGTCAGGTGACTCAGGAGAGGAAAGCGGTGCTCTACCTGCACGCTGTATAGTGCGGGTGAAGTGCTGCTGATTTCGACTGAGAACATTGCTAGGCTGTGGAAGGAATACTTTGATGACCTCTTTAATCCCACTAGCACGTCTTCCGTGATGGAAGCAGAGTCTGGGGATGACTTGTCTTTTGACGACTCGGAGGTGAGGTTGCAGTTAAACAACACCTTGGTCACAGGGCCCCTGGAGTGGGTGAGGTTCACCCTGAGAACAATTTTGTCCAGGTCGTGGAAAACTGGACTAGCTCTTTATCCTCTCGAGGATACTTGAGGGTGCATGATAGTTTGCCTAACCAGTCTATATGTGTTTTGTGGACTTGAAGAAGGCATTTGTCCCTTGGAGTGTCCTGTGGAAGGTTCTTTGGACGTATGGGGTGTCTGGCCCTTTGCTACAGACCATTTGATCCTCATACAACTGTTGCAAGAGCTTGTTCTGCATAACCGGCAATAAGTCGGACTCGTTTCTGGTGGGTGATGGACTTCGCCAGGGCTGCTCTTTGTCACTGAATGTGTTCGCAATGAACTTCTGCAAGGTGGAAGGCTTTTACTTGGGTCGTCTCAGAAGCTCTTCTCTGCTTTTCACAGATGATGTGGTTGTGATGGCTTCGTCAGGTGATGGCCTCCTGCTTGCACTGGAACAGTTCTCAGCCGAGTGTCAAGTAGTGGGAATGAGAATCAGCATCTCCAAATCAGAGGCCATGGTCCTCTGCCGCGAAAGGGTGGCATGCCCTGCCCTTTCACAGAGGGAATAAGGAGTAGATCTGGGTCAGGGATGAGTTCCTGCCCCAAGTGGAGGAGTTTAGGTATCTTGGTGTTTTGTTCATGAGTAGCAGGAGAAGGGAGCACGAGATCGACAGATTGATTGGATTGGTGCTTCGGCTGCAGTGATCCAAGCGCTGTACCTGTCCATCATGGTGAAGAGAGAGCTGATTGTAAAAGCGAAGCTCTCAATTCACCAGTCGATCAACATCGACTGGTTAACTGGACCAATCCCTATCCTCATCTATGGTCATAAGCTGTGTGTAGTGACTGAAAGAACGACATTGTGCATACAACCGGCAGAAGTGGGCTACCTCCGAAGGGTGGCTGGCATCTGCCTTAGAGATAGTGTGATAGGGTGGGAGTTCGGCCATCCAGGAGCGGCTGAGAGTAGAGCCCCTGCTCCACATCGAAAGGAGCCAGTTGAGGTTGTACAGGCATCTGACAAGGGTGCCTTCTGGGTAAGGTGTTCAGGACATGTCCCACCAGGAGGAGGCCCTGGGGCAGACCCAGGACATGCTGAAGAGACTATAGTTTTCGGATGGTCTGGGAATGCTTTAGTGTTCCCCCCGGACAAGCTGGAGGTGGCCAGGGAGAGGGAGGTCTGGGCTTCTCTGCTTAGGATGCTGCCTCTGCAACCAGACACCGGATAAGTGGATGAAGATGGAAGGATAGAGTTTCTGAATGTGTGTTATCTTATATGATGCATTTCAGCCGTTTGTTCAAGATACATTTCTAGCTAAGAAGACAATAAATTATCTTTTCTGAATCTGACTCTAAATATTTCATGCAAACTACAGGTGACAATCTCCTAATGACACAGCGGAATGCACATCTTTAAGATAAGAGAAAATAAGATGACTCTTATCTCACTAGCAACTGGAGGTTGCCAGGCTTCATGCCTGTGTGACAGGGGCCTTAGTTGGGGTGAGATAAAAGATGAATACTGAGAAATAACAAACAATGTAACAATAAATAGTGAACAAGTATATGGAGCCAGTAACCACAGATCAGACACCTAGACTTCTGAAGTTAGAAATCATTTTCAGACATGATATAGAGTCTATATAAAATGGTGCAGAGCATTAAAACAAGGATAATAAAATGGTGCAGCAAGGAAACTAGCTATCCAACAGCTAAGAAAGTTTGTCATGCTTTTAAACAGCAGATCAACCAATTCAAATTTCACTGTGCGGTTTATTCAGCATCATCTTTCTGTGAAAATGGCTGCACCAGAATGATGTAAATGTCCTTTTTTAATTTGCTCATTATAGTTGGAGCTTTTAAGAAGAGCTGCACGCAGAGAAACGGGACAGTTAGTAGATCCCACTGCTATCCCAACAGACACAATCTACTGTTTCATCGCCTCTTTTTCTTTCACTACTATCTATCGCCTCACAGCTTTCACAGAGGGAATAAGGAGTAGATCAGGTAATGCGCCTGAGACGCAGTTGTTTAGCAAGAATTTTGTCTCTGATCCATTGGACACTGGAGGAAATTCATGCAAACAGTAACAGCAGGCACATCATTTTGCAATTACCTGTGCACTTACTTGCCTTTGAACAAATGACACTTAATGATAGTGAGGGCCTTATGAGGGACATAAAGAAGCTCACAAGTCAAATTATATTCTGAGAAAACACAAGGAACTTATGTTCATGATTTATTTATTCATTATTTTTGGAAGTAGAAAACAGAAGAATTTATTGTGTAATTAAGAAAACATGTTTAAAATGCAATTATACATTAATGTATGAACAATATCATTTATGAACTACACAAGGAACAGATGATATTTGGAATTGCAGCTTCTGGGTTGTTAAAGCCCAGTCAGATGAATAATATTAGATTTATTCATTGTTCGTCACTTCTAACAAAATTGAAACTATTATGAGACATAATAATACAGAGGAAAAGCAAAAAGCTTCAAACCTAACCCTACTGCATTACTCATTCCAAAAGCATGGTAAAAGGAAGAAAAGTAGAAGCATGTTACACCAGGCAATGGCAGGAGGCAATATGCAGATTGAGTGCAAATTTGAACAGCCAGTTAAATAATACAAATGCACAAAAGTTTTGACTGTGCTCCCACACAAAAATACTGACAGTCAGTTAATAAGCAAACAGTTCCACACGAGAGAGCTGAAGACCAAACACAATTTTAAATAACTGTGAGCTATTATTTTCCCTCATGACAATATGCAAACTGATGTTTTCCTTCACAGTCACTCAAAAGTACAACTAAGTGTTACGGTCAGTTTAAGAATGTTTACAGACCTTTGACTTCACCTAGATTTTGACACAATCGGAATTTCAAAAAGTGTGTTTGTATTACAAAAAATGGGGAGGACACAAGAAAGAAAAAAAACAAAAACGAAATCACTGACATTACTGTTAGTGACTTAAATAGATCAACAAAAGAGTATTTCTATATGAGTAAGATGGGGTTTTTTTTGGTTTTTTGCTTCGTTTTTCCTTTTATACAAATTGGTTACATGTTTGAAAAATCACCGATAGAGGTTTCAAGATGAAATTCTGAAATCATCACTGAACTTTCTCAGTGTTAAGACTGTATGTTGGCTGTTTACTTGTTCGGAAGAACATTTTACAATAAAACATGTTTTATATGTTTTTAAGCACTATGTTAGTTTTTTAACTGCCAAAAAACAAAAAGAATACTTCTATAATTTTGCAGGCCATGCCAAGAATCTCATTGGGTACAGAAGCATCAGCTTGGCATTAATGGACATAATTAAGAATTCCACAGGCAGGAATTTAGCAAAGTCTGCAGGCTCCATTAACTCTGACTACACCACATGCTCCATTTGTACATTCCTGCATTCATAATTTAGATTTTTTTTTCCCTCAGACTGTTTTTCTGTTGCTTTGAGCCCTGATATTCACTCACAGGTGTACTCCTGTGTGCAGACCCACATTAACCACACACAGATGCACAGATGCACAGATGCATATACTCTGGACCTGTTTTCAAGAGTTTCCATTTTATTTTTATCTCTTTTTTTCCCAAACTTTTTGCCTTTTTACTTTGTTGGGATTTGGCTGCTTGCACTTTGATTGCATGTTCATATTCTCCTTTGTCTGTACAACCTTCTGAACTTCATGATTACTGTCTTAACCTGGAAGTCCCGAGGTCAAAATGGGAGATGCCCCCAAGGGTGGTGGAGAATGACCGAGCTAAGATCCTGTGGGATCTTACAAAATGGTGATGGCTAACCAACCGGACATAGTGGTGGTAGACAAACAGAAGAAGACGGCCGTAGTGATCGATGTAGCGGTTCCGAATGACAGCAATATCAGGAAGAAGGAACACGAGAAGCTGGAGAAATGCCAAGGGCTCAGGGAAGAGCTCGAGAGGATGTGGAGGGTGAAGGTAACGGTGGTCCCCGTGGTAATCGGAGCACTAGGTGCGGTGACTCCCAAGCTAGGCGAGTGGCTCCAGCAGATCCCGGGAATAACATCGGAGATCTCTGTCCAGAAGAGCGCAGTCCTGGGAACAGCTAAGATACTGCGCAGGACCCTCAAGCTCCCAGGCCTCTGGTAGAGGACCCGAGCTTGAAGGATAAACCGCCCGCAGGGGCGTGCTGGGTGTTTTTTTTTTTTTTATATGTATATATATAAAAAAAAAAAAAAACACCCAGCACGCCCCTGCGTGCTGGGTGTATATATATATATATATATATATATATATATATATATATATATATATATATATATATATATCAACAAACAAACAAACAATATGCCCTTTGGTTTTGATCCCAAAGGATATAAGGAATGATGCAGGTGCAGGAGACATTAATCACAACACAATCGACCAGAATACTACAGTTAATAACCTATTATTGGGTTTTGTTTTTTCCGTTATAGCTTTTCATTTGCTGTATAGTTTTCACTCTGTGTTTGGTTCAGTATCTGCACTGAAACTGCTTTCCATCCATCCATCCATCCATCAATCCATCTTCTTCAGCATATCCAACTCAGGGTAATGGGTGGCGGGTAAGACTCATAACAAATTAAAGTCCAGTTCAGTGCTTTTTATGAAATTGATCATTAGGTTTGTTTTCTTCCATTCTAGAAAATATTGCATGTAAAAACCAGAAATTGGGAGGATTTAGTTAGCATATAAAAGATGATTAAGCAATGCTTTAGTATCATGACATGATAAAACTATGATTCCAACTGTATAGGTCGTGTTTTTCAAACGGTAAGCGTACAAAATGTGTCTGTAACTTTACATGTAATGCAAGTATTGCAGTTGCAGAAAATGAGGCTTCCTTGGTAGTCACAGTAAGATTGAGAAGCTGTATATAATGTATATATATATATATATATATATATATATATATATATATATATATATATAGATATATATAGATATAGATATATCTATATATATAGACTACACGCCTTTGGAACAGAGGATCGCAAGTTCGATTCCTGCCTGGGGCGTCTGTATCCAGTAAGGGTCCTAAGGCTAGACCCCCTATGCTAAGCAAGCGTACCGCAGACATGAGCGAGACAGATAAATATGAAGGCATGCCGGCTCGGACGTCGCCCGGATCAACAAGGTCCGCGTCAGGTGTTGAGGAAACAGGGCACCCTGACGAAAAGTGGGCTACTGGAACAAGAAGGCATCGGTGGGCAAGAGACGAAAACAGGGCGTTGTTGGAATGCTACTACGCAAGTAACCCCGGCGGAAGGGGCTACATGAATAGGATGAGGGACCTATGGATTCTTCGATACCCAACATCCACAATGACGGCGAAACAACTAGTAGCTCACAGTGTTCCAACATTCGAAAGAAGGGACTGCTCTCACAGCTAGAGATTGACGAGGTACAACACAAATGCTATGGCAAGGAGGAGTCAGGACGCCAGGTCAGGGGGGCGATATCATCACCCCCACCCGAGATTGGGTACATAGCCCCAAGTGCGATAGGAGAAGGATCGTTGAGTGCGAGAGGAACTGACCTGAAAAATAGGATAATGGCCAAGCTTGAAACCTGGATCCCGCGTAGCCGGTTACCGAGATTACGTGAAGTACCCTCAGAAGGTCTGCTAGATGATGTTAATGCAGCACTACGGGCAATATCTACAACCACGACTACTGACACTAACAAGCTGATCTACAATACGGCAGCAGTGATCAGTGAGATGCTTGGCTACAAGTTGAACAGCCACAAGGGGCAGTACCCTCCATGGAGAAGGAGGCTAGAGGGCAAGATCAAAGTAGCACGGAGGGAGGTTAGCCAACTAACGGAGTTGCAGAAAGGTGCGACAAATAAGGTGCCTAAGAAATACAGCAAGCTGTCCATACCTGAGGCCTTGGAAACTGCCAAGCAAAGACTCACAGCCTTGGCCAGCCGCTTGAGGAGGTACACCAGAGAGATAGAAGGCAGGAGAATAAACCAGCTGTTCTCCACAGAACCAGCAAAGGTGTACTCTCAGTGGCAAGGGAACAATAAGAGAACAGCACCACCAAGGCTGGAGACGGAGCAATACTGGAAGAGCATATGGGAGAAGGATGCAACCCATAACGGCAATGCTCAGTGGCTAGAGGATCTGAGGGCAGACCACAGCGACCTCCCTGAACAGGGTCCAGTAACCATCACAGTGGCAGATATCCAAGAAAGGGTCTCCAGTATGAAGAGTTGGACAGCACCAGGGCCCGACATGGTTCACGCCTACTGGCTGAAGAAGCTGACTGCACTCCACGAGCGTCTGGCAGCACAAATGAACCAGCTGCTAGTTAACGAGAGACACCCGGAATGGCTAACCGAAGGTCGGACGGTCCTGATCCCCAAGGACCCCAAGAAGGGACCGGTCCCCTCCAACTACCGACCAATAACCTGCCTCAGTACTACATGGAAGCTCCTGTCAGGCATCATATCGGCTAAGATGAACAGGCACATGGGTCAATACATGAGTGGGACACAGAAAGGAATTGGCAAGAATACCAGAGGCGCAAAACACCAGCTACTGGTAGACAGAACAGTCAGCCGAGACTGCAAGACCAGACTGACCAACCTGTGCACTGCCTGGATTGATTAAAAGAAGGCCTATGACTCAATGCCCCACAGCTGGATACTGGAATGCCTAGAATTGTACAAGATCAATGGGACCCTAAGAGCCTTCATCAGGAACTCAATGGGGATGTGGCGTACAACACTAGAGGCCAACTCCAAGCCCATAGCACAAGTCACCATCAAGTGCGGGATCTACCAAGGAGATGCTCTGTCCCCACTGCTGTTCTGCATAGGCCTGAACCCCCTCAGTGAGATCATTAACAAGACTGGATACGGATACCGACTACGGAACGGAGCAGTTGTCAGCCACCTCCTGTACATGGATGACATCAAGCTGTATGCCAAGAGTGAACGAGACATCGATTCACTGATCCACACTACCAGGCTATACAGCAATGACATTGGAATGTCGTTCGGACTGGAGAAGTGTAGTCAGATGGTATCAAAGAGAGGGAAGGTAGTCAGAACTGAGGGGATTGAACTACCAGAAGGCAACATTGCAGACATAGAGGACAGTTACAAGTACCTGGGGATCCCGCAGGCAAATGGGAACCATGAAGAGGCCGCTAGAAAGGCTGCAACCACCAAGTACCTGCAGAGGGTCAGGCAAGTCCTGAGGAGTCAGCTGAATGGTAAGAACAAGATCCGGGCCATCAACACGTACGCCCTGCCCGTGATCAGGTACCCTGCTGGGGTAATAGGCTGGCCAAAGGAGGAGATAGAAGCCACTGACATAAAGACAAGAAAGCTCCTTACCATGCATGGAGGGTTTCACCCCAAGTCCAGCACCCTGAGGCTGTACGCTAAGCAGAAGGAAGGGGGCCGGGGACTGGTGAGTGTCAGCACCACAGTCCAGAATGAGACAACGAACATCCAAGAATACATTGGGAAGATGGCCCTAACTGACCGAGTGCTCAGTGAATACCTCAGGCAGCAGAAACCCAAGAAAGAGGAGGGAGACGAGGAACCATCATGGAAGGACAGGCCCCTGCACGGTATGTACCACCGGCAGATAGAGGAGGTGGCTGATATCCAGAAATCCTACCAGTGGCTGGACAAAGCTGGACTGAAAGACAGCACAGAGGCACTAATCATGGCAGCACAAGAACAAGCTCTGAGTACAAGATCCATAGAGGCTGGGGTCTATCACACCAGGCAAGACCCCAGGTGCAGGCTGTGTAAAGATGTCCCAGAGACAATCCAGCACATAACAGCAGGGTGCAAGATGCTAGCAGGCAAGGCATACATGGAACGCCATAACCAAGTGGCCGGCATAGTGTACAGAAACATCTGTGCCGAGTATAACCTGGAAGTCCCGAGGTCAAAATGGGAGATGCCCCCAAGGGTGGTGGAGAATGACCGAGCTAAGATCCTGTGGGACTTCCAGATACAGACGGGCAAAATGGTGATGGCTAACCAACCGGACATAGTGGTGGTAGACAAACAGAAGAAGACGGCCGTAGTGATCGATGTAGCGGTTCCGAATGACAGCAATATCAGGAAGAAGGAACACGAGAAGCTGGAGAAATACCAAGGGCTCAGAGAAGAGCTCGAGAGGATGTGGAGGGTGAAGGTAATGGTGGTCCCCGTGGTAATCGGAGCACTAGGTGCGGTGACTCCCAAGCTAGGCGAGTGGCTCTAGCAGATCCCGGGAATAACATCGGAGATCTCGGTCCAGAAGAGCGCAGTCCTGGGAACAGCTAAGATACTGCGCAGGACCCTCAAGCTCCCAGGCCTCTGGTAGAGGACCCGAGCTTGAAGGATAAACCGCCCACAGGGGCGTGCTGGGTGTTTTTTATATATGTAATACAAAGTGTGGTGTGGTAAATGATTAAACATTTAATCAGTTAAAATATCAGAATTATTTTAATACACTTATTTTTAGAGACTTAGCTGTTAATAAATTGTTCTAGTAATTCCATTAACTTTATTAGACATTGTTTATTCAAGAGGCTTACAAAAAATATTCTTCAACTGACAAAATGAAAGATTTTGTTTATAACATTTGATATACAGTACTCAATACATCCTTTATTGGCTTTGGTCATTTTAGTTCACTCGCATATGATGTCGGCTGTTTACACCCTCTGGACACAAGTGTTAAATTGCATCATAAAGACCATTTCCAGCACATCTGTGATCAACATGGGACATTAATCGCTACAAAATGGTATATAGCACACCAGGAACCACGAATGCATGGAGATGTGAAAACAGCTGCACTCGTGCCTGCACTTTTATTCAAACACAATTTATTAATGAAAGAGATTTTTAAAATCGTTTTATTGTTTTACAAAGTTACAGTATAGATTAAATTGATTTTTGATTTTTCAATGTTTTTTGCTGTGTCAGTGTAAAATTGAGGAAATATGCTTGGTGGCTACAGACATCCACAAAAAACACTGCATTTGAATATGTATTCCATTCAAAATGACTTCTACCATTGACCTTCGTGCATGTGCATTATAACTGAAAATGACTTCTTGTTAAATATCCCCCAATTTATCTTGGTAGGATAATTAATGAAGTAATTAAGCTCTCAGTGTGTTGCAGAATCATATTTCAAAAAATATGTTCTCTGTTCTCTCCTTTTTTGTCTCTCTTTTCTACCACATATTATTTCTTCTGTGCACTCGGCAGTTGTACGTTCCGACAAATCAATTATTTTGTGAAACTGTTTAAAAAAAAAGCAGCAAAGCACAGAACAGCTATTAAATCTGCACATGAAACACGTATAAGTGTGATATTACAGTTGAGAAGAGGGTATGTAACTTAGAGAGACACCCAGTGTTAACTACATGAGACAGATAACTCTTTTGCCTTGACTTAGAGGGTGTACTGTATAATTTAACTTGTATTTGACAAATGACATATTAGAAAATAGAAAACCTTTGAGATTTGTGAGGTAAAGCTGTTACTTAGGTTACCAAAGTGTAGCTTTATGTTACTGAGATAGGGGTTTGAGATCAAATGTGAGGTTTCTGCGTTTTTCGACCTCGTATCAAAACAGCAAACAAACATAGGATCTGTGCTGAGGGGCTGAATCACTCCAGAATTATGACCTTGAGCAATGTTTACAAGTACTGTTTGAACACCATGACCTTACAGCCATGCTATTGGCTCTATGAAGTTGTAATGGGATACAGCAGTGATTTTAGCTAGTGTTTGAAATAGTATATATTTAAATGCAGCCATGTTAAAATAATTTCAAACATCTAGAAATCTAATTGTTTTATGCACATTTCTGACTACAACTGTTTTAGGAAATTTTAGGAGATACCTCCCAAAACGAACGCTTGCTGGCTAATAGTGAGTAACTCATAGATGATCATCAAGAAGTCATATTCTTTTCAGTCATTTAACTATGTAACATTAACCCAAATTATCCTACAGTTGCAGACACATTTGGAAGCTATCAACCATAGTATGATCCCTCCTAAGAAATTATTTTTTCCAGAATAAAAGAAAATGTGAAATTTTCCACTCACTCAGCTAGACTATGCAAAGCAGATAAAGACCTACTACTTCTGCTACTAAAAGAGGAAATTACAGTTAATAGTTTTAATTTTGCAACACTAAATAATATAACGAAAATAATGACTTCCATATGAGTTTATATCGTGACAAGTGTTTACCTAAAGGTTCACTAAAAGTCGACCTTATCCATAATGCCTAGTTTCCCAATTTAAGTGAAAATTTGATGTATTTTGCTTGTCATTGGGAATGTGGTGTTTGTATGGTTCCCGTTTACCCACCCATCTACCACTCAGAACTCATCAGTCACTCTTCCATCAGAAATCCAAGCCAGTAAGTCCTTTCTAAACCTAATGAAAAAATATATGATTTCTGTGAGAGCCATACTGATCCATGATATCCCACTCTAGGACCTATTTTGTAAGGTCTGGACTGAACCACCATCTAGCAGACAGTCAGTGTCAGTATATTTTTTGAAGCATTTTTTGATAGTAGAGATACAGTTGAGAGTAGCTGGGATGCACAGCGTTAAAGCCATTTAATTATAACTGCAACAAATCAATTTAAAAAACAAACAAGAAAAACGAAAACAAAAAAACAGAAATTCAGATGTTTTTTCTGTTTGTTGTTGTCTAAATATTTTGGCATGTTACTACTGAGGCCAAACAGTGAAACAAGTGGGCGTTGTGGTATGCGGTAAGATGAGTATGACTCATGAAATTTCCTGAGTGGGCATAATGTGGGCATCTTTAATCCATCCTAGATGATATAAACTGCTAATTTTGGCTTTCATAGCGGATTTTCCCTGCTGCATAAGATTTTCTTTATAGAATATAGAATAGAATGTATATATGTATATATGGTACTGCTATGGTATTTTTGAGCCAATAAACAACTCTACAAAGTCAGTCAGATCAGTATCTGCTGACAGATTTTCAGTTTGTAAATATTCCTACAGCACAGCTGTTATTCACTGACCTGCAAACAGTGTGTGCTATTTTACTATAATCTTAAAGTGCCTTCCAAAGGATTTGATAAGTTCAATTCCAAAAAACAAACAAACACAGAAACAAACAAAAAAACCTTTGTGTTCACTCTCTGCTGCATCTTAACTGAGCTTGCTTTTACAACACACACACACACACAAACACACACACACGTGTACAGACACACACACACTCACATGGAGTCCCTGCATGGCAGACCTCCCCTATTAACTGAGCTTGTAAATCATGTGCACAACATCAATATCAATGGAGAAACATTCATCACCTCCAGCATTGGCCTGACTCAGCATCTCTTTAACTGTGCTCAGGGCGCATTGAGTCACATGGGAAGGGGTGCTGAAGAGGTCAGGGGGTTGATTTTAAATAGGTTGATCAACCTACAGTACCAATTCCGTTTCATGCCAAATGGGATGCTATATGAGGGGAGACTTTATACGTATAAAGCTATATGACATTAATAAAAAGAGCCACAAGGTTCTGAGACTGGTAAATATATCCATTCTAACCCACAGGATTCACACATTTCTCCCATAAATTTTTGCCTGGGGTGATCATAACATTTGCTCTTAGTGAATCTTAGGTAATATATCCAGGTTAACCATATGCCGTCTTAAATCTAATGACGATCATCAGCTGACAGCTGGCTGGGATTCTTTTTGTTTTCCTTCTAATAGACATAAATAGAAAATTGCCTTCTGTGAATAACAGCTGAATAATTTAAAGCAATACTAATTGACAAGTGCCAATATTGATTGATTCTCTGTGAGAAGAAACTTTTAAAATGCATTGCCGACTGCATTTAGTTATAATTTGCTTGTTAGCCCTAAGTGCTGTTAGTATCATTTTCTGATACAATTTGTTAAGGAAATATATTTAATAAATCAGAAAACACATATAATTCATGCAAAGAACAAGTTATATTTTTATTTGAAGTGGATTTGCTTTGACTTGCAGTTTAAAACTGCAAACCAAAGCAAAGGCTAGAAGCTAAAAAAAAAATAATAATAATAAAATAAATCTCTGTGCAGCTCAAAGGAGTGAAATTGCATATCCTAAAGTTTGGAAGAAACTGAATGTCAGTCGAAAAAGAATTGCTGCATGGCAGAAAGTCACTTGATTTCTAGTCAGAGCACATTTAACAACAACAAATGTAGTTGTTGGAAAGATTTTTTTGTTGTGTTTTAATTTTTATAAATACCTACATAATTGTGAGAAAAATCATTAGATGGACCCTAATCCACTTAGCAATTATATTGAAATATTTGTTTTGAGAAAAGCAGTCCTAGAATTCATTAAACATAGACTAGGCGGCCTTGTAAACCTTAAAAAAAGACAAGAGGTTTTTGCAGGTTTCCCATATGGAAAAGAAATAGTAAAACCATATATGATTTACTCATGAAAGTGGCCACTTTCTCATTACTTTCATATATTTTTTAGTAAGTATCCAAAACATACAAGTTTCATTATATAAATTTTCAAGGGATCTTATATGTGTTTTCACTCTTGTATGCTTTTCATACATGTTTCATACAAGACAGATAGAAACTTTATAAGATTTATATATATCTTTTCCATATGGGTTACCTCGCTTTATATTCTCCACCTCCCCTCTCAGGTGTTCCCTCTCAACTGGTCCACTGCCACCATGTGGTTTACATGATAAAATGTTCACAGACTATGTGGTCAACCCCTTTCTGCTTGGCCCTGCCCCACATTGGTTATCTGTGATGTTTAGTCTTCCTGTTTGTGCCATCCAACCCCCCACCCCCACCTAACTGTCAGCAGCTTAGCAGCAACCAGGGTGGGATGTCTTTAATTAAAAACTAGTAATGATAAGAGTGTGTAAGAGGAGGGGGGCACACTCATTACACTGAGAACAGATGCTCTCAGCAACCTCTGCCAGACTGCCTTGATGCCCACAGTATGAATACATACATATAGATTGCTCTGTCTCTCGCCTGCTTTTGGGCTTATAGTGCTCAATGCCAAGGCAGCCCACGCTTGGCTGGTGTGCGTCAGTTTTTCCTCTCACTCTGTTATTGAAACATTTTCAAGGTTTTGTATCAAAAACTTTTCTCTCTCACTTTCGCTCTAACATTATTATTCCACATCATAGCTGATACCGGCCTACACTTGGCACCCTTTTTTACAGTCACACCCACACTGTATTCTGCTCATGCATTCAAACATGAGTTTCCACATGAACTTAGAAACTCAAGCAGCATTCTTCAGACAAAAAAAGCTATATCTTTAATACACATATTTGTTGAAGAAATAGCAAAATCTTTTACAATTAAAGTTTTGTTTATATGTACCAAGCTAGGCATTGCTAACATTGCCTGCTAAGAAGTTTATGTAGCTGTGAGGGACTGCTGTGTACTTTCACAATATAATGCACAAACAAAAAAACGTAATATTAGAGAGATTTTTTGAACTCAATTTAATATCCATAATAAAGCTACATCATGTAGATTGTTTTCTTTCAATAATCTAAAAATTGCAAACTTAACATTTTAACTTCTGGGTAAAAAAGTGGACACAAATCAAGGAGCCAAAGCTGGCTAGTGGTGGCTACTTAACAAATTTGTGTTCTTTTGACCTTGGAAAAACAAACAAACAAACAGTGGATAAATCTGTGGTTAAAAACCCTTTGAAAAACAGAAGTATGCTCTTCTGTACTTCTTATTGGGTCACTGAAGACTGAAATCTGCTTTGTTTGCTGAGTCATGATTTATTTGTTTTCTGTGTAAGTCCTTGGAAAATGGGAAATGTGCATTTGCAGTTGCCCAGAGAGCAGCAAAACCAACAGCACAGGAGTGCATAAGGAAAAAAGCTGAAAGCAAAATCAGTCAAGTACAGTTTTTTGCTATTTTCTTGGCATCTGGTACTATAAGTGAAGAGTTGGGACATCCCATATTGCAAATGCTGCTTAATAGCAGTGTAAACTAAGTCACCATTTCAGCGCCTTAATCTGAGCACAACACTCTAATCATCCCCCTTGTGTTGCCTGCATTATAAATTGTCATGGTTAACATCTAAGCTTTAATTTATAGCTTGATGTTGTCATTAAGGGGCCAAGGCCTGCACTGGCCTCTGCCATCAATCTGATAGCTTGCAGGTAATGGCCAAGTTGCCTATTGTCACAATTCCAATACATTATTTACTATAAGACATTAAAAAGTAATGTGTATTAATAAACAGGCTCAAGGCCAGAGGGTATAACCACATTCACTCTAGTCGTATTTCTCGTTGCTTTCATCAAGGAGACACTTTATAATAAATGTATGGTTAAACCAACACTCAAGGGCCTTTTCTGTTGCCAGTGCTCCTTCTATGATTTATCATGGGCACCACTGCATTCTTATTTGCTGAGACATTATTTGATTATTAATTTTGACTGTTCTGTGTCGTTTTGAACTATGTCATCATGGGTCCCTGTTCATTTTCATCCTAATCATGTCCGGTGACCTATCACTGTTCTGAGTTAGCTGAAATTGGTCCAATCTCTGGAATGAAAATGATTGTGTACAATATTTTTCCAAGAGTTCAACATATTTCTCTATTAAACCACTCAAGAAATAATCTCACCAATGCTGGGTGAGTGTTAAGGTAAAATCAAAGATTCTGAGGATCCAAATATATTCTTGTAAACTTGTGACTTCAGATTGGACCACAAAAAGCCTCAAGGTACTAAAAACTTTATCATTTAACAGAGCAGATCATTTCCAGCACAATACAAGAAGAACGAGACTGCAATAAATACCTATAGCTTTGATAATTTGGTTCTCAGTATCACAGTTGTGGATGACCACAGGCTATGTCTGACATTAGCTTACTGGCATTCAATTATGTTTCAGAAATTGAAATTTTAGCAGGTCTTCATTGCACATGTTACATGGTTTGACTATTAAAAGTGTATACCTTATAAAAGCAACAAGCATTCAAAGCAAGACAGGTGTAATACTGTGGATGTGAAGAAAACCATGTATATTGCATTCTGATTATTTCAGACTGTTGTAACAACACAACCATATGCACTGTTGTATCAGTCAATATAGGCATTGTGGCATGTCAATGGCTGGTTATATATGTAACACTTTACAATGCTATTTACTGCATGTTATTGAGAGAGATCAAAAGTTCTAAATAGTAATTACTTATATAGCTAGGACCAGTCTCTTTTCAGGACTCTCAATCCTCTAAATCACTTGCTTAGGGCAAGTGCACCAGCTGAAAATCCCTTGTGTTTCCTGGATCAATATAAAAATAATGAAAGAGACCACATCAACCGTCCATGTGGCTCACTACCCTTTTTCAGCACATTCAAATATTTCTAGATGTAAGTTGTTTTTGAATGTATAGGTTAATGCTAACTGGGAACAAAAGTTGTATTTACTGTGGCTAATCTGGATCAGTGCTATACTGAAAGAGATGATGAAAATTAAACTATTACCTTATATGGACTTTTCACACCTATGCACATCCGCAGTCTTCTAATGAATATTAATCATTAAAGCTATATAGGTAATGGAATAAGTGAAGCAAAATGATAAACATGTTGTTGTTTTTTTCTTCCAAAAGGAAACATCTGTGTCCTTGTTACCCTCTGCTTTATGCCATTTTTATGCTGGGCAAACGCTGTAAGTGCTCCCACATCTGCTACAGTTTATATAAGATGCAGCTGCATCATCTGCTGATAGAGAACCCCCTCAATGCTTGAGTTAAGTCTCCTCATCATTGATTCATGCTCTTGGGGAAAACAGACAAATTGAACCTCTTGCTTCTGTAAAGGGACCTTATGGCTCTGGTGAGGAGTGTGTGGTCAAAGCCTGACATCAAAGTCAAGTCTGTGGAAGAATATGTGTGTTCAAGGAGGAAAGGTTCTCAGTAGTGTAAAGTTACTGTGTTTGAGTAAAGAAAGATGAACATGTGCATGTGTTAATGCCTCCAGTTTGGTGGATTTTTCCCTAAGGGATTTGCTTAGTGTTTTTTTCTTTCCTTTGTCTTCAAACCACCAGAACAACAAAACAGAAACACCAAAAGCATGAACATAAAAACAAGTATAGACACACACACGCACACACACCCATAGTAGACACAAATAAGATATATTTCTAAGCCAACAGAGCTGAAAGAAAGACATTAAGGAACAAATTAAAGTCAGAATGAATTTAATGAAAATATAAAATAATGTTACCACTATAATGGCTTCTGATGGCTTCTTCCATTGTTCCTTGTCATTGTAAGGTCGGCAGGTTTGATAGAACTTTGAAGTTGAGATAAATTAACCATCATTTAAAAAAACAACAGCATCCAATTAGCGGTTTGCCACTTTGACAGGCACAAACAGCCTTGTAGTTGTAGTTTCATTCAATCTCCACAAGAGCAGGGGTACAGTGGATCCTTCAGACTCATTTATGTCAGTTTGCATCCTCACTGTATCTTTTGCACCATCACTAATTGTTTAGGTGCTTTGGGCCTGTCACCCTTCTGTACCATCTGATCCAACTTACCACCAGGTGCTGATCAGTTGACCGCTCAGTTCCTCTTTTAACCCAAATGGCCAAAGCATATGACTACAGATCAGATGTTATAATTAAATAAAACAATAATGACTGATCAGTGTCCTATACTGTAGAATGCTGTGGTGCAAAAAGCACTGTCGTGTTTGATAATGGTATCTGTTACATCCCCCAGGAGGATATTTCTTCTTTCAACTAACTCTTTATGTTTTGTCTAGGCTCCACCTCCTCTGTCCTGATTGGATGCTGCTCAGAGTCCAGCTAATTGTTAATCAGCAGAGCACTACTTAAAGCCTGTGGCTTGCCATACCTGTGCAGGCTTGCATGCCTTTGTGACTTGTATGTGCTTTTTTGTGTTCATGTTCAGACTGCCTGTAGGGGAGAGTTGCCTTTTGTTTTGACACCCTGTCTGTTTTCTCCTGTTTATGTGTTGTTAGGTAGGTTATGGCTATAGGTTGTATATTTTGATTTCTTTGGAGTTGGGTAAGTTTCTTTTATTTTCATATCAGGGATGTTTTGTTTGTTATGTTGGCCTTGGCTCTCCCTGAAGTTAACTGTCAGTCTGCACCAGAACTTCAACTCTGGCATGAAATAAACCTTTTAAAATTACCATTTTGGCTCTTCCTTCACGATTTACCTTTATGTTTGTCCTTTCACACCCCCTAGACTAGCCAGGGGACGTAACATTATCCATTAAAAAAAAGTGATTCAGATCTGTCAAGCCCCAAGCCACATCCCTCTGGGTTTCCATATGAGAATGGAGATGCCCGAGTAGAACAACTGAGCTCTAAGTCCAAGACAGGACACCTTACAACAAGAAACCCAAGGATCCCCGAGAAGACTTAGGACCCTCAGCTGGTGTTTGGGACACAAGCTGAAAGCAGTTGTGAAAATAAAAAGGCATATGTAATTTTTTTCTATGCTTCTCACTGTGATGGTATGTAAAATATGCAAAAAACAGACCATGACCATGATATACCATGGAGGAAAATTTATTTATCACTCTGACCTTAAAAAATATTAAACTTTAATTTCAAGGTATTTTCCCAGGAAGCACAAACGCATTATGAAAAAAGAAATGTTTCAGTTGAAGTGAACTTGGATTGATATACAGTGAGGAAGCGACAGCTAAGGTTGCAAAGGTTATCCAGAGGGTTCAGTTCCTATGGAGCTGCTAGTTAGTGATGCGTAGCTACAGCAGCAGTGTAGGTGAAGGCACTGGGTGCTCTGTGAAGCGTGACACACCTTGCTCTAAGGGTGATTCTGGGAAGATAGCAGAGGTGAGAGGGTAAAGATAGAGCAACATTGCCTTCTGGCTTATTGTGCGCAACTGCCCTGCTGTGCACAGTTACCATCAGAGTCTCTTCATGTATGGATCATTTATGGAGTTGAAGTGTTTGTACTGAAAGAGTCAGGCGGTGCATTCAAAGATCTTCTGAAACATAGGGAAAAAAAACATGCTTGAATCTAAAATAGAGCACAATAACATGATCACAGTGGAGAAACTGTGTCTTTTGTAGTCAACTACGTTGAACTGGATTGCATCATATGCTGCAATGTTCCTCTTGCGGATATCAGTTAGCTAAAAAGCATCTCCTGCTGCCATACAGTCGCCTGGATGAGACTTTCTTGTGACAGTGAGCAGAGCTCCCCAGTGACTTCCTGTCCACTGATGTGTTTGCTGCGAGTATCATGAGTAACGGCACTCAATTTCCATGTTTTGACATAAGAGGGGACGTTTGATAAATAGTTGGAGGACCTGAGCACATAAATGAGGCATAAATAATGCATAAATTAAGTGCCATTTTATGGAGAGATGTCAGTGCATTTCTCCAATAACGGGAAGATTAATGACCTGACTGTGGTGGGGGAAATACTGCATAGGAGAGCGACAGAAAGATCAAGGGATGAGTCCTCACTGTGACTGTTTTCAATCAATATACCCATGTATTTACACAGCCTGGATGGATGATGCAAGCAAAGCAAACCTCAGCTGAAGTTTCTGGGAGGAAGAAAAAGTAGTCACTTAAAATGACGACTTACTCAAGAGAAAAGACTCTCTTCCTCTCTCTTAGAGCTAGATATTTTTCTTGGGTGCGGGGCTTGATAAACCAAAGCAATTTTATAGAACTAATGTGTTGCTTCACATAGCTTCATTTATGTCAAATTCTCCTCCACAGCACAATTTCAAGACCAAAAACAGTGGCTGACAACATGCAAATATGCTCTGTGTATCATATATGTGCTGCAGGCAAATGTTAACAAGTTTTCAGTAAAATGTACACTTAAATTTGCTTAGGTGTGATGATTTTACAATAAACTCAAATCAACATTCTCACTATACTTTCTCTCATAATATACAATAGAGGAACTCAAATGCTTCCCTCCTGTCAAATTCTGCTAGTATCATAGACATATACTGTACGCACGGCATCCATTGTCATGTCTTACACAATGCCCCAAAAGTATTGGCCGCTGGGAGGTAAAGGTCACCACTGGTTCTATCATCTGAAAAACGTCAACAGGGTGTGTACTTAGATTGCAAGCCAAGAAAGTCTTACTAAGATTTTTTATGCCATTCAAAAACAGGCAGAAAATGCACTAGCTATTTTTGTTTCAGCTGAATTGGAAGGAAGGAAGTGAGCTCTGTTGTCACCAACTGTAAGAGGGTCAAATGGCTAACCAACCTGATGGCCTTGGTGTGCCAAGGCATTGAAGGCATTATTAGAACATAACACAGTCTGGTATGTTCTTTATAGTGCCAAATAAAAACAAAACAAAACAAAGTATCATTTCTTCTCTGGCATTGCAACTAGAGATTAATGTCCATGCGACTCTAAAGGTGGTGAGACTGTCAGTCATGCTAATGTCAGCAGACAGCTATGTGTTTGTCTCTTAGCTATTTCCTTTGAGCTGGGGCATTCAAACATCGGCAGCTGTCCACTTTGGTTTCTATCCCTGGAGCTCAGACAGGACCTGACACTGTGCCTCACTAACACAGAAACCTCCAGCACTCTTGCCCTGTTCTCTGGCCCAAAAACAAAAGAAATAAAGAGATCTCACCAATGGAAGGTCATGAAGAATGCCCCCGCCATCACTCATAGCAGATCTAATGTTCACTGTGGCATAACTGATGACTGATGTAATTGACATTGCATGCCTAATCATACATATTCCACAGAGGCTGATGATAGTTTCCCAGCAGATGAGCTAAAGACTTTAGAAAGTCTGAACACTGCAAAAGGTGACCTGCTGCTCATGTAATCTAAATACCAGGAATGACACTTAAAATTCATGGGGACAATCTCTGCAGTCTTGTTCTGGACTTCTTTCTAACTCACCAAGGAGAGACAGTGTGACAGCAAATTGAAAATAATTGTAGTGATTATGGCAACATTTGTAATCTTCGTTAAATGTAGGTCAAGGGCAAACATCATAGTTGGTGGAAACCCATTGCTGGCTCTACCATCTTTTCTAATTAACTGAAAGTTTTGGCACATTATGGTATCTGGGCATTTCTCAATTTATCTTACCTGCCTTTAATCCATAACTAAACAGGTTTTGTCTTTTTACAAAAATTAGTATAACAACTCTTCAAATTCCATACAGTTTTTCATGCAAAATGTGACAAAACGGGATGATATAAGAATTCTAAAAACCATGAAGTCTTTGTGACTGATAATATGTTTTATACTTGCAAGTTTAACCTTTCGTCTAATTATCCTGATCAGTATTGAGCTTGCCAGATGCCACCTGCCATGGTCCCTACTACAAGAGAAAGGGAAAAAAAAATCAAGCTTTTTAGAAAATGCTAAGAGTTTAATACACCAGTGAGCGTTGTCAGTGTTGCAGGATTTTAGTTTCTTCCTTTTGTTGTCAATTTGACAACCAAGAGAGACACAAAATGAGGCTGCTTACATGGCTTGGTTGAGGAAATATTTTGTGATGGAAGAGTTTGAAGGTTTTATTGGAAAAATTCCCGAGAAATAATTGAAACAAATCTCTTTTTTTTCCCATTACAAATTGCATCTACTTTTGCACTCTCTTTATGATTGTGGGTTATGTTGGATAGGAAGTAGATTAAAAAATGCTGCACGTGCATTTATTAATTAATCATACCTGACAAGCATGCTAAGTGGTTGAAATCAAACACATGTTGCATGAGCAACAGATACACACTGGGTCCAGCTATCACAATCTGGGTTAATTCCTGTAACGGTCTAAATTTAATCAATTTAGACTATGGAAAAGAAAGAAAGTTAACCAACTGTATTAAAATGATAGCATTAAAAAAAAACTAAAAACATGTAATGTAATAGTGTAATATGATAGAGCTACATCACCTGTAAACTAAGTCAACCTCACATTGACTGATTTGGGAGTGGTTTTGTGTGTAGAGGAGTTGTACATTTGCTGTGAGTGAAGTGCTGTGCTTGGGTATTGATTTAAGGCAGGTGTGTTTGATTGTGTCTTCACTCTCGTCTCACTAAGCAGCAAAGGCTGTCTTGCCTTTTCTGTGTGCAGGCATGTCATGCAGCTAAAATTCTGGTGAATACTTCCATGTGAGACCGTCATTCTTTGTGATTACGTCTGTCAATTCAACTGAACATTTAAATTGATCTCTCTTTCCTTTCTCTTTCTGTGCACAGGGCAGGATAAGCTAGCCTGTGGTTATAAGGCAGAATTGGGCTCCCCAAGGGCTGAAGTGATTACTAGCTCAGTTCATGCATGTGATTGGCCAAAGAGTGCAGCTTCCAACTCCAAAGGTTGTCAGTAGTCTGAGGAAACAACCAACCAGCTGATCTCTGGCCTTAAACTGTTTGAGTCACTCCTTGTTTAGTGGGTTATCACTGGATGAAATATACACAATAAATCTGCCTATAGTATTTAACGTTTACTTTTCTCTACATGCAAGCTCACTTAGTGACACGTCCCCCCGTTTTGAACATATGAGGGCTATACCCAGTGTGTCTGAATTGCTGAAACATTTTGAAAACCTGTGTCTTTTTTGCTACTGGGACAATACAAGGAGTGTAGATCAGAGACCCAGCCATCTTTTTTAATGAAAGCCTCTCTAATGAGCCATCAGGGCTTTCTTTGATGACGTACAATGATGGCTCAAAGGATCTTTCAGGAGCTTTTTTAGCAGGCTTCATACTGAATATAAGATTTTATCACACTTCCAAGATCCATTGAATCCCTCTTGCAAGTTTTGAAACTTTTAGAGTGTTTCAAATACATCCCTTTAATGTAAAACAAAAGTGTAAATAGCATCTATAAACTTCTCTGTCCTTATTCCTCCTCCCGTAAATGTTGTGCTTTCACAGGCTTATTTGCTAACTTCATGTTCACAGTGTTTTACACTTTCTAAAACATTCAAATTGGAGAACCTACTTCAAAACTCCAAATGATGAAGAGCTCATTTTCACTGCTCTAAGTGTCATCACACTATTTTGCTTGTATATAATTGAGCTTCTATAGACAAAGTATTGTTTTACAATGAAATACAATAAAATGTTTTGCACTTTTCTTTTGGGGGTGGCTAATGGTTTAATTACTTTCATATTTGACTGAAGTCACTTCAGTAGTGCACTTTTTCCTTATGATATGTCTTGCAAAATGATATGTACAAAATAACATAAGTGTTTCAAATGACCACTTTAATAAATGACTACCCATGATCACCCAACTATGTCTAATCAATGTCAATTGTAATATACTTTGCATATATGGTAAACATGCATAAATGGCAACTGCAGGAAATAAAACAAATAATTTAAAAAAGCCTAGCAAGAATTTGTGTTTACTTGTGCAATTAGAAACTATTATAAATCCATTAAAATTATTAGTATCAGTTCATATTTATCCAGGACAAATAGGAGATACTTACCCCAAAAGATAAAATGATAAGTGCAGTAACAAGGAATCCTTTCAGTTTGCAGGATGGGGCCTGCCTAACAGAATTTGTGGCATAGTGAGGGGGTATCTTTTCTGTTTTGTTTTTTTTTCTGTTAACTATACAAGTGCTGGAAAATTACGAGATATTTGAGAAGAGCATAGTGCAGAAAGTAATAAAGAGATCATTTCCCAAAGGTTTCTTAAACTGTAGATGTGATCCCTGGCTGTGGAGAATGATGACAATACCACTTACCACATTACCTTGCTGTAGTACACCTAAGCAGTTTCACTTGCTCCACATAGAAACTGATACTGCCTGCCATATGTATATGAAAAAGAATGTGAATGAGTTTCCATGACTGATTAAAGTGTTTCCAAGACATTATATATATATATATATATATATATATATATATATATATATATATATATATATATATATATATATATACATATATATATATATATATATATATATATATATATATATATATATATATATATATATATATATATATATGAATAAAATGAATTCAGAAAGTGGGAAGTAAGATTATGTTTCCAGGTGCTTTATCACTTCCAAATCCCTGTTTTGCATTGTCAGAATATAAGTAGATTTTCAGGTGCAGAGTATTTTTTTATCAAAGATCTTGGATTCTCCTGGTCTTAATGAAGATTTCCATGCCTCTTTAAATCCTCCTTCCAGGGGTTCATTCTCCCCTCTGTCTCATAATTAAGTCGGGATATGAGCCGTAAAGGCTGAAACCTGAAATAAACCCACAGTATTCTTCACCATCTGCTCCACTCTTCTTGTGTCCACTGCTGCCTCCCGACATCTAAGAAGCAGCCGTGATGAGTGTAGGAGCATCCACTGAAACGTCAAGCATGTACTTTGTATTTCAACACTACAACTAAGAAATTCTACATTTTCATTTTAGCCTGTTAGGCGAATGTGTAAACCACGATAATATCATATACCTTGTGCATAATATTATTAAGGTAATATATATAATCACTGACCACTTTATGTTCAACTGTGTGTTAATTGTTTGTTAATGCAACCATCTAATCTGCCAATTATATGGTAGAATGAAGACATAATCAACTTGTTGAAGTTCAAACTGAAGATCAGAATGGGCAAGAATGGTGATTTAAGATAAGATAAGATAAGATAAGATAGAACTTTATTAATCCCTCGGGTGGGTTCCTCTGGGAAATTCGATTTCCAAAAAAGCACAGCACCGACAGAAGTTACAGAGTTATACACACACACATATATATAAATACAGAGACAATATAAATAAAATATACGAAGGGGATAAATAGAATAAATAGGAATAAAAATAAAAATACAAGTGAATTGCACATTTCAAGTATTGAGTCTATTGCACCGTTGACTATTTACAAAAGTATTGCACAAAAGGTATTGCACAGAGAGGTGAAGAGGCACTACAGCTTAGTTGTTCCCTCCTTTGTCCTCCTGTTTCCCCTCCCTCTCCCCTCCAGAGAGGAATTAAACAGTCTGATGGCGTGTGGGACAAAGGAGTTTTTAAGTCTGTTAGTTCTTGTCTTTGGGAGAAGCAACCTGTCACTGAACAGACTCTTCTGGTTGTTAATGGCCGTGTGCAGAGGATGCCTGGCATTGTCCATAATGTCCATCAGTTTCTTTAATGTCCTTTTCTCTGCCACTGTCACCAGAGTGTCCAGCTTCATGCCGACCACAGAGCTAGCCCTCCTGATTTAAGCGAGTGCAGCAGAAGACCATACCAACGATAGATAATATGGAGTGCAGGATAGAGTACGACCATGCCGCATTTCAAGCGTGAACGTACTTACATTACTTTAAGTTTTAGTTTTTGTCACTTTAAAAAGTAACAAAAATATTAGCATCCGCTGTACACTCTGCGTGGGAAGAAACTTCTTTCTACAGCGAAAAATTAAACTTAAATGGTAAATGGCCTGTATTTATATAGCGCTTTACTAGTCCCTAAGGACCCCAAAGCGCTTTACATATCCAGTCATCCACCCATTCACACACACATTCACACACTGGTGATGGCAGCTACGTTGTAGCCACAGCCACCCTGGGGCGCACTGACAGAGGCGAGGCTGCCGGACACTGGTGCCACCGGGCCCTCTGACCACCACCAGTACTTAAACTTAACCTAAAATCTGAGCAAGCACCTAGCAAGCCGCAACAGGAATGTGAAATTCATAGAGAATTCCCAATGACATGACCGCTGCAGCACCGGGCCAACCTCCATCGGTCCCACTCCTGCTAAACAGGTGAAAATGGGCCCCGGTCTGGATGGGCCTGGGCCCCCTTTCCCTGGCAGGTCGCGGAGTATGGGGGTGCCTACTGGGGTCAGCGGGGGAGCTGGCCCCAGGGAGGGGTCACTTGCCCTCCCTTCCTTCCCTCCCCATCTCCAGCTGCCTCCCTCTTCCCGCTCCACCACAACCACCCACACATGCAGGGCCTTGGAGTAGGGGTGTGTCACCAGGGTGCAGAGGAGGCTACCCCCCCCCCCCCCCCCCCCCTCTGTCCCCTTCTGGCTGCCTCTGCCTCAATTTTATCCCACAACTTAGACATTCACATTACTCACACTCTCATTACACATACATATGGGATCTTGGGGGTGGGCACGATACATGGAATCCAAATTACCATCAGGGTGTACACCTCACCCCTGGCGTCGTTGCCCACCTCTCAATTTTAAATGCACGTAGACATTGAGGGCTAGCAGGAGGGACTATGTGCTTACCTGCTGCTCTCTGGCAGGTAGCTCCATGCCCTCCTGGGTTTTAATTGCACCTTAGAACACACATGCATCAACACTACAATGAGCGGGTGGAGGGAGGTTTGGAGTCTTCTCTCACCCCCATTCTCTGCCGCCTGCTGGAGCGAGGGGGCTAGGAGGAGGAGTTGGCCGTCCGACTGCGGTCTGGAGTGTGGGGCCTCCCTGCTGCTGCGGAGTCGGGGCGGTCTGCCTCTCCCCACCGCAGGGAAAAGGGTAACACCACCTGGGTCTGGGTGCAGTTCCCTCCTCCAGGGGCAAGGGTACCTAGACCCGGTTCGTAGAGTACGCTTGGGGAGTGTGATCGTCTGTACAGCGTCTCTTTATGTCTGTCTCCACGTTGGTTGAGTGTGGAGTAAGTACATATGAGAGCATGAGGGTGGGAATGGATGTTTGTATCTGTGTGTGCCTGTATTTCTGTGTCTATATGTCAGGTTGGGTATCAGACGCCACCTCTCTGGGGACATCTCAGGCCCTCCAAGGTTTGGAGGTCTATCTCCCCCTACCACCACTTCCCCTGCCAGTGGCGGACTCCCTCAGACATCGGTGCGTTGGTGGTTCTTTGTGTCTGGGGATGGGCGTCCAGGTACACACCGGCTCACTCCTTGGCGGCCGCTTATCGGGGCCTGGGGCTCGCTCGGGCCACTTCGGAGGTGGGGTGCCCCCGGCCTCTCGGCCTGGGGCTCGGTCACTCAGGCACGGCTGGCTGCCGGCGGAGCTCACGGGCGCGTCACTGCAACTCCCCCTGGCTTCTGCTCCGCGGCTGCTGAGTGAGCCTTCATCTGGGACTCTCCTCAGCTCTTTCTGGGACAGTGGTGCGGCTGCCCCTCTGTTGGTCTTCCTTGGTCTCTTGTGTTCTGAGGGCCTCTGGATGTCTGGAGTTTTGATCTCCTCCATACCTGCTTCATGCCCTGGAGGACGGGGCAGTGGCCCCCCCACACCCTCTAGCAGATCATTACATGAAGGACCCTTTTAAAAAAAACAAAAACAAAAAAAAAACAAGCGCGTCCATGCTCACAGGTGTACACACGGGTGATCACACCCACAAACTACACCCTTTTTGGCTCCTACCTCAAAGCACACTGTGTTCTGTTGATCTTATGTGCTGCACAATAATGTTTAATATTTAGTATTTACTGTCATATTCCCATATATCATTGTGATGTTGTTTATTCTATTACTCTTGTTCTCTTCTGCTTGTTTTCTTCTTTCTCAACAGGTGATCCAGGTGATCGATATATGCATTTTCTTTTTCTTTTTTTTTTCTGCCCATTCTGTTGGTTTTTGTTTTTTGCCCTTCTCCCCCGTCCCTCTTCTCAGCTGTTTCTCTTTCCCTCTTTCTTCCCCCAGTCAAGTCTGTCCCGTATTCAGCAAGTGAAAATAAAATAACCAATAAAAGGTGAATCAAATGGACAAAAAAAACCAAAAAAAAAAAAACAGGTGAAAATAGATTTAAGAGCGACAGGACTTAGTGCCGCTGAATCTTTGATTTATTTATTTTTTGCTGTGTTTTACTTGCATCTATTTGAAAGAGTGAGTGTAAACACAAAACATTATTTTATTTTATATGCTGGAATATGCAGAAAATAGGTTTAAATGTTAAAGAATTTCTTCAAGTCAAAGAGTTCCAAATAATTTAATTTTTGCTTAATGCAATGTGCATAAAGTTAAAAGATTAAAACTCATAAAACAATTTTTAAAAGAGGCTTTCCATTTGATTCAATTTTATATGATGGATTATGCATTAAAAAATAGAATTGGGCTAAAAGGTTTATTGCTTTATTACGTATTCAGGTTTGGCATCATGTTTTAAAAAGGTAACTAAGTAACTAATTACTTTTGAAAATAAGTAATCAGTAAAGTAACAGGATTTCTTTTTTGGAGAAGTAATCAGTAATTAGTTACTAATTGCTCTTTAACTTGACCAACACCGTTCAGATGTAAAGTGATGTCAAGTTGATGTAAACAACATGAAATAAATGGTGTATCCCACCTGTATCAGTGGCTTTGGCTGCTGCTGGTGGTGTAATTGAGTGGAGGATATTTTTCTTAACACACTTTACAAGGTCCATCCATCCATTCGCTTCCGCTTATCCTTTTCAGGGTCGCGGGGGGCGCTGGAGCCTATCCCAGCTGTCATAGGGCGAGAGGCAGGGTACACCCTGGACAGGTCGCCAGTCTGTCGCAGGGCCAACACACAGGGACAGACAACCATTTGCACTCACATTCATTCGAACATTCACACCTAGTGACAATTTGGATTAATCAATTAACCTATCCCCACAAGCTGCATGTCTTTGGACGGTGGGAGGAAGCCGGAGTACCCGGAGGGAACCCACGCAAACACGGGGAGAACATGCAAACTCCACACAGAAAGACCCCGGCCTGATGGTGGAATTGAACTCAGGACCTTCTTGCTGTGCGGCAACAGTGCTAACCACCGTGCCACCGTGCTGCCTACTTTACTTTACAAGGTCCTTATTACCAAATGAGAATGATCTCAACACCATTGTTTCTGACCATGTACATCACTATAATCACAATGTACTCATCCTGTGATGACTTATTCCAACAGGAATTACCTTTGTGACATGGCCATCATCACAGTGTTCAAGTCAATAAACCAAAACTTTCAACAAAAGGGTGATCCAACTAGGTACTAACAAGGTGTAATTAATAAAGGGCCTAGTGAGTGTACTTGTAATTATAAATAATAAGAATAACCCTAATGAATATAAAATATTTAATTAAAAAAATGTAATGATTTCAGATTTCAGTTCAAGTACTTTTTTTTCTTTCAAGTTTTTTCAAGTTTCAAGTGGACTTGAAATAAATTATATGAGAATTGGCTTTGCAAATCCATATTCTGAAAAGCACACCCTGCACAGTGTTTTTTCTCTTTTCCCCCCACTTCTTCTTTTCCCTCCCCCCAATCACTTTTCTTTTTTCCACACTTCATCTATGGTGTTGAAATGGGTGAGAAACTGAAAGCACAGTATGAATGAATGGGCTGTCTCCTGCATAATTGGAAGCGTTCATTGATTAATGATTTTGTGCATGCAGGCGTCAGAATTAGCAGCTCCTACTGAGAGGGAGGATTCTGTATAATCAGCTGATTTGCCAGCATTCTCATCCCTTTAGAGTGCCAAACTTGTCAGGTAGTGACAAACTCACATTGTTTAATATGAGGCAGTCATTCCCTTCTTCCCATCAGAATTAAAATGCCCCCACATGTTACATAAAACTGAATCTTCCCCATTCCAAGATTGATGAGAAGCTTTTCTGTGGTGCACCAAAACTCATTTAGATCTCCCTGAGGCATTGTAGCAGAATACTAATGTTAGTTTCCAATCATTCAGAATTCTGTGGTTTTGGAGAAAATTGGGTGTCATGAGTTTCAGAATTTGATCACTAGTTTTTTTTTATACTATAAATTAAGATGTTTAGATTATTATCAATCACATGGTATCATCAAGAAGGCATCTAATCAGTCCCAAATTCATGCTGAAGCATCACATATCCATCAAACATATCAAGATGGCAATCACAAAGCAACATCTCAATATCATTATTTTTTTATATTGTAAAACCATACTGAGGACATCAGGACTGTGAGATTTATTCACAGTACAGTACATTTGGAATAGACTATAGTAACCACAAATGCTTTAACAAATCAAAACCTGTTTTTTCTGCTGCTTATTTTTGCTTTTATAATGACTGTCATTTTCTCCGTCGGCTTCATGATGTGAAATACTACTAGGAGTCTTGGACGAGTTCCCACTAGTTCCTCCCCACTAATTGTATGCTTTTCCAACACTCTGCAGTTAGGTGATTAAGGAGACTAGATCATACAATGCTGCAGCCCATCACCTGCTTCTTGGTCAAAAATCCCTTAAACTGTTACTGATTTGCAGTACAACCCAGTAAAGCTTGTTTATTACTAGAATGGATGTGGCAGGCTTTCTGTTTAATTGCTGCTTTGAATTCTGTATAAATTTCTGTCACTGTCGAAAGCAATGTTATTTAAAACTTCACATATTCACCTCCATTCTTGACCAGGTGATCCACACATACAGGTACCATTCTTTCCTCATCTCTGCATCTCACAAAGAAATCGTTTTGAAATTATATAGTATTATGTTATGTGAGACTTCTTAGGTCTAATCTGGATAAGTAGTACATAATATGCTATATCTGGATTTGCGAAATGGATTAAATGTGGAGTGAGAGGATGTCATCACTGTTGTCACTAAGAGCCCTTTTGTAACTCTTACTCAGCTGGAAACTTATCATTTGCTTCTACCTGTCTTGCATCAAAAACTTCTATGAGACAAGTCAGCACCACAATTCATCCAGCCTCAGTTTAGACTCTAGTTTGTTATATAGAAAGGAACATTGCTGGACTGTAATCTACTCTCCTCACCAATTTTCAACATATTGACACTAATGCAACATGGTGAAGTCGCAAAACAACTTGGAAAGTTTCTTCTTGTTTCAGTTCAGTCTGACTCTGCTGGCAGGTATTCTAAGTAAGATTTCTAGAGCTCTGCAAATCACCATCTTCTGAATTCAAAAATTCAACAGTGACTCACATGGACTGAGATTTTGTCCAGTCAAGAATCCAATTTGAGTAATATTGAGTAATATCTCACTCGGTGTGCGCTTGTGCGTGCATGTCTGTGTTTGAACGTGAGGCTGTGTATGAAGGGTATCTGTGGTTGGATGCATGACTGCATACACTGCATTCACATTAAAATCACGCATCATGAAATTAAAGCCCCCATGAGCTCAACAGAAATAGAGCACAACATTTCCAACAGGCCAATTCACAATTAACACCAAGTTGGATTGAGCGCATTTTGCACAGCTATCTAATCGTTCACATGCAGATTCAAGCACACACAGTCCTCAAGGCCAGGTATGACTCAAGAACAGATTTAACTGTGAGGCACTTTAACACAACAGTAAACTGTTGATGCATATGGTCGTGTTATCGCCACAAGAAATTATGTGGTTGAGAATATAAACAGTAAAAATTCCATGTTTAACTGATCCATTTTATTTAGACCATACTGGAACAGATCTGATGAGATATTTCATGCTTAGGTAAAACTGATTTAATGTTCAAACGACTTGCTGTTTAACACTGAGCTTCTAATCAAATTCACCTGATGTGGTAAATTATCTTTGCAATTAAATATCATCTAACTGAAAATGCATCAAGTTGCTGTATTCTGTTTCTCCCAGATTTCCAATGTTTATCTGTAGCGACATCAGTCCTATTTTTACAAAGCAGAGCCATTGTTCCAAGCTTGGAATTACTTAAATGGGGCTGGCACCGATCCTAATGCAGTCATATGTAATGTCCCAAAATATGCATTTATATTATATTATATTATATTATATTATATTATATTATATTATATTATATTATATTATATTATTGAATGGGTGGACTAGTGACCTGTGTTTTCTTGTCATTTTCTTAAAATTCTTACTGGACTTTTGTTTATTTTATATATCCTGGAAGTTCTACGTGATTAATAGACCCTACAGAAATTATTGTATTTGTTTGTTTGTTTGTTTGTTTGTTATCAGTTGTGCCACCTTCGTTTTTGTGTAACTAAGAATTAATGGTAAGGATAGCAAATTAAATACATGAAGCGCCTGAGTATTTTTTTTCTTCGAAATAATGGTGAACTACTGGTCTTTTGAGCTGTTCGTATACACATACTGACACACTGATGCTGTATAGATGTATCTACCGTATGCGCAAACAACAAATGGTAGAATTATAAGTAGAAATGTTACTGCTAGGCGAAAAAAAAAGTGAAAGAGAAGTCATTTTCATTTATTATGAAATACTAGAGTGTAGACAAATTAGAATTTCTTCTTGCAAGGTATCGTGTTACTACAAATACAATAATATTACATTGTATTGTACCAAGCTGTATCATATTGCTGCACATCATCCAGCAGACACCAGGACTGAATCAAATTGTATTGATCTGTTGTCTGCTTGGAAAAGTCTCAGTAGATCAGGTTCATACCCCGAGACATAAGCAATACTTCACAACCAAGGGCAAAGGTTTCATTGCACAAAAAGTTACCCATTAATCAATCTATATCAGTAAACTAAAAACTTCTAAATACAGACAGATTCTAGTCAATTTAAAATACAAATTTTAGGAGGAAAAAATGTAACTTCAAAATCTGCAGGACTCAAAAAGTGCAATAATCTCAGAAATGCAAAACTTTTTTATTGGAATCATGTGACTGAATACTCAGAATATATACATACGCACACACAAACACACACACACACATAATTCTTTTGATATTACAGCGTCACGCTTGACATTTGAGTGGTGTCCCTCTTGCTCGCTCGCTCTGCCTCTCTCTCACTCACTTTAATCTTCTCTATTACTTTAAAGTCAAACCTAAAAAAAATCTATTCCAGAGTTATAACATCAACTATTCTTTTAATCTGCTCTGCTCTATTTTCAAGTACCAGCCTGCATGATTTTTTTCTTAGTACTTTTCATCATATAGCACAATCTAAAAAATGTATATTTCTTTCCACAATGACATCCATGTGTGGGTTGGAATATTGGAAGGTCTCACATATAAGTGCATAAATTCAGATTGGTTAAAACAAAACAAAAAATGAATAAAGGTTAAACAAAAATATCAAAAGCAAGAAGAGACTGACTGATAACCCCTCTGACATGTGATAGAAAACAACTCCCACAGAGGGAGAGGATTTGCCCACCAACAATGCATGAAAAGTCAAATTGGATTAAATACGACTGTGTCATTCATGTCTTTTAGATATTGGGGTTTTTTAGACAAAATGCAGTGTTTTCAAAATGAGTTCTATCATCCATATCCACAAGCAAGCTGACACTTTTTTTTTTTGCAAGTTCTGTGGGTGTTCTTGCATGGATGCCTTTTCTTTCTAAGTCAATGCTACAGTAGTGTCGCAAATAAATAAATAAATGGATTCAGAAATAAAACAGCAGGGAGGATGCAGCTTTGCATTTTAACACAGGAATCAACTCATTGGTGGCAGAACAAGGAGAAGACACTGAAGAATCCCAAGTTGGCAACTAGAAAGTTTTAAACTGGGACAATGAACAAAACGTCTAATTACAATATTTCTGTATGTTCTCTATGTTCTGATTTATTGAACTGAAGGCTTTCTTTAATACTGGGAGAACCTCTGCTTTGGTAAATAAGGGTGATGCAGAAGGAAGTGACCACTTTAAATGCCTTTTTGGGATGCAAGTATTATTAGTGGTAATATTAAATATATGTATAGTGATAAAACTGTACTGTTTTTGCTAAAACAGGTAGCAAAACAACAAAATAGTTACATACAATGTATACATGCCACCACTTGTGTTTTGATGCAAAGCACTGGGTGTGTTGGTGGTCTTTCCTTGTTCACACTATAGTCAGGTGCTTCTTGCAGCTGACACAACGCTGCCTTGGGAATCCCCAGGAACCCCTTTACCAGTGCAACTGGCAAGAAAATCCATGAGTGCCAGCAATTTCTTTTCTTTTTTTTCTTTTTTTTTTACACACAAAACGGCTAACAGTGCCCAGATGCTTTCAATTTTCTGTTTATTCATTCAATTTTTAAAGGACAAATTTGCAGCTTTTGCTGTGTAGTGGCAACAGTGTCATCTGGCTTTAATTACAGGATCAAGGGGCAAGCCTGCCCAAATACACCCTATTGCTAATACAGTAAACAAAATCCTCTTTTAATCGAAAAAGCAATGCTACTGCCCACACACAGAAACAGGCAAGTGATTAAAAGTTTTTAGCTTGCACATCTGTAGCTTAGAATTTAGTTTAGCTTGTACTATTCACCCATGTTACATAAATCACAGACATGAATAGCATTTTCAAATTGCTATTTCATCACGAATCACAAAAGAAGCAAGTTTAAAAAGTTGTATTACCAGCTAAGTAAAACCAAAGCTATTCGGGGACATGCACAACTGTTTCCCATTTGCTTTTGAGCGGAGGTCAAACTTACTAGCATGTAAACAAAAGACCATACCAAAGTTACCAAATACCAAAGCAAGTAAAACAGGAGGAATGAGAATAGAGGTAGAGCAGTTCATCTAATAAATGGAAGATCCATTTGTTGAGTCCATATGTTGAAGTGTCCTTGAGCAAGTTCCTGAACTCCAAATTGCCTCTGCTGTATATATATGTCTAATGTGAAGCAAGTGGTTGTTGTGTTATTAAAAGCACTTGAAGTGGCCAGAGTAGAAAAGGAAAGTTGATATCCAGTTTGTTGTATTACAAATGAGATCACTGAAATCTTTTTGAAGCTGTAGTTTTTGGTTAAAATAGTTATGTCATTGCTTTAATAACTTACACTACTGCTGCTATTAATTTTGTATAATAAGACACACTGCAATAGAATCAAAGATTTTAATTGATAGGAGAAAACAATGAAATGACATGGGTGGAAGAAAAGGCTGCTAAATGCAGTACACAAAACGCCCAAAGGAATCGTTTGATGTTTCCCAGACTACAATAAATTCAATATGTGAAGCTTTGACTAAATTAGAAAACGGAGTAAATAAAATATTTATTTATAATCCACTAACCTTTCCTGGATGCCTTCCAGTATTTTGTGGAATATTACAAAGTCAGCATCTCCAAAACTAAATAATACTATTAATCCTAACCTTTTACTGACAATCTAAAAACAGTTTCTCTGGCATGTCCAGTTTTAAAATAGCTTCTATTGTGGAGTTCCAGTGTCTGTCAAGTGCCATGAGAGTTTTCCACCCAACATATCATTTTTATTCTAATGTGTATGCGGGCCACCAGTCATGCATTTCGCTAAAATACAGATCCTCTCACTTATTCAGCATTCTGTCAGCGAGAGCTGCATGGCAGAATTCAATTTACTGCTCTGCACAGCCTGCTGAGGGCAAAGAATGTCGCCTGGCTGTCGCTTATAAATATGGATTTGGCCCACACTAACTGCTATCAGAGCATTTTGGAAAGCCCCAGTTTTCCCTTAAATGTAGTAACTGTCATGTGTGTTTACTCATAGGAAGTCTTGGCATGTGAGCAGGACTTTTGAAATTGCTGGTCAGAGCGATTAAGAAACCTCGGATTACTTTCACACATTTTGGTCTCGCTTTCCCTCACGCGGAGGGCATTTTTCCCTCCACACATGAGTGTTAAAAGGCCGTGCCAAAAATACTGAATCACTGACAGGCACGATGCCCAGAACAACTTTACGTGATAAGTTCCTCCTATCTACCGCACAAACCCTAGCCAATTTGGCATCTCTGAGCAGATGGGACTGGAGACTTCCAAAGATGTCCTCCTGCTGTGTTTCTCGAAAGCATCATGGATCAGACACAATAGGTCAAAAGACAATGCAGCTGTTGTTGCAGAGTATTTTCTGTCTTACAACTCTATGTTCAGAAGGTCAAAAGGTTGTGATAGTTTGTGTTGAGAGAGAGTTTAGGGAGTCATATGGAGTTACAGGGAACTACCATCAGGTCATTTCCCCATCCATGCAGGGGACTGAAGCTACAGACTCAGCAGTACAGGATTCAAATGATAACGGCAGCTATGTATACACCCAGTCACTTCCTCCACACGGCCATTCCTTCTCATCAGTCTCTCAGAGGGAGAGTTCAGCCGAGTCAGCGCAACACTCATAAAAATGTCACCATGTGGCCCGTGCTGTTCTTTGATATGTTATTTTTCAGCAAAGAACAAAAGACGTGGATTCTGTTGAATTTTTGATTCAACATCATCTTTTTTCTTCCCCTGTCTCCACAGGTTCTAAAAATGTACTTTGTAAATGCACCTATTTGGGAGTGTCTCTGCACGTATACACACTATATACCCAGTGAGCGAAGACAGAGTTCTGCACGCTCCCACACATTATGTGTGGTATATAAAAGAAGCAACCTCATTTTTTTTTCTGCCTCTTGATTAATGATGTGCAAACAGAAGCTATGCCTGTAGAGGAACTGTTTGCTCTATTTTGTTTGGCCAAGAAATGAAATTTTATCTTGCCTTCCTTTCCTTCAGCTCAGGCAGAACTTCTATCTGCAGATTAGATTATTCATTTCATTTTTATTAAGGGGTTATGGGTTCACTTTTTAATGACGTATATGATAGAGGTCTGATATGAGTATTCGCTTGTTTGAGCTACAGACAAATCTGGCCATAATATTAAATAGATGAGGAACCTGGATTTTAAGCCTTGATTTGACATTTGATATGAATGAGGAGTTGATTAGCTGTCAGTGGGCAAGTGCTGCTTCTGTGTTCCGGATTCGGGATCAGACTAATGAGAGGAAATTAAGCATTGGGGCATCAAAAGCCTCTCTGCTGATTTCCTGGTCTTTACCAGCTTCCTCTCTTCACTTCTTCTCTTTTCTCACATAAATGGACAGAACCCTTGACAGAGTTACAGAGGAGACTGATGAAGCAAGACACCATGTTTGATCCAGCCAGATTAGTGCCATAGAAAAGGGCTTCCAGTTACAGGTGAATGATGTTGGCTCAGTATTGACTGCACCTGTCACACAGTCTAATGACTCATGTTAAAGTACTTTTTGACTAACAGGATCTATCAAAGATATGCCAGTTCAAGCACTGTTCCATTTCCTGAGCTCTAATGGTGGATCTTTCTGAATGAAAATGGCAAAATCACTGTCTTCTTAAACTAGATTTATGGGCAGGAACTCAAAGACCTGATTGGAGTTTTGGGCCTTGTAAAGACATTGGAACAGCATTTTCCCAGGGGAAACTAAAAGTAAGCAGGGTTTTAATGTATCTTTTTTGTTTGTTTGTTTTTGTTTTGTTTTGTTTTTAATATAGCATTGACAATGTGTTTTGTAAGTCAAAAGGTAATGTCCATATTGCATATGTTCTCTGTATTATCAGTATTGACAAGATAGCATAAAACTGCTTGTTAAGAATTTCACTGCAATGAGAGCTGCAGACTGTGGAAAGTGATTATTTGAGTTAAATAAAAGTAAACTAAAAAGAAAAGAAATTTTGATCACATAAGATAACAGTCTGCATTTTCCTCCAAAAATAGTTGTTAAAGATGGATTCCACTATATATATATATATATATATATATATATATATATATATATATATATATATATACACACACACACACACACAGTGGAACCCCGACTTACGAAATGAATTCGTTCCCGAGGGTCTTTTGTAAGTCGAAAATTTTCGTAAGTCGAAGCACCCATTGCGCATTTTGAGTGAGGCGATGCTGAACGATAGGCTATAGGCTAATTGCTAACTAGAACAACAATACATCGTTCAAGTGGAACAGCGAAGCGCAAGTATGGAAGCCAAGGGGTTGTCACATGATTCGGAAGGCATTGTGGGCATTGTGGGCTCAGCCAATCAGAGCCAGTGGATTTCGTTATACGGGCATTTTGCCGTAACACAGGCAGAAATATTGCCGTTCAGTGCCTTTGTAACTCGATTTTTTCGTGAAACGGGGTATTCGTCAGTTGGGGTTCCACTGTATATGTATATACAGTATATATATATATATATACAGTGGGGCAAAAAAGTATTTAGTCAGCCACCGATTGTGCAAGTTCCCCCATCTAAAATGATGACAGAGGTCAGTAATTTGCACCAGAGGTACACTTCAACTGTGAGAGACAGAATGTGAAAAAAAAATCCATGAATTCACATGGTAGGATTTGTAAAGAATTTATTCGTAAATTAGGGTGGAAAATAAGTATTTGGTCACCTCAAACAAGGAAAATCTCTGGCTCTCACAGACCTGTAACGTCTTCTGTAAGAAGCTTTTCTGTTACCTGTATGAATGGCACCTGTTTGAACTCATCATCTGTATAAAAGACACCTGTCCACAGCCTCAAACAGTCAGACTCCAAACTCCGCCATGGCCAAGACCAAAGAGCTTTCGAAGGACACCAGGAAAAGTATTGTAGACCTGCACCAGACTGGGAAGAGTGAATCTACAATAGGCAAGCAGCTTGGTGTGAAAAAATCAACTGTGGGAGCAATCATCAGAAAATGGAAGACATACAAGACCACTGATAATCTCCCTCGATCTGGGGCTCCACGCAAGATCTCATCCCGTGGGGTCAAAATGATCATGAGAACGGTGAGCAAAGATCCCAGAACCACACGGGGGGACCTGGTGAATGACCTGCAGAGAGCTGGGACCAAAGTAACAAAGGTCACCATCAGTAACACACTACAACGGCAGGGAATCAAATCCCGCAGTGCCAGACGTGTTCCGCTGCTGAAGCCAGTGCATGTCCAGGCCCGTCTGAAGTTTGCCAGAGAGCACATGGATGATACAGCAGAGGATTGGGAGAATGTCATGTGGTCAGATGAAACCAAACTAGAACTTTTTGGTATAAACTCAACTCGTTGTGTTTGGAAGAAGAAGAATACTGAGTTGCATCCCAAGAACACCATACCTACTGTGAAGCATGGGGGTGGAAACATCATGCTATGGGGCTGTTTTTCTGCCAAGGGGACAGGACGACTGATCCGTGTTAAGGACAGAATGAATGGGGCCATGTATCATGAGATTTTGAGCCAAAACCTCCTTCCATCAGTGAGAACTTTGAAGATGAAACGAGGCTGGGTCTTCCAACATGACAATGATCCAAAACACACCGCCCGGGCAACAAAGGAGTGGCTCCGTAAGAAGCATTTGAAAGTCCTGGAGTGGCCTAGCCAGTCTCCAGACCTCAACCCCATAGAAAATCTGTGGCGGGAGTTGAAAGTCCGTGTTGCTCGGCGACAGCCCCAAAACATCACTGCTCTCGAGAAGATCTGCATGGAGGAATGGGCCAAAATACCAGCTACTGTGTGTGCAAACCTGGTAAAGACCTATAGTAAACGTTTGACCTCTGTTATTGCCAACAAAGGTTATGTTACAAAGTATTGAGTTGTATTTTTGTTATTGACCAAATACTTATTTTCCACCCTGATTTACGAATAAATTCTTTACAAATCCTACCATGTGGATTCATGGATTTTTTTTTTTCACATTCTGTCTCTCACAGTTGAAGTGTACCTCTGGTGCAAATTACTGACCTCTGTCATCATTTTAGGTGGGGGAACTTGCACAATCGGTGGCTGACTAAATACTTTTTTGCCCCACTGTACATATATATGAAAAAACACCCAGCACGCCACTGCGGGCGGTTTATCCTTCAAGCTCGGGTCCTCTACCAGAGGCCTGGGAGCTTGAGGGTCCTGCGCAGTATCTTAGCTGTTCCCAGGACTGCGCTCTTCTGGACAGAGATCTCCGATGTTGTTCCCGGGATCTGCTGGAGCCACTCGCCTAGCTTGGGAGTCACCGCACCTAGTTCTCCGATTACCACGGGGACCACCGTTACCTTCACCCTCCACATCCTTTCGAGCTCTTCTCTGAGCCCTTGGTATTTCTCCAGCTTCTCGTGTTCCTTCTTCCTTATACAATATTATACATTATACTTTAACCCTTTAGAGCTGGTCGGAGCGGACACGCTCCATTTTGCGTAACTATTTTTTTATTTTTTTTGCCTGTCCCATTTGGTTCTTTAGCCATCAGAATTGTTGTCTGAAGACCAACAAGGATACCCAATGGATTTACTTTGCCAAATGGATCATCGTGGCATTGCCGTATTGGTCCATTTGATCGACCTTTGTTTTTATTGTTTATTATATTTTATTTTCAGATGTTACAGACGGGACAGACATGAGTGCGGGATAGGAAAGGGAGAAAGAAAGAGGAAGGAAAAGAAAAACAGAAGGGGAGAGGGACAGTGAGAAAGGGGGGGAGAAAAAAAATCTCCTGGATCACCTGTTGAGAGAAGAAGAATAGAAAACAAGCAAAAAAAAAAACCAAAGCAACATACTAAACACAACACCATCGCATTAATCTAGCTAAGTGTAAACAGCAGTAAATACTGATTATTCAATGTTGTTGTGCAGCAGGCAGGACAGACATTCTTCTATTCTTCTTCTCTCAACAGGTGATCCCTCCTTTTCCTCCCCATCCCTGGCTACCTCCCTCTTCCCGCTCCACCACACTCACCCACACAGGTAGGGCCTTGGGGTGCGGGTGTGTCACAAGCAGTGTTGGTCAAAAGTTACTTGAAAAAAGTAATCAGTAACTAATTACTGATTACTTCCCCAAAAAAGTAATATATATACACATATATATATATATATATATATATATATATATATATATATATATATATATATATACCAGCACACTACCATCAGTCTTAATGGAGCTATGTTGTCATGAACGTTTCAAAACTGTCAAGAGTCCAGTATCTGTGTCCAAGTGTTGCTTTTGCAGTTGCTTGGTTGTCTTTCTTTTTGCCTCAAGTTCCACTTCCACTTTCTCATCTCATGCCTCTTGTCATGTTACTGAAAGAGGATAGAGAGAAATTTCCATCTGTCTTCCCATCCCTTTAACTTATCTTAAGTACTTTTTGACTTACAAAATATAGCAAAGATAAGCTAGTTCAAGCACTGTTCCATTTCTTGAGCTCTAATAGTGGGTCTTTCTGAATGAAAATGGGGAAACCACTGTCTTCTTAAGATAGATTTATGGGTTAGAGCTCTAAGAGTTTGCTGATCAGGATTTTGGGCCTCATGATATTTGGCTGAGGGAAACTGAAAGTCAGCAGGGTTTTAATGTATCATATTTTTAGTATAGAACTGACAACATATTTTATAAATATAGTCAATCGCATAGACTCAACAAGGAACTAGCCACCTTATAGGTCATATTCTTATTCAGTGCTTAGTGTAATGCACCAATAAAATACATTTCTGGTTGATTATTTAAAAAGTGACCTAAGTAACAAGGCTGAGATCTTAATATAAGATATGTATGTCTGTATACACCCTAACTCCTTCTTAATGAGTGGGCTGATCTGATCAAAACGTTGCATGAACATCATCACATATAGAGTGATTATTAACATTAAGACATTTTAAAAACATATATATTATTAATCCCAATTCTTTTGATTTCCATACACTTTATTTTAATTTTGTCATCCCCCTGCTGTTGCTTTCTCTGTTTGCGTTTGGTTTTATTGCAAAGGGGTGCGATTAAATAAGTGTACTTCTTCCCACTTCCTTTCGATATGTAACTGAATCAGAATAGAAGCAATATTGAAATGTATTAACTTTATTTTGTATAGTATTTTTTTCTCTCTGCTTTTCTTTGCTAAATGTACCTTTATATTGTTTACATGATCGAAATAAATTAACAATACATCAATATAAATACGTCAATACGTGCCACAGTCAACATACAAACCCTGTATGTAACTTGACGGTCACCATACTTGGCTGGTACACGTTTTTGCTCGCTTTTGCGTTTTTGCTCGTAACAAAATAATGTGTATAAATGTATTTTCATTCCCTCATTCACAATAGTCAGTCAAGAATAGTAGCCATACCACATTATAATTGCCCCCTCAAAGTGTGTAATGGATTAACTATTTGGCATCCAAGTTTAGTTAGATTGTTGCGAGTTACCATATACTGTACCACATTAACAGAGAAGATGAACAGATGCTATAGTGACAGCATTTTTCTTCCATTAATTAACATGAAAGCTCTTTGACCTGGGCTGCTGGTTTTCCTCACAGCTTATGCCTAAAGCAAGTTTTCTTGGGCATAAGCGTTCCAGATATGGTGCTGCATGAAATATCATGAATTTATGTGACTTAACAAAGATAATAGATGTGATTTGTTTTTTGCCTCTTTTTATGTCAACAATTCTCTTCTTTAAGCGGCATAGAAAGAGGAATGACCTCTCATATAAGCCTAATTAAGGAAATGTTTGAATAAGCACAGGAGCTTTGTGGATACTGATGGAGATAAATGTCTATCCCTTCAAAGCCACGCTGAAGGTGAATGCTGTCTTTGAGTCCAGGTAGCCAACTGTGTCATTATTCCAGAGACAATAGAGGAGACACTAAGCTGTTGCTTCCCCTGGGGAAAAAAAACCAACAAAAAACAGTAATGAGTTTCCAAAACAGTATGGTTTGTAGCCAGTCTTCTTCTGGAGAAACGAAACGGTGCCAAGTATTTGATGAGATTCAGAGCAATACACTCAAGCAGACATTTTGACAATTCATTCCCGTAAAGCCAAAAGTAATGTTTCCATTTGTGTTGAAGAAAGACTATCAGCATTGACATTTGAGCTACAATTCCCATGCAACAGCTTGTCTATTCGCATCAAGGGCATGAAACGGCGTGTCTTTCAAAGAACGATCTGCTTTAATTTGACAGTCACAAACATGTTTCAAAAGCGGGACACTTTAGAGTTGTGTCAGGTTTATTCCTCTCTTCACACACACTGGAGAAGCCAGAATATACTCTTTGCTCACGATGATAAACATAGACATCTATGGTTTATCACAACCCTGACTTTTCAGGCTGGAATATTCCGTGTTGTCCTTGCTAAGAGAAACTGAAAATACATTTATCAAAACTATTGATGATTTAGAAATATACTTACTATTTCATCCAGTCCATGTCATGAGCTTTCATAAGATTATTCTTTTTATGGGCTTGGGTTTGCCCTTTCCTTTAATAGACTCCATACTAAGGTGCTAGATGAGCCTATATTTCCACTCAAAATGCTATCGTCGCTCTCATTAATTATTTCTACAGCAACCTCAATAATTCTTGACTGAGAAGAGAAAAGGGGGACATAAATCTAAGATATCATCAAGAAATATTAATAATAAGGGAATGCAAACACAGGTCTGTGATTATCAGATGGTGTGACTAGCAAAATGTGGTATGTAATTTGCAGTCAATTTTTCTTTACAGATAAAAAAAAACCTGGCAGATTCACATGGGACTAAGAAAGCATACGACTTCAGGAATTAAACAGATAATACAACGACCACAGGAAAATCTGATAACACATACATGAATAATGCTTTGATAATTGGCAAGACACTTGATGTGTCCTCTTTGTTAGATACTGTCCACACCCTCCCCTAACATCACCGATAATCATAATGTAAGTAAAATATAAAGCTTGCACGGTAATTTGTGTTTTAATGTGTGTGTTTGTATTAATTATTGTAGATTCAATTTATTACTTATTAAATAGTGTAAGCCATGCAAAGCAACAGCTCTTTGCAGTGTCAAATATGCAACACAGATTCCACTGCTGAAGATTACTGGACCATGCAAAACTGGCTTTGCACCATCTGGCTCGATTATCATAAAGAATCTATGAAACCACTACTGACTGATGATCACAGGGTACTTCACATTATCAGACTTTCTATCACTTTGTGATATCATTCATTTTTTCTTCAGTGCCAAAGAACCACCACCCACAACAGATCATTGTTTCTTCCAGGGCAAGAAAACCGCTGTCAACCTCAGTGTTCTCCCTTCACTCCCTCTTCTTTGTTCACTTCTAATTAACTGAGATTTTGCTTGGCTGAATTTCAAAAGGCCATTGGAGAAAACAGCTCTGCTTGGCTGTGAGTCACTCAATCTTTCATCTGAATTATGGGTTTTTAAAAGTCAAGGCATTATGAGATTGCTAAATGGTGAGGATAAAATACAACAATGTACCAATTATGCAAAAAAGTGGAAGTTATGTGGTCTGAGTTCATGGCTATAGGGCCATTCTAGTGCAACTCAGGAGTATAAAACCTACTGTGATTATAAATGAGTATTAGCACATCTGTATGAAAGGAAACTTAAGAGTACCAGCAGATTCATGAACTCCAATAGTACATGGGAAAAAAAGCTAGCTAAAAAAAATACTGCTACTGAAGTCTGTGTGTTTTGCAATATTATACTTATGCCATGCATTTTATATCGTAATGTTGTCTCTTGAAATTATATGCAGGACTGTGAAATAAATTTAACCTGCTCTCGAAAAGAAACATCACGATCAAACATGAAATAAGTAGAAATGCATCAAACAATTGTCTGAAATCATCCAGGTATTTAGCAGACTGGTGGCCAGCTGAACAGCCTAGGATATATCTTATTTTGTGTCAGTTCCCGGCAAGCTCAACATTCACCTGCCCAAAAATGTAAGTGTCACACTGCTGCCACAATAACTCTGATTGTTCTGCTCCATAAACAAACAAATTCATATTAACACCATATTGATTTGTGCAAAGATATTTCTTACTGTGGAAAAAATAGTAAAATGTCATGGGTGATGGTTTTCATAAGTCTGCCAGTATAAACTCAATCTCTTCCAATAGAATTAAATAACAATGCAATTTTGCCTGTAAAAAAAGAAAAAAAAAAACCTGCCCACAGTCTGATCACAGTTACTTCAGCTATGTGTCACAGTAGCCACCAAGAGTGGGCTCCTTGACTGATTAAAAAGGATTATTAAATTCATGCAATACTTGCTACACTCATACATGTAGAATTTTAGATAGCTGAGATCCTGTTATTCGACTTGCAATGTGGAATATTATTACATTTATTATTACATAGTGATGTGTCTGTGAGGGCTGGTTGATGGTCAGGTGGATGTTTCTCAGGTCATTACCCTGTATATCCCCCATGTAAAGGGACCTCAGTGAAATATGGACGCACAGGGGCATACGTTTCCTCAAATAGCTAAGGAATGCATACATTGCAGTTCAGGCATTTTATCGTCACTCTCATCCTGCTGTGTGCAGCCTGGTGTTTGTTTGTGTATATATAGCTGAAGCACCAAATATCAACTCTGTAAATGATCTATGTTCACATAAATAAATTGGTTCCATGTGGATTGACTGATTGAAGCAATTCCTTCCTGATTTTGTGACATTGTAATTATTGTCAACTTTCACCCAAGCTTGGGGCATGATTAAGTGACGATCTGTAATTGTCTTCTGTTTGTGTGCCTTCTGCGATTCTCTTGTTTATTTTCATTTTTGTTTTTTCCACACTTCATTAAATGTTCCCTGAAATTAATGCAGAAATCCCACAGCTGATGGCTGAACTTGCACAATTATTGTCATGCACTGATCATGTACAACATTGTTTTTTTCTCTTCCTCATTGTTTAAATAATCTTTACTTTTAATCAGAGGTTTTTCGCTCTAAGGAGCATCAGAGGGGAGTTCCAAACTGAGAGGTACTGTGTGGCAAGTGTATGTTTTCTAACAGAAGAGTAGTTTAAAACACATAAAAACAGAACACATTCAAACCAGAACACATAAACATGGTAAGATACATTGAGATTCCAAAGGACTTTTCAAGATGATTAATATAGGAAATCAATTTAGCATGTTTTAAATGTTTCCAGTTTTCATAAATATAAACCACTTCAGTTAGCTTCCTCGCTGCAAGCTAATTGAAGTTACAGTAATTCACTCCTTGTTTACAAATCATGAGAAATGCTGTTCCAAAACTTGCAAGAGGTTTGCTGTACAGGAGGAGCTGCACCTGTCTCAGTCTAGTAACTCATATTTTAAACACTCCTGACAAATAATAAATACAATTTCAAGAATTCTACCATCTCAACAGACTACTAATAAAACTTGATTTTTTGTGTTCATATAAATTTTTCATGATGGAATTGTTTAAAGAATCATATCTTACACTACATTAGCTGCCATGTCTGATGTTGGACTGTTAGGTTTGCAATATGTTAATTAGACATATTTTGCGCTGACATTTTATCAGTCAAAAACAACAGACTAGACATGCTAAACATGCTAAACGCTAGTTTATGTGCTTATTTTTCTTATAGGCTCTTTTCCCATTCATAGGAAAGAGTGAATCCCACAACTGTGACTTATGTTGGAAAACTAGTAACTGAATTACCAATGACTGTGCACACTTTTGGAGTTGCTGCCTACTTTCATTTCCTAATTCAGAGATAGAAAGTAAACAGCTACATCCTTGGAATAGTAGACCACTCTCAATCGAGTGTGTGTGTGTGTGTGGGGGGGGCAGTAGCGGTTTTAGATACGGGCGACATCGTGGTGGGGGGCGGCATCACGGGCATCGGCATGCTGAAAGCGCATATTGGGAATGTCATAGGCACCGATCGGTTTTCTATCGCCCATTTGCTGGGAGTAAGGGCGCCCTTCGTTTGCGAGGTGCGCCTGCTGCTTGCAGCGCAGAGACCAGAGGGCAGGGGATTCTCTGACCGGCTGGAGGAGCATCTAATAACTAACTCGCAATAAAACAAAATAAAAACAAACCAACAAACACAAAAACACCAGCCATTATAATACAGACTTATAATTTGCACCGATGTTTTTTCGAAATTCTATACGCGAAAAGTGAGCGCGAGAGCCCTCGGTGCGCCTGCTCGCTGCTGAAGTCAAAGTAAACTTTATTGTCATCTCCGCTACATACAGTCCAGTATATAGAGAGACGAGACGAGGAGGCTCCAGTTACAGCAGTGCAAGTAAACAAACAATATATATAAGAAGAGTAAGAAAATAAATATACACTTTAGGACTCGGGGTAAAGGGATCAATAACAATTTAAAATTTACAGTTTGATGATTTAAAGTCTCACACACATGTCGAAAGTGTGGTGTATTCATAATTGTCTCTGGTACATTTGTTGTATGGGCAGTATGTGTTCACTGTTTGATTGTGTAATTACGTGTTACGCACTGGCAATGCATGCCGGTAGATGGTAATACAGGAAGTAAAAGAGATGGTCTTACCGCACACAGTGGTCCCGCGTACTTATTCAGATTCAGAGTAAGAATCACACATGGTGTCAGAAGTGCTGTGTGACTCGTAAGACTCCATACATCTGCCGAGTGTGAGGAGAAGGGGAAGGTGGAAACAAAATGCCGAATGACGACGTAGACGATCGTCCGAGGGCAGGAGTTAGCACCGCGGCTAGCACTCCCAGCGCTACGTTTAGCATCCAACCACCGGAGCCCTTTGATTTTTCCAAACCACACGAATGGACAAGATGGGTCCGTCGCTTCGAGAGATTCCGTCAGGCAAGTAATCTGTCTGCGAGCTCGGAGGAAAATCAAGTGAACACTCTCATATATTGTATGGGAGACGAAGCGGATGACGTCCTGAGAGGACTAAAGTTAAGTGATGTAGACCAACGGGACTATGCTAAAGTGAGAGATAGCTTCCACAACTTTTTCATTGTCAGGAAAAATGTTGTTTATGAGCGCGCACGTTTTAATATGCGCAAACAAGAGCCGAATGAGACTGTTGATGCATTCGTGACTGCCTTGCATGCATTAGCAGAGCACTGTAACTACGGACCGCTCCACGATGAGCTGATAAGAGACAGAATAGTAGTGGGCTTGGCCGACACGAGGCTGTCTGAGCGCATGCAGATGGAAAAAGACTTGGACTTGGATAAAGCTATAAATATGGCCAGGCAGTCAGAAGAAATCAAAAAGCAACAGTCAGCTTTGAGAAGTGAAACAAATGTAATGCATGTAAATGCGAAAACAGTTGACAGAGTGATACAAAAGCACGACAAAACAAAGTTCAACATGTTCAAAAATAAAACTATCAAAACACAACAGCAATATAGCAAGAGACAAAGTAATAAATGCTACAAGTGCGGAGGCTCTCCACATCCGAAACCTGAGTGCCCAGCAAATGATGCAAAATGTCATTTATGTGGAAAAAAAGGTCACTACCAGCGAGTCTGCAGACAAAGCAAGACAGTGCAAAGTATTGAGGAGGAAGAGGAGCAAGGTTTCTTCCTAGGCTCAGTTTCCAGTGACGGCCAGGCGTGGACAGCCAACATACAAGTGAAAGATGCAAAAATCACTTTCAAACTGGATACTGGAGCAGATGTGACTGTAATAGCTGACTCGGACTTATCAAAGATTTTTGCTAACGAACACAGACCAGTTCTCCAGCAGCCAGAAAAACCTTTGTTAGGCCCTGGAAAAACACCACTGGACGTTGCAGGTTTTACAAAGCTACAGCTCAACTACGGAGCGAAACAGACAACAGAGAAGGTCTATGTTGTAAGAAACCTGAGCACTCCACTGCTAGGCCTGCCCGCCATTACAGCTCTTGGCCTGCTGGTGCGAGTTGACGCGGTTTCAATGGACACTCTGAAGACTACTTACCCTAAACTTTGCAATGGTCTAGGGAAAGTGCAGCGGGCCTATCACATTAAACTCAAACCGAATGCTGTGCCGTACTCACTCAAAACTCCGCGAAGGCTTCCTCTGCCTCTGATGGGAAGGGTAAAAGAGGAACTCCAACGAATGGAAGAGCTTGGTGTCATTACCCGAGTTGAGGAACCAACGGATTGGTGTGCCGGCATGGTTGTTGTTCCAAAGAAAAACAGCCCTAGGCTAAGACTTTGCGTAGACTTTACCGGACTAAATGAGTATGTGTGCAGGGAAAAATATGTGCTGCCATCGGTTGAACAAAGTCTCGGAATGCTCGCAGGAGCCAAAGTGTTTAGCAAACTGGATGCCAACATGGGCTTCTGGCAGATTCCCCTGTCCGATGAGTCTGCCAAACTCACCACCTTCATCACACCCTTTGGGCGGTTCCACTTTAACCGCCTACCGTTTGGGATCAACTCAGCGCCCGAACACTTTCAGCGCATGATGGCGGAGGTCATCGAGGGTCTCGAAGGAGTGGTGTGTCACATTGACGATGTGTTGGTGTGGGGACGTAACCATCAGGAGCACGATTCCCGTCTCCATGCTACACTGCAAAGACTGGAAAAAGCAGGCATAACGCTGAATGTTGAAAAATGCGAGCTCTCCCAGAGCAAGGTTGCTTTCTTGGGTCACATCATAGCGGATACAGGAATCAGTCCTGACCCGAAGAAAACGGAGACAATTACAGAAATGACAGAGCCAACTAATGTGTCAGAGTTGCGCAGTTTTCTGGGCATGGTGAATCAAGTGGGCAAGTTCATCCCCCATTTAGCTGAAAAAGACAAAGCCCTGCGAGATCTTCTTTCCAAAAAGAACGCATGGTATTGGGGAACTGACCAAGTGAGAGCTTTCAAAACATTACGAGATGCCCTGACCTCACCCCCAGTGCTCGCAATGTATGACCCCAACAGAGACATTAAAGTATCAGCAGATGCTTCATCCTATGGTCTCGGAGGTGTTCTTTTGCAGCTGTGGGAAGAAGGATGGCGACCAGTGGCGTATGCATCGAGGTCCCTTTCTCCTACAGAACAACGATACGCACAAGTGGAAAAAGAGGCACTGGCATCTACATGGGCGTGTGAGCGTTTTCGTGATTTCCTGATTGGTAAACATTTTTGTCTTGAAACGGACCACAAACCTCTCGTTTCCTTACTGGGAGGACAAGCTCTGGATCTCTTGCCACCCAGGATCCAGCGATTCAGAATGAGACTCATGCGTTACTCGTACACTGTGCAGTACGCCCCAGGGAAATCGCTCTGGACAGCAGATACTTTGTCCCGCTCACCTCTGAAAAAACCAATGAACCTGTCAGACAAAGAGCTAATGGAAAGCACAGACATATATGTCGACAGTATTGTAGCAAACATGCCTGTCAGTTCATCATATATGCAAACACTGAAGGAACAACTGAAAAGCGACAGTGTGTGTGCTCGCGTCATGGACATGTGCACCGAAGGCTGGCCAGAACATGCAAAACAAGAGCCTTTACTGCGAAATTACTGGCCTGACCGAGCCACGCTCACTGTTGAAGACGGCCTTTTGTTAAAAGACACACGGCTTGTCATTCCTTCAGCAATGAGAAACGAGGTGCTGGAAAAACTACACGAAGGACATCAAGGTGTTGTAAAATGTAAAGCTCGTGCACGCCAAACAGTGTGGTGGCCCGGGCTGAGTCAACAAATCTCTGAGATGGTGCTCAAGTGCAAAACGTGTATTCAAGAAAGACACAATAACAGTGAGCCACTCATGCCAACAGAATACCCTGCCCGCCCATGGCAGAGAGTGGGCACAGATCTTTTCGAGCTGGGAGGGAAAACTTACCTTCTCGCTGTTGACTATCACTCTAGATTTGTTGAGATTGCTTTGTTAAACAGGACAAAATCAAACGATGTCATTACTCACCTGAAATCTTTCTTTGCCCGTCACGGCATCCCAGAGGTCCTCATGTCTGATAATGGACCACAGTATTCAGGTCAAATCTTTACAGACTTTGCAGCAGCATACGGCTTCAAACACATCACAAGCAGTCCCAAGTTTCCGCAAAGTAATGGAGAAGCAGAACGTGCTGTGCAGACTGTAAAAAATCTTCTGAAAAAAGCAGCTGATCCTTATCTAGCTCTTCTTGCCTATAGAGCTACACCACTGCAGTCCGGATACAGCCCTGCAGAGCTTTTAATGGGCAGACGTCTGCGAACCACACTGCCGATGCTTCCATCGCAGCTGGAGCCCACACTGCCGGACAACGCACTGCTCGCTCGAAAGGAAAGGGAGAAGAGGATGATGGACATGGCAAACTTCAACAGGCGCCACCGCGCAAAACCTTTATGCAGCCTGTCCCCAGGAGAGCAAGTTTGGGTGACTGATGTCAAAACTACAGGCACTGTTATCCAAAATCACTCTACACCCCGATCATACACAGTGGAGTTACCACAAGGGACTGTGAGGCGTAATCGTGTGCATTTGATTCCTTTAAGTTCACCTGTGCATGAACCTGCTAATGTGCCTGTGTTGCAGAAGCCTCAAACACCCAGTGTGATCCCTGCTACACCTGTTAACACTGATGTGGTCAGAACCAAGTCAGGGAGGCCAATAGTTAAACCTAAAAAGTTAGATCTGTAAGAAAAAAAAAAAGGTTGTTGTTATGTAACTGTGTTATAAGGGTTTTGTAGAGCACAGTAAAATAAAGCTAAAAAGAGTTGTTAAGAAAAGAAAAGAACAAGAAAACAAAAACAAAAGGTTAAAAATGTAATGCAGATTGTTTGCCAGATGTTCTTGTATGGCTTTGAAAAAGAGAAGTTCTGTCCTGAGAAAAGGAATATTCTGTTTTTGTTTAAAAGGGGAGATGTGGTGTATTCATAATTGTCTCTGGTACATTTGTTGTATGGGCAGTATGTGTTCACTGTTTGATTGTG